>NC_089325.1:10030230-10362730 GCF_036669915.1 Pocillopora verrucosa
TGAGGTAGCGGCAAATTCTGCAGCTGCGGTCAACTATGACTCAGGATTAGCGCAAGGTGATGAGGCGCCATTTAGAAACTTTCTGGTCATGATTGGACTCTCCTTCGGTGCATCTCTTGTAGCTGATAAGAGGCACGAGAAGAGACGTCATATCTGCTTACAGGTAATTATGTTAACCGCGTAAATTGGCGTGCATTGCATGAAATTTGAAGCCTCCTCATTAACCGAGCTAGACAACGATCGATGACTTACTGACTGACTGCCTGACTTTCTGACTCACTGGCTGACTGTTTGACTGGCTTACAGTTGAACGATGACTGACTGACTGACTGACTGACTGACTTACTGATTTAACATTCTGACGACTGATCGACTGAAGATTAAAAAATTTAGAAATGGAATAACGAAAGGGTCAATTTGTATGAATAGTTTCTTTCATTCATGTTCACTTTAGAGTCTTCCTATTGTAATAGAACTCCTCCGAGTCGTTCCTTTGGTGTTCACTCTTGTCCTCTATGCGAAGAATGACGGTGAAAAATTTTTGGTAGCAGGATTGCTGATACACATTGGTATTACCGCTTTAATAACCTTGTTAGGGTTAATGCCAACTGGAGCAAAAAATCCTGGAAGATTGGAACGACTTGCCAGGTAATGGTTTGCTTACATGCCAAGCGGAGACTATGCGCGAGTAACGCTTCAGCGGAGTCCCATACCAAGGGCACTCTGGTTTTATTTCTTCATGATCATTATGGACATATTGTGGGAGAAAAAGTGACCCGCTGATTAGCATTCTCTAGTCCATAACCACAATGGAATGTATTATACCTGATGTTTAACCTATTTGTGGATATATCACCTTTTCTTGAATTCAAGGGACGTATCAGGTCATTTTCCCGTGGTGGTGTATCAAACTATAGGGACAGTTACCATTGGCGGAAATTGTGCACCCTGATAGGTGCTAAGATTAGGGGAAACGGGGACGCGATATTTGAGAGTTAACAGGAAGCGTGAGCCACGCAGGTTCAATAGATCGTTTTCATATGACGTGTCACTGAGGCCATCGTGGTAACCAAAACATAAAATTATCCACCATGTTGGTGTAGGGGTAGTCGTGTGGGATTTGAACCATTTTAAGTATACAGTAAACATTTCCTTTGTTCCAGTTAATTTACATCGCTGCTCACTACGTGATTAAAAGTGTCCTTTATAGTGGAAATCCAAAATGGTGGGTCTCTGGTTTAAAACGATGAACGCAATTCAAGGTTCCTCGCTCGTAATTTCATTTTATGAAAAAAAAATCAAATAACTTTTTCTCGACAGATGGTTGACAATCAATACCCTTGGTGGTCACTATCATCGTAAAGCGATGAATGTCATAAATGTTGGACCCAGCCCGCCGGCTGTTTTGTCCCTAAGTGATGGCGGCCATCTTGAGAATCTTGGCATTCTCCCCTTACTGAAGCTGAGGCTTAAAAAGATCGTGGCAGTAGATGGAGGAAACACTATTTTGGATCAAGACTACGCG
Source organism: Pocillopora verrucosa (assembly GCF_036669915.1). Classification (NCBI taxonomy): domain Eukaryota; kingdom Metazoa; phylum Cnidaria; class Anthozoa; order Scleractinia; family Pocilloporidae; genus Pocillopora; species Pocillopora verrucosa. Next base: position 10,031,756 of record NC_089325.1, read on the forward strand.
GACGCCCTATTAACTGCTCTGGATATGGCTAGGAAAAAGTTAGGCTGTTCATTTTCAGCCCTGGATGGACGAGATATCGCTGAGGATATTCGGGATAACTTCGTTGAGAGGAGCCCTGGGTCACAGCCAAGCAGCTACAGGTACTTGATGTAAAACTTGATGGATAAGCACTCTTTTTTGTTTGTTTCTTTTCAAGGTAATCTTTGAAAATATATTTGTTTAAGTTTCAAATAGTCAATTTTTTCATCCATTTTAGAGCGAATGGATTTTGGGAATGGCTGATTTTTAATTTCGGGTGTAATCTTAATATAGCAAAAAAATTAAACATGTACCTCTTAATAATTACATTTATATAGCGCAGACCTCTATATGGATATATTCAGTGGTGCTTCACAATATTGTCAAAGTAAAATTACGTAAAAAGCATGTTTCCTCTTACATGGTTTACAGGATTGTTTTTCTCTTGTGCTTACAGATTCAAAGTTTATTATTATGAAAAGAATGTTAACTGCGACGGAAAGACCAAAGTTGGCGAAGGAGAAATTCTCTATATAGCTCCCAGGCATCCAGGCAAAAGGGTGAAAACCTCGCCTTACGTTACATGGGAGCAAGCGTTGCGTGACATCGACGAAGATCTCGAGGCAGGCCTTTGGGGCGCTGGACCTCAGTTATCATCAGAAGAGGCCGATAGATTAACATTCTGTTGTTGTGAATGTTGCCATGGAAACACGTGTCGTGGCTTGTCCGAAGCTATGTGTGGGGTTTTTCCACAACATAGTACTGCTAATCAGTTGTTCACGCCGACACAGTTCTCCGCCTATCACAGGGAGGGATATCGCGCTAGCATGGAGGCTAAAGTAGCTCAGTTTGCGTCCGATCGAAAGGAAGTTACCTCCGCCCCAGGAACTAACATCGTTTAAGTAAAAGTAAACACCGTGGAACTTCTCTGTGATTAAAGATGGATAAATAAAATAATGAATGGTACGTTCTGGGCTCGTTTGTCTATCAAAGAAAGGGATTTGTCTTTCGCATGAAACAAATAAACAAATTGGAGTACCCCACGAGAAATTGAACCTCATAGCCTCTGATTTCGCAGTCTATTGCTCTACAAGTGAGCTCAGAAAAACCGTCACGGTGAGTCAGCTCATATATCAAGATTAACATACTGCATACTGCATACGGTCAGGATCAGCAATGTTCAAATATATTGTCGTTTTTTTCTTTAAGGGTTGAATATTGATTCAATTCAAAGATGTCAAAAAAATTCCAATATCTGAATATGCCTCATATATCTCATGGATAATTACATTTAACAACTGTTAATGTTTCTAGTACGAAAAAAATCATTTTTGTATCACTAAACCCAGTGATGAGTGTTCAGTAGCTTTCTTTGCATGCCTTGCGTGTCTATGCTGTTGTCTATTGCAGACTACGCTGTAAAGATTGATGCCTAGTCAAGGAATTTCTTAGCTGCTTGTTAAATGATCGTTCCAAAAACGCAAGCTTGTTATTAATTGTCCAAAAATAAGACCCTTTTACTCAAGAAATACTCTACAGTTCAACACAGGATCAGTGATTTGCGCACTTCAGTGACGTTGACATCCGAATTCCGGTCGGTATTGAAATACGCGATTGTTGAATATAAATCAGTACATATCAGCTAAATTCCGTTGAGTAAATGCCAAAATTCAATAAGGTTCAGTATAGGAGCATCGAATCCACTCCAAGGTTGGGAAATGGTCATTTCTTTCAAACGAATAATTAAAAAAATTGAAGATCATACATGACGAGGCCGCTATAGCGAAGAATATTAAATGCATGTGCTGTTTTGGCTGACCAAACAAGCTTATTTTCTTTAGTTAAACCATTTGAGTGATTGCAATTCTGTATTGTGTCGGTTTCTGATTTACACCGTTGGGATAATCAGTTTGAACTAACTCTACGTCGATTCTTGATTGCTATGTACATTTTTTGTAATCAGTTTACAAGGAGAATATCATTTGTTTTCAACACCAAAAATAAGAGCTGATTTAAGATCTTGAAAATTAACAATGAACATTTTTCTCAAGCTTTCTTCAGAATTTCGGGAATGTTGCAGTAGTCAAATATACATCTGCTGTGACGGAAATTAAACGATGTTGTCAATGCGAAATTCACAGCTATGACCTTTTAATTATTGCGTGTCCTAATCGAACAGCACGGTTGTCACGATTGTCATCACCTCCGGTTCGATGTTTGCTTACTAATTCAAGCGTAAAGTAATACGCTCGCTAAAGGTCACTGAAGTGAATCAAGCAACCTTTTCATAGTGGTCGGCGTGCTTTCTATGGTGAGGACATTGATTTGCAGGAGAGGTGAGGTTACAGGTTGTTTGATCTCTAGACATACGGCTTCTTTCAAGAAAACGATTTCAGTTTTGTTTTCACGAAAGACAAGCTACTACAGCTCACTGATCCAAATTATGCGGTAATGAACACTTATTTGCCGCTCAGAATTCTCTGACAAGTTTGAATGGATTTCGATTTACAAGGACTTAAGTAAAGAAAAATTGAGATCATCGTTTGCTCTCGGTGCTTTGAAACAATCGAAAGCGAGCTGTTAACCTCAGTATTCGATAGAGAGCAAGGACAACATCTGCATCTGTGAATATTTTAAGGTGCATTCCTTACAAAATAATTTTATTGCAGCTCAGCGATCGCATCGAAAATTAATTATTATCTCACCGCGTTGTTGCCCTTTTATATTAACTGAGAACAATACATTTTGAATAATTTCGTGGTGAAAATTCCTTTACAACTCAGTGAAAAACAGCAGAGTTGATTGAGATTTGATGGATGATAAACTGCACGCTCTGAAAATTCTTTGCGTAGTAACTATAACCACGTATTTGGTAGAAACCAGCGCTCCTTTCTCCAGGCATTGATCTGCTTCTATTGAAATATTTTAAACATATACTTCGTACGACTCAATTAACTAAATTACATGTAAATAATTCTAATACGAAAGTGTGTTATGAAATGTGTTGTCATGCACGAATTTAGACTGAAAACGTACTTTCATTCCTATTTTTAAGTATAGTTTCCATTTGCCCTCTTATTGACATATTTTCTTGTTCAGTGTTACTTTCTTGATAAACATCGATCTGACGCTTTTAGTGGAAACTAATCCCACAGCTGATACTTCTGCATAGGTGGTTTCTTTGCTTGCTTCGAATACGCTTTATTTTACATGATTAGAAGAACTAAGAGAAGGGGACTGAGGATTTTGGTTGTACTAAATAAAATTAACCTTTAATTGACTCATCCCCTGACTCTGTAACATTCCCATGACCCCCCTCCCCTCATTGGCGTTTAATTGATGGTCAATTTTCCATAGTCCCCCATCTATACTCTGTTGGCGACGAGAGCTGACCCCCCCCTCCGTTTACCCCCGAAAACCAATCCCCCAAGTATCCATCACCCCCCTCCCCCCCCCCCTTCCCTCACAGTGATAAATGATGCCTGGTTCCTGAGTTTTTTTCTATCTCCTTCTAGTTTGTAGGAAATACCTTAGATAAGTCCGATATCCTCCTCCATAATTGAAGAATGGCGAGAATTGGAGTTGCTTTTTCCGGTGGTGGTATTCGGTCAGCGTCATTATGCTCGGGTGTCCTGCGCAGACTGCTGCAGAAGAAGGTTAACATAGATTACCTAAGCTGTGTCTCAGGGGGTGGTTACACAGGCACTGCATACCTTGACTGGAAATACCGACATGGAAAGAAGGACGACCCCGAGTGGCACAAACAGTTCTTCGAGAACATGCGCAATAGAAGTGGCATCTTTTGCAACTGGAAGAAACCCTGCCAAGGAATCTTGGATTCCATCATCTTGTCCACCATGGTGATATTTGTGGCTTTCATTATTCCAATTCTCCTGTGGACCTCCTACGCATGCCCACTAGCCTTTGTAGTTGATTTCCTGTTTGGACGTATTCTGAGAGGAGGAAGCAAGCCATGCAAAAAACTCGCCAAGCGCGATCCTAAAATATCATTGAAGGAATGCGAACTTGAACGCCATACATCTCCAGAGGTGGTGAATCAGCAATTTATCCTTTTTGCAGTTCCTGTGGCGGTTGTCATTGTTTGTGGAGTAGTAAGAGGTATGATCCCGAAAGGAAAAGGATTCTTCAATTTCCTCATCATGTCATGTGTCGTGTTCTTCGGCCTGGTGTTCATTCCGTGGTTCATCGACAATTTTCTGGCTTATATTCCAAATTGGATGAAGATCCTCATCATTTTGCCGACTTTTATTGTGTGGTCTTCGTTCCCGCTCATGCGCAAAAATGCCACGCTGATGTTGGTAATTTATTTCTACTCTTTCGTAATTTACTGGAGGGTATTCAATGGAAGAGTGTTGGAGACAGAGTACGATGATGAAATATTTTTTATGCTGCTGGCGATTTCAACCCTCTTTCTATGGAGTGCGCCGATTATTGGTACAGTACAGCAACGTATAGGTCACGTGTACAACAGGTAAGGTTAATTTTGCATATGAACCAGACATGAATTTCCTGGTTTTATCAGCACTAACGCTTTGAATCCTAAGAGTGACTAGCATCTAATTTCTCCGCGCAATATCAACCCAACAAGATAAAGGAAATGATCACCAACTTAAGAAGCTCTTGATAGTTAAACAAATTCTCCTTTTCAGCGCCTTAGGAAATGTATAGAGAACACTATGGAGAATATGCATATTAATGTTAGGGTATAAAGGTCAAGCGACTAGGAGTAGTGCTACTTTTCCCGGTTCACAAATGAAGTTAGAGTGGCTTGGCTCAGTGTAGAGTCTCTGTGGCTCAGTGGTGGAGCATCTGAGCCGGAATTTGAAGGTCTGAGGTTCGATTCGTTCTTTTGGTTTTGTTTTTTATTTTTCCTACGCTCATGACAAGACTTCTTCCATTGAGGAGGACTAACAAGGTTTATAGAGGCTTATGGCTATTCAAGCCGGGAGAAAGCCTATCTAACACTAACAAGCCTATGGGCTAACCTTCAGTTCTAAGTTTCAGTTCTAAACTTCAGCATCCCCCTACCAGGCAACTCACGGCGTTTGACTCTCCTCCGTGTCCTTTCTACATAAAAATTGACCATTAAATCCGGAACTTGGACGGGGCATTTGAACAAAATTTTGGCCCCGGAGGACGGGAATTTAAGCGAACCAATCTGTAAAAGTTCAAATGCCCGGGGCGTTGCCCGGGGGATAACAAAGCTTCGGATTTATTAACGTATAACTGACTTGCAGATGGCGCATTCAAAGAGCACTCTACACATCAGCAAGCGTCGGTTGCTGTGGTTGTGCTGGGATCTCATGGCGTGACCTTTTTCTTCGCTGTCCGAAGTGTCCACGCTCCAGGCCACGAGGAATAAATATTTCCACAGCTTTGACACTAGAGGACCTTGATGATGTGAAGCCAATTTACATAAGCGGTATCACCATAAACAAATGGAGACGGACTAACTCCCCCAAGGAGCCAGATTATGAACTATTGATGATGACACCTCATGGGATTGAACGACTTGATCGGCCACCCAATGAACGTGAGTTTGATGGCAAACTTATGCCTGTGGACATTTACCTGTCAGATGCCATGGCAACGTCAGCTGCTGCCGTGGATCATCATATGGGAGCGAGGGAGAGTGATGACGCGTCCTTTAGAGATTTAAAGGTTATTCTTGGAGTTTCCATGGGAACGGCCATTGTTTCAGACGAGCGACACGAAGGAAAAAGAAATTGTTGTATTCAGGTGAGAACACCCTCTCTCTCTCTCGTTAAATCGTTAGCTATGATCGTCGGGCCGCAATGTTTAATGATATACGGATTGAAATTTTTCCTTAAACCTTTAACTCCCAAGATACCATCAGTAATTCTCATTATTGTCTGACATGCAATTTGTATGATGTCAATTTGGAGAATTTGGTATTAGATCAACTAATAATTCCCTAGCTAATATTTTACTTTTTTCTCATCACTTCTATGCTTGATATTGTACTGTTATTGTAAGGAGAAACTCTCTCTTGATCACTCATGGGCGGTAAAGGGTTAAAGAAACTAGTTAATTTAAGTCCTGTAATTGAGCCTATTGATCCTGACCCAGTCTGAGCTTATTCAGGTTTCTCTGTAGCATGAGGCGATTAGGATTATACCACTCCCCCCTGGATGGAATGCTAGTCCATCGCAAGGTTACCCCCCAGCATTTCATTGAACCCATTTATACTTGGGCAGAGAGAGGCACTGTGTGAGTGAAGTCTTTCTGTCTAAGAGCACAACACATTGACCTGGCCCGGTCTTGAACCCAGACCTCTCAACCTAGAGTCCAGTGCAGTGATCAGTAGACCACTGCGTGTCCCGCTTAAAGGAACAAGGATTCACACAATTTATTTTGTATTCATTCAGATTCATTTTACTCTTTAAATTCTTACCACCAGAAACAACAATATCTAACTGTTTTTAGTTTGGCTTGTTTCCAGTTCTTGCCTCTCCTTGTTGAGGTAATCCGGATCCTTCCTTTGGTGCTGTGTCTCATTATATTTTGGCACACTGACCAGCGACGTTACTTAGCCTACGGCATACTGAGTTTCTTTGCTATACTTGTGTTGCTCACATTGACTGCGCTCGTACCAACCGGCGGAAGTAAGCCTGGAAGGCTTGAGAGAATCGCCAGGTAAGTTTGCTGTTCACTGAAGTCATCCATTCGAAATGGAAAAGTGATACGCTGCAGCCATAGACTTCGAGCTGGGGCCACGGTGATTGAAACGCTAGTTCTATTAAAAAGAGAAAAAGAATTATGAAAAAAAAAACCGAGAATGAAACAGATACCATGGTGTGGTCATTTGCCTCAAATATTGCTTGATTGCTCAAATCTGGACAGGGATTTATACTTAACCGTAGGATTTGGAACGCAATAAGCAGAAGTGAAAAACACGATTTGTTACCGCAGTGCGCTCTCTCCTTTTGCATTTAAACTGTTTTATGCACAAAATTATTAAATTTTCTACATCGTGACATGCGTTTATTTGCGAACCGTTCCACTCTAGAGTGCGCTTTGCGGCTTGACCAAAATGAAAGAAGTTACAGGAAAAGATGGCTGGAAAGTTTAGGCTGAGTCTGACGTGCCTCTCCCAAGTATAAATTTAGTGCTACTGCGAGTTGAACAAGGAGGCCACATGTTAAACTTAACAAGTTTAATATGCGGCTTTTTTTTACCCAAGAGAGAATCTGATTACCAAAAACTGAAATAAGTATCTTGGCTGACTTTTGTCTTGGCCGCTCAACAGATGGTGTACTTTTGGGATGTGGCCGTAATGTCAAAATACAACTAGGATCAATGGCACATTCCAGCCACAGAATCCACAGTGAAACAAAAATACCAGCAACTCTAAGACGCCGTCGCTAAAAAAAGTTGATTATTTTTTGTTTCTTCACTTCAATTTCAAAGTTGAACAACAAGGGTGTCGGTTTTTATAAGCATATCCAGTATAAGGGAGAACTTATACAGCTCAGTGCATGTTCAAACCCATTCAATTTAGTGTTTCCTGTGATAATAAGGGGCAAAAAAGTGACCGGTAGTGCTCTTTTTTTTTTTTTTTTTTTTTTTCAAATTTTGGGTTTGGTGGTTGATTTTCTCCTCAGACTCTTTAAAATCTTAAAACTATGCTCAGAGGATAAAGAAGCATACTTTCCTTTTCATCAAATCGTAGATGGTTCACAATCAACATCGCTTACGTCAGCTTCGTCCGCAAAACCATCGGTATGATCAATCAAGGTCCCAATCCCCCGCCGGTTCTGCGTTTGAGTGACGGAGGTCATATTGAGAATCTTGGTATTCTACCTTTGTTGAAGTTGAGGCTGAAAAGAATTGTCTCTGTCAATGGCGGCCGCACCATTTCAGACGGGGACTATGGATCGACTTTGCTGGCGGGTCTGGATATGGCCAGGAAAAAGTTGGGTTGTTCTTTTTCTGCCATGGATGGGCGAGACATTGCAGAGGATATCCGTGATAACTTTGTAGAGAAACCCCCAGGTTCACAACCATCCAGCTACAGGTTAGGAAGGAATAGAGAATTCTATGTTAGATATATTATTGTTGGATGTATTCTGATGTCTCATGTTTTATCACAAATACATAAAACCAGTGTTGGAACAGAAAGAAGGGTGGGAATTAAGAATCTCTTCCTTTCATTTTCTTTTCTTTTCATGAGGGAAAGGCCGTGTAATCGTGTTGTTTGTGTAGATGCAAATAATAATAGTTTTCTAAACAAATAATTTGTTTGTCCCCCTTCCTCCCCCCTGTCTCTCTTTATCGTCCTCTCTCTCTTTCTTAGGATGTGTAAACAAAAAGATAGAATAAATGGCAGCAAACAAACTGTCCCCCTTCCCCCCCCCCCCCACCTCACGCTGGGAGTACGTAAGTAATGTTAGTCTATCGAAGGTTACCCCAGAATCTTCCTGGTATTACACGTGTGTACCCTTTCCGGGGTGGAGAGTGGCACTGTGAGAGTGAACCTTATTTTCCAGGTCAGCTAGTGTGCAAGTCATAAGCCAACAGCGTCTCTTACAAAGTGGTACTAAGGATGATTAATAATTATTACTAATAGTAATCCTGTTACTCAGGTTCAAAGTCCATTACTATGACACCAATCCTAATGGCGACGGCAAAACCAAAGTTGGCGAAGGTGAAATTTTGTTCATTGCGCCTAGACACCCAAATAAAACCGCACAAAAGAAGACTTTTGATTCCTGGGGAGAGGTTTTGCGTGACATTGATGTTGATCTCGAGGCTGGCCACTGGGGACCTGGGCCGGAGCTATCGGCGGAAGAGGTGGACCGTTTGACCTTCTGTTGCTGCGAATGCTGCCATGGTAACACGTGCCGAGGATTGTCAGAGTGGATGTGTGGGGCGTTTCCACAGCATTCCACTGGGAATCAGTTTTTCACACCAGCCATGTTTACCAGCTATCACAGGGAAGGCTATCGCACATGCATGGAGGCAGAAGCTGCTGAATTCCTCCTTGAAGGCCAACGACCGGAGTCTGCAGCCACTGCATTTTCTTCGATATAAACGGAAAAACGGTTTTGTCTCCGCGCACTTGAAGTTACCCTTAACAGCCAGGCGAAGGCAGTGTGGTGTCAAATTGATAGACATATATAAAGTATTAGTTATTAACATTTCGTTATCGTTTTTGTGTTCCATTATATTTACACGTATAGTTTTTGGATTTAAATGTAAAATTTAATCCAACATTTTCTATCAGCATATTAGATCATGCAATATTAGTGAGGTGTGCGTTCTGATAGGTGGAGTGATATATCATTTCTTATAATAATCACGCGGCACAAGGTGATTACAATACTGACGATTAATTGGTAGAATGTGTTGATTCATATGTAAAATACTCGTGATAGATGCAAAATGATATACCATATCTCAACTAAGGAACCATGACGAAGAAAAACATCATAACAGTCAAACTGTCAAAAAGTTTCTTTCTATATCTCATTATTCGTTGAAAGTGAAATATTCAACCAATCAGAGCTGTTGATATCTCCTGCACTGAATCAATCACTAAAACACAAAAAATATATTGAAAGCAAGATTAATATTGTAATCATATATTATGAAATACCAGAATCTTTTTTCCGATGTTTTGAAGGCCTTTCTTACTTTCTTCCATCTTTAACCATTAAAAGCAGCCAAATGAAAAACAGTGCTTTCTGCTCTGCTTGCGGGCCATATTTAAGGCTGCACTCTAGTACGTACGGTCACGTGGTATGACGTCACTCCTGAAACAGTTCCCTAGACTCAGCTCTGAAAAAATCGGTCCTTAATACAATTACAACCACACCGAACGCAACAAAGAAGAGACGCTTAAAGTAGTCATACGCTTGAGAGAGCTAGAGTTTTCTAGATTATTCCGTACCAAAGCTCTGACAAAGATCGATTGTCCTGCCGTTCGTTTCAAAGCTATTCCTGAAGGTTCCCGTCGCTCTGACGAAGGGCGAACGCTTGAAATTTCAGCTTTTCAACTCTTTACGATGGCAAATTTACGTTATCAACTCAGTTGATAATGCTAAATTACCCTGTTTTACTTTCCCACCGACGTAGCACTACAGTTTCCTCAGAAAGTTACCCTCTTCATTCTTGAAGGTGTCGCCTAATGTGCAGCTAGTAATTACGGGGCCCGGTTAGTGACATCTCATGTCTCTTAATAACTTTATTTTCCCCACCTTAACTTTACTTCATTTTTTTACCACCTTAGTTTTTTCCCGCTGCGATTTTTTCCGTGCAGGAAAAAACCGCGCCGACTTTCATTTTCGCGAAAAGAAAAAATACAAAATATACATAACAGGAGCCTTTCACCATTACTAGATACTTTCAATTTCCCAAAACATTTGACCAAGAGATACCGTCAAAGCATTTTAATTCTCAGGCTCAGAAAAATTTCAAGAGTTAAACTTAGATTTCTAAAAGAAAGATGATAAATCGTAACATGTTCTTGCTACGGCCTACATCAAATTCCATATTTTTATTTCAAACAGAAAAGTGTTCTCGTTAGTGACTGGGAAGCCACGCCTGCAACACAGATGGCCACCTAAAACGAGTGGATCATTTGCCTTTAAAATACAAAGATTAGACTATGTTTGGAATAAGAGTTATCACTGTTGTGATCTTAGAAGCGGGAATTCATTCAAGTTGTTTGCTAACAGCATGTTTACATTTTCGTAACAGGTTTAATTCCCAGAATGTAAAACGCAGTTTCCATGACGCGCGCGGTGGCCTCGAGAAGAAGCAGGCGTCCCATGTCCACCTTGATTACCTCCCCTGTTTTCCGGTCCTTTTCCACGCAGTAGCAGTTGTCGTAGAACTCTGTAAGAGTGGTGGCCATTTCGTACATGAATTCGCACAGCGTATGCATCATTAAGTCGTCTAGAACGCGGCTAAGGATCTCGGGAAAGCGAATGATACACTTGCCCAGTTTCCACTCTTTCGGATGGTCCAGAGAAATCTCTGTGGTGTTTAAACAAGACTCCAGACTCTTGCGGTCAATATTAGCCGTCCGCATGATGGATCTGGAAACAAAACAAAAACACAATGGTTGAGAGACACTCAAAACAAAGACGACAGCCAACAAAAAACGTGCAATGGTCAGGAATTTTAAAACTGAGCCACATAAAAACCTTGAATTTGAAAAGCAATTTGCTAAGATAACGGTAACTATGAACACTACACACTAATTTAATACTTTGGCCCTTCATATCAGTATGCATATTCTCCATACTGTTCTCTACACATCTAAGATGCTGCTGACAAGTAGAATTTGTTTAACAATCAAGAACTTCTTCAGTTGGTGATCATTTTCTTTATTCTTCTGACCTTGATGTATAATTCGCGGGTTACATTGTAAGGAGAATTTAGATGCTCGTCACTCCTGGGGGTGAAAGGCTTAAAAACCTTCCAAGTTATTCATTTGCAATCAGTGTTAAATGTATCTATACTAGATCACCCTTTACCTTTTTGTATTACATTTCTAAGAAATTTTTCTCTAACTTATCAAACTAATATTTTGTGGCTTCCTTCACTTCCACGGTAATTTATTACGACCCAGAAAACGAATCAAATTTGCCGTATAGTAGATCCGACCGAAACGAGTTCTTCATATTGCTAGGATCGACAGTGTCGAAACCGATGGGCGAAAGTTAGTCCAAAAAGAACCATTCTGAGACGAATACCACATGAACGCAGTGTTAATAATTTTGTACACTAGTACCTAACTGAGACAAAGATGACTTTTACCTTATCCGAGTGTACGCGTAAAGAAGATAAACTGCTGTGTTTCCTTTGTCGTCCAACATCTGATGGGAGCAAAAATTTCGATGAGACTCTCACATAAAGCGAAGCATTTAGGATTATTGTTCCCATCCTTTGCTCCCTAGATGAAAGGTCACTCTCACATATAAATTCTTTCCAGCCGTGGTGGCGACCAAGACAACCGCAGGTTGAAGCGCGACCATTAAATTCAAGAACTTGAAGCGGTCTAAAAAACATCCTCCCTCCTCTCAAAACACGAAATATTTGACAAGGATCCTTATAATTTTAAAGCTGTGCCACTGCTCTGCACCATAGTCGCAGCATTTAAAGAAGCAGTATATCATTTAAACAACAAGTGTACTCATTTATCTAGGACTTTGAAAAAGCTCAATAAATAATCAAGATGCTTTCATTTTGCTTAACAAGCAAACCTCTCTCACGACTTACCTTATCGAATGAAAAGACATAGTCATTGATCCTGTTATGTGAAAGATCTGCGTATTTTACACAGCCATAGGCTACGGCTTCTTGGGCATCCTTCAACTCTTCTGGGGTGAGAACCTTGAGAAGCAATAAAGGCAAAAGAAACATTAGGTTCTCCACTGGAAAATGTCAATTTTAACAAAACTAGGTAACAAAAACAAAATGAAGAGCCGAGAAAAGAAGGTTAAAGGATATAAATATTTAAGGCGAGTTTTCGATTTTGCGTCGTAGGACCAAAGACGACCAATCAGGAAAAGGCAAATGTGAAAAGGAGCCAATGGGAATTCAAGGCGAAAGCATGAAAACTGTTTGCAGAGCGGAAAGGACTGAGTAACCAAGTCGCAATTGGTTTTATTTTTGCGTCTGATTGGGAGTTTTATTGGCCAATCACAGAGCAAAGTAACAACACCGGATTACTCTCGACGCTAAATAAAAGATAACTTTGACGAGCAACAAAACAGAAACCAACACAAAGCGCAAGAAAAACGGCTCGAACAAAGTAACGAGTGGCGAGCGAACATTCAAGGAAACCAACTTTGTCTCGTTCCTTGTCCTTCAGCTTATCCAGTGACCTTTTAAGACCCTCGTCAAGTAGATCAATAAGACGAATTGTGTCTCCCGAACGGGTTTTGAATTTCTTTCTGCAAGAAAAAGAAAAGATGATCAGAATCTGTTGTAAACACAGAAAACTCAAACGGCATAACTTCCCCTGCTTGGAAAAATGTCCTTCTGTATGAAACGACAAGAAATTTCTTTCTAATGCGTTTTTCGTCTTTCATCTTTGACATTGCCCCAGAGATTATTGACCATACAAAGACAGGAGGGGGGAGGCGAGGCGAGGCGATGCGAGGCGCGAATAATCACGACTGCAATAAGTAGCTTTTCTTTAGGAAAAAAGAGAACAGCGATACCTTAAAAGAGGAAATACAAATATGCCGAGCTATAAAACAATTCGACAATTACTAAATACACAAAGGTAAAAATTTACCCTCACAAGTTTAAGGACTTCGAGAACCAGAGCTGGATATGAAGGAAGGAGGGAGGGGGGGGGGGTCGTCCATTACTTGTGTCTAACTGTAATATCCCCATCCCTCCCCTGACTAACTTACTTGTCCTCGCCGAGAACGACACCAAAACCGACATGATCCACTCGAATCACTTTCGGATCATAAATCCCAGCCTCTCGTGAAGCTCCAAAGATCAGTTTAAAATGATCTCCCTTGGATAAATGAAAGGAGAGTAAGGAGTTATTAGTCTGCAAATAACTGCAGTAAATCATCCAGAAAGGATATTGAGAAAGCCTTTTCGTGCAATAAGTTTCCCAAGGCTAAGCAATCAAACCTGTTTTCATTTTCTAAGGAAACTTTTCTCACCGATACTCTGTTGAAAGATTTTTTTGTCGTCGTTAAGTTTTTTTTTTAATTTGGGGGCGGGGGGTTAGGGATAAACTTTACACTGGTACTTTGTCGAGCGCTGTTGATCAAGGTACAATTGTAAAAACGAGAAAAGATTCTTAGCAGAGTTAACACTGTAAGGTTCTTGGAGCCTCATTTAATCGAAACTGTAAAAGCTACGTAACCTCTCATTCCTAGTTTTCATTTCATTATAACATCTTCAAGTCTCTTTTGATTGGGTGTCATACATGATACCAAAATCAAAGTAACAGCCAATCAGAGTAAAGGAAATAGTCTATCACAGAGAGCGAGTAAGAAGAACCAAACTGTCTGAAGCGCGGGAAAAGCGTAAGCAACTACGTGGTTGGTGTCTGAGTAGCAGAGGCAAGGCCATGCCCTAATCAATGAATTCTAGGAAAACCAATGTAATCCCGGATTCCTTTTGTCAATGAATATAAAAATGGTTTTATGTCGCAACTCCGCACTTTTCAAAAACCCTCACCTGGCCAGCATCAGTGACGTAAATCAGCCAGTCGCCATTCTCATCACGCACTCTCTGCTGCAAGGCCGCCATATCAGATGTATCGTATGTGAATCCACCGTCAGACTTGACGACCGTCAGCGGTACCTTATATCCCTGAACAAAAACGACTTTACGGCCTTCGTCTTCGATTACTTTCCCTGAAATAAGACATTGTTATACTCGCCTTGTCTTTCAAAGAAAGTTACGTAGGCAGACCGATTTTGAGAATGGACTACGGTCTAAGGACGGCTAAAAGAAATATCTCTTGCTTGAAACATGTTTCCTAGAAAAAATGTAGCTATGAGCAGGCGACTCTTTACAGCACAAGAAGAGGTCACAAACCTTTCCGCTCAAGATCTGCAACAACATTAGGCATCATATCTTGATAAAATGACTCCCCTCTCTCGATCAAGGTGACATCCAGTCGCTCATAAATATTGTCAAACTCTGAAAGAAAAGTTGCGAGTTTACAGCATTGGAACCAGACTGATAAAGCTGATGACGAACGTGTTAGCTTGTATTACGAGACTGTTAGCGTTAGGCAAAAGACAAGTGAAAAAGCTAATAAACAATTTTTCCCTTTTTCATTTTAAGGGTTTTTCTTTCAGTCTTTACCCTTTCAATCCTAGGATCTCACTGTTAATTCTCTTTACTGTCTGTCATACAGTTCTTACGATGTTAGTATGAAGAATTTGGTAGAGGATATACTTATAATCTCCTAAATGATATTTCTCCTTACTATTATCACTTGTCTGCTTGATATTGTTAGGAGAAATTATTTCTTGGTCATTCATGAGAGTTAAAGGGTTGAGTTTATATAGACATTTCACCTTTCCTAGACTCATCACAAATAAGATTCCAGGCTTTTGTAACGTCTGGTTCACGCCCTTGTAATTCCACAACTCTTTGATAAGCCACCTTCTTAAATGCCTCATCTTCATCAAATCTCTTCTTGGATTCCTGAAATGTAAAATATACATAGGAAGTCTGATGGTGTGGTCTGGTTGTCTGTTTTATAGTATTCGTAAGAAGAACTGGCCAACAACTGGTGAGTAAACTCAGTCTTGGATTGCTTTTCAATTGACTGTTGTAAAACCAAAACCAAAGTACATCACAAAAGGCCGATCAGAAGAAAGGAAATACCTTTAACCCTTTAACTCCTAAGATCTAATTGTTAATTCTCCCCTCTGGCTGCTACACATTTCCTTGTAAATAAGTTACAAGAATTTGTTGTTAGATCAAGATAATAACTTCTGTCTGATAATTTCCATTACCTGTTTGCTAAATAGTGAATGGATGTCATAGGGAGAAGTCACATGATAATCACTTTTGTGGGTTCAAGGGTTAAGAGCCAATAAGAACTCAAAGAAAAATCAAAATGCTGGAAAATGCTGGTGACCAAGTCGTGATTGGTTGAAGTTTTGCATCTGATTGGTTGAGAGGGTGGCACGAGTTTCTGGACCAATCAGAGAGCAAATCAAAGCTAACCCAATGCAATCCTGAAAATTGCTCTAATTAGGCAATACAAAACCAGAAAACCTGGTGTATTGGAGGTGCATTGCTATGGTAAATGATGCTGTAGTCACATGGGACAGAAGTGAAATGAAAGTAAAAAAAATTGAAGAAATATCATTACAGTCTGGGTGAGAGTATTCCTGGAAAGGAATGTTACTAGTACCAGTGTCTGATGTTTCAACATCCCTGAGCAGAAATCAACAAGAGAGTTAAGTGATGAGTTGTTTATTTGTCTGCCACATATCTTACAATAGGTAGCAGCTAATGATAAATATGCTGTGCAATCTTGGTTAGCATGCTCCGAGAAGAAGTCAGAGATATCTGGATGAAAAAGCATAACATACCTTGTAGAAAGCCTGCAGATCACCAATGGGTGGTGAAACTTGCAGATAATTTGGAAACTTGTCCTGGAGATGAGCAATCAACATCCCAAACTGAGTGCCCCAGTCTCCAACGTGATTAAGGCTAAAACACAAATAAACATGAGGAAAAACTAATAAGTTTGCTTGACCACAAAGAAGATTTCAAATCATTTTGATAGTATGAGTTGGGTGTGGGGAACCCTTATTTGTTGCTGTATTTGAGATCATTAAACACCTCCTGTGACATCTTGGAAACAGCCATGTTGGCAAATTAAGCATTTAATTCGCATGTTTGCATGCCAAGCTGTGCTCTTAGAAAAATCACTACTGAGGTAGATGCATTTTTTTTTTTTTTTACACTGGTCCCTAAATATGCTAAGGAATGATTTGAGTTCAGTCAGTCTTACATACTTCAAGTTAAGAAGTAATATGCCATTCTGACATTGCAAGAATCTATCTTTAGACAAGCAGTAAACAAACCCTTCAGGTCTGATGTAGGAAGTGGGGTGTCCCCCACCTCTCCCCCCCCCTTAGGTATTCCTGCTGGCTCTGCCACTCCACTGGGTGCCCAAAGGCCCTTACCTCAGCACACTAAAACAGGTCACCAAAAGACAAAACTAAGCTGCCTGATGTGGCCTTACCGTAGGACATCATGCCCAACAAATTCAAGAAGACGACTCAGGCTTTCTCCAATAATTGTAGACCTTAGATGCCCAACATGCATCTCTTTGGCAATATTTGGAGAGGAGAAGTCAATGACACATCTCTTCTTGACCGGAACAGCAGGAGGTTGTACTCCGTTGGTAAGAATGTCTTTTAGCATTGATGACACAAAGTTATGACTGAGACTTATGTTTATAAAACCAGCTCCAGCTACTTCAACCTATATCAAATAAAAGTTGAAAGAAACAAAACTTTTCCTTTATAATTGCAAGAGAAGATTGATTTTACCAAGTCTTTCCCTGCACTATTGATCTCACCTTTTGCATGAGATCATTCTGAGGTACATTTGCCACAATTGAAGTAGCAATTTGACGAGGGTTACTGTTGATCCCCTTGCCTTTGAGTATCTGTGGATGGTAAAGTAGCAACAAATAATTTTTATGGACTAAAAGAATCACAGCACTCTTATTATCAAATCATGTTGCTGTCAACATGCACAGGAAATGAAGGCAACTTTCAAGGCTTAAATTAGTCATCAATTGCTTCCCTTTGCTCTGAGATTATTCGAGAAAAGTCATACCACCTCTAAACAAATCAGATGCAAAAACTAAAACCAATCACAACCTGTCACCTGTGTTTTCCTGTGATTTAGGCAGTGTGCTTTTTTATTTTGTTTTCTTAATGAGGTCCTCATAACACTTATCCATGTTGTGATTGGCTGTTGTGATAGCATTTGTTTCAGTCATACAAAACTCAATCCAAATGTTCTAAATAACTTATTTGACATTTAAATAACTAACATATTATAGAGTGACAAAAATGACTCTATATTATATCTCAGTTAGAAGGTGCATTATGATTGGTCAGTTCAGCAAGCCATATTTCACCATGGAGACTGACCACCAATTAAAAAGTTTGTTTGAACTGGAATCTTCCCCCTTTATTTGAACACTGAGGCATAACTGTACCATAAGTTAAAGAACCTCCCTTTTTCTGCTTATATTTATGACCCATGTGGAAAAAACAAGGTCTGTAACTTACAGTATTGACCTCAAACTTGATTAGTAAGAGGAATTTATACAAGACACCTTGCAATTTGTATCACCTGGTTAATTGCCATGGCACTGTTACACTGGTAATCTCCAAACTTTTCACCCTGAGAGGCCTGTACAAGAACAGGGGCATCTGGTAGTTCAGGAAATGTTTGTGCAATAGCTTTTTTGAACATTTCATTCAGTGTGAACTGGCAGTTAGTCATGATCCTCTTGGAATTGGCTTTCTCTTCCTTGATGCTCTGAGAAAAAAAAGTAATTAAAATGAATTACAAAGAACTTCCTAATGACAATAGTTGTCTTGGAGAATTACTGAATGAAAGAAGACTTTCTTACACATAGGTAAATACATTGACGAGTAGATTACTTTGAGATATGAACCCCAGGGTAGGAGACAAACAGCGCAAGGTTTGACTGAGAACTGAGATCTGAGATCTAAAGAAGATCTGCCACTCTGGGTTGATGGAGTGAATGCACTTTTGCATGTAAATAATAGAGCACTCTTTCACTGGGTGCTGCACAAACAAGGGTGACAATCACATGTGAGTTTAAATTATTACAACCAGTTTTAGCATTGCATCAGTACCAATTGCTCTGACGAAGGGCTAACGCTCGATACGTCAGCTTTTTTACCCTTTACGCTGGCTAATTTACGTTTTCAACTCAGTTGTTAACACCAAATTACTTACTTAGTATTGCATCAGATTGGTTAGGAAGGTGGCACAGTTTATTTTCTTTTTTTTTCTCTAAGGTGCATTGTCATGTTGTCAAGACCAAAGACAAGGAGCATGGCAAAGAGAAACGAATGCAATCTTTTGACTCGACATGGGGAATTTCTCAAAAAAATAAGGAAATGTGTAGTGAAACTGAAAGAGGAAGTTACAATTATTGCATTGATCATGTGTAAAATAGGAATTTTGTTTGATGTCAAATACATTTGGTAAAATTAAACAATTGAAGAGTGATTTGGAGTATCTCTTACACGCTTGAGGGTCTCCACTTGGTATTTAAGCTTGCTGTTCTCAGTAAAAAGCTTCTCCAACTCCGGATCACGTGCACTATCATTGGTTCCATTGTCGGATGCAACACAATCTTGTAATGCCTCAATTTTCCTCTTCAGACTTAACATTTCATCCTCCTAATAAATATAAAAAAAGTTAAGGTTACCTTAGAAGTATGAGGAAAAGCTTGAGGAAGTTGGATAAGAAATCTCACCGCTATTTTTGCGCGTTTGGAATATTCTTCAACAACAGTGCCGTCCGCCATTTTGTTGTTTGCAACACGTGGGTGTCGTGACACGTGAAAACCTTTGATTTGTGAAAACTTAAAACTTGCGTAGAAGGCGCTGGATATCACCTTCTGAGAACTAAAAGGAAACAATTTCCGCGTAACAATAAAAAAAATCATTTATTGCATGACGAAATACTGAAAGATAAATTTTATTGGCCGGGCTGCAAGGCTTTGGGTGGTTACCAATTAAAAACAACATGGCGAACGATTTGGCTGATTGGGACTGATTGGATTTTATGGCGGTTACAGTCGCTTTAGAGTCAGTCTAGAAGCTCGTGTTCATTTATATAAAAGTTTCAAAAACATGGGTTCGCTCGGCCATGCGCAGATCGGAATTTCGACGTTTTTTCCTTCTTCGCATCCAACAGATCGGTGCGGTACAAATGGAATATTCCTCTTACTCCAAATTCCATCATGTTGTTGTTTATAACACGTGGATGTTATGACACGTGAAAAACTCTGATTTGTGAAAACTTAAATTTACGTGGAAGGCGCTGGATATCCTCTTCCTAGAACTACAAGGAAACAACTTCCGCGTAATAATAAAAAAAAGGTGAAATTTCCGCACAGCCCCATACTATTTTAAAATAAATCTGTTTTCCCAATGGCAATGTATTGTTTTTGCTATTGTTTTTTCTATCCAAAAACTAAATGCAAAATGTAGGATGGGGCTGTGCGGAAACTTTACCAAAAAAAATTTCATTTAATGCACGGATCAATTTTTTTTTTGGCCGGGCTACAAGGCTTTGGGTGGTTACCAATTAAAAACAATATGGCGGAAGCCTGGAAGTAATTGGATTATATGGCGGTAACAGTCGTTATAGAGTCAATCTAGAAGCTTATGTTCATTTATATAAAAATTTTTTGAGAAAATGGGTTCGCTTGGCCGCGCGCAGATCGGAATTTCGACGTTTTTTCCTTCTCCGCATCCAACAGATCAGTGCGGTACAAATGGACTACCACTTACTCCAAATTCCATCGTAATAATTGGTCGGTTTCAGCGATTGAAAACTCTTTACCATCAAAATGTGTGTCAGTATCTGGATATCATCAGAGCCAAACATGGTGAGTCTCTTTTGAAAAATGGTAAAAATCTTCTTTTGGAAACCTCAAAAACTTTTCACGAGGGCGATGTTTTGCAGGGGGAGGGTTGTGTCTCTGACGCCCTCATATCCAACCATTCGATAGTTTTCCACTCTGTTTGAGTGCACGACACTTGAGTTCTCTGCAGTTAATTTATTATAATAATGTTAAGCATCACCAGGGTCTCGATATCACATAATTGTTTGTATTAAATAAAGGATGTGAACACCAACAAAAATAAAATGACTGTTAATTATGATGATTAAGCGAGGTTATACTGTATTGAATTGTTAATATCTTTTCAGAAAGGCTCATAGTTGCTGAGGAGTTCTATTCTGAAAATTTACAGCTTGCTTTGAAAAATGGTAAAAAATTTAGGTGAGTTTTTTTTGCAGATGATCGGCTAGTAATAAATTAAGTTCCCTTAACCCTTTAACTCCCTGAAGTGATCAACTTTTAACTTCTCCCAATAATATCCATACATTATCCAGCAAACAGGTAATGAGAATAATCAAACTTATCAGGTAGAAGTTGCTATTTTGATTTAACACAGAATTCTCACAACTAATTTACAAGGAAATGTGTAACAGCTAGCAGAGAGAATTTAACAATCAGATCTTGGGAGTTATAGGGTTAAAAAAAGGAATGATCAACAGACTTTGAGAGAATTGCCCTTATTGCAGTAGGTCATCCACAAGCTTTTTTCTTCATTTGATGTGATAGTGTTGGGTTTGTTTGTGGAGACAAATATTTAAAAGAAACAAATATTGTTCAACAATTCTTTTTTTTTACTTCGACCTCATGGTCCAATTTTTCTCGTCCCCCCGATGGCCACATGACTAAAGTACTCTGGAGGCTGGGGTGGGGTAACTGTTTACCCCTTATAACAACAAAGAAACGCTACATTTTTGAAGAAAACATTCAGAATAGATGCCAATTATTTTTTGAGAGTGTTTGAATTCAGATGTTATCAATTAATGATTAATTTCCATGTGATTTTTATCTTGCAGTTATACTGATATTAAAACAATTGCATTTCAAGTTGTTCAAGGCCTTTCCTTTCTCAATGCACATGGCATTGTCAATAGGAATTTGTCTCCTGTGAACATAGTATTCACTCCAAAGGTTAGGATCTTTACAATTCATGGTCACGATCAAATGTCTTTTTGATTTTTGATGCACCAAATTCCAGTCCATTCCATTCCCATCATTCGTACGATTCTCATGACAGTTTGCTTTATTTGTTTATACTCCTTAGTGGATTGAGGCACTGTGAGAGTGAGAAGTTTGCACAAGAAAACAACACAATTGATTCAATGCTAGCTTCAAACCAGACCTCTTGATCATGTGTCCATTGTTAACCACTGAGATTAAACATCTTTCACTGCTTTATATTGTAGTAATTACTTAATTAAGTTCTGTTTATCTTTGTAGAGTAATGAATATGTCTTTTTGATTTCAGGGTGGAGTCAAATTATCCAGAAGTTGTTTATATCACATGACTGGTTCTGGGGCTCGAGTTGCATTTCCAATTGGGTAAGCTGTATATTATTTAGTGCTCTATGTATATGTCAGAAGAAAATGTATATGAGAGATGACAATGATTGAAAAGTTTCAAATAACAGTTTATTTGATAATGGTTAAAGTTACTAACTCTGATTTCCTTTGATGAAAATAATGTGGCTTACATATTTAGCTCAAAACATATCAACTTTTTTGTGCAGTTCTCCAGTATTCATGGCTCCTGAGGTGGTTTTAACAGGCCAAGGCCTCTCACCTGTATTTGGACCATCAGGACCAAAGGTATGCATTATTTACTGTCAATAACAACATTTATTAATGTGATATTGTTTTGAAGTTTTAATTTGAGGGCACACTCTAAAAGGAAAAAGGTGATTTGCAATGTTCTGTAGCTAGTTATTTGTTACCCTAAGCTCATACATGTTAAGATTTCACATTAGCCCCATGACCCTTAAGAGTAACCAGTATCTGATTTCTCCTTACAATTTCACCCTGAATCACACACTTAAAGATAACAAGAATAAAGGAAATGATAACCAACTAAAGCTGCTTGTGTTTGTCAAACAAATTCTCCTTGTCAGCCCCATAGTAAATGTATAGGGAATAGTATGGAGAATATGCATTTGAATCATTTTGACTTGAAATTTTGAACTTCTGCCATGACTTTCAACTTGGATATTGATTGAAAGTTATTGTCATTTTTTCAATTTTGCCTTATTTTAGGTTGATGTGTGGTCTTTGGGGATGGTTTTGATTTACCTGATATTGGTAGGTACAGATTTCTATTTAATAAATAAATTAGCTTTGGTTTTTCCGTTAACCCTTTTCTACCAAGAGTGCACAGAATCTTGCATTTTTTTTTCTCCTCATTCATTCTCAGGAAGGGTCTTTGTGGGCAACTGAATCTGAAAACAATCATGTACAAAAGATATTCTTGAAAGTTCTCTCTCTTGTAAAAGGTGTTCAAGGTAGGTAGTGCTATGTTGTTCACAAATTGTTGTTAATTTTAGCAGTATATCAGATATCAGAATTTTCAAGTTTCAAGTGAAGGTAATGACAATTAAAGATTAGTTTTATTTTAAGCCCATTCTCCAAATGAATGTGCTTTAATGCACTTTACAGTACCCTTTGGGGGACTTAAATCAGACTTCATTGAGCAGTTTACAACTTTTGAGAGGGAATTTTCCTGGTCCCCCCTAATTTAGGAATGTTTGGAAACAAGTCCAGTACACAACACTGGAAGCTATGTACCCTACACCTTGAGATAATTGCATGGGTTTTTAAGTCCCCTGCTGACCAGTATGGAGAAGAGGCAGGAGACGGGGCCTATGGTTTATCATCCTCATTGGAAAAAAAACTAGAATGTCTTTACAACCATTTGCAGATGCCATAGCAAAGGTAGAACATTCTCCTGAGTGAACTTGGTCCAGTTTAGGGCTTGAACCCTCAAGCCACATCATGGCAGTCCAGTGCTCTCCAACATGAGCTTACCAGGCTGCAGTAGTTTTACTGCCTAACCAGGTTTTTTAATTTCCATCAGATTCTTCAAGTGATGTTCTTAAACTTCTCTTTGATGACAATCATGCACTGGAAAAACTCCAGGTTAGCAACATTCAAGAGGAAAGTGCATTTGAAAATTCTTCATATTATTAATAAAAATAATTTGATTAAGGTTGGCATGTTTTGGTCTTTATTTCTTGTAGGAAATTCCTTCAGATCTGGCTTCTTTTCTAAGAATTTGCCTGACAGTGGATGTTGCCAAAAGGTTTATTTCTAATTAATATCTCTTTACCTTTTTATTTATTTACCTTCCATTTATTCCTATATGGTGACATGTATACAAAAATATACTTTGATCCACATAATACTCATGAAAGTGGTACTGGTAACAGTACTTTACTTACATATGTTCCACAGGCTAGACCAGATAAGCATAAACCTAGAAAGCTTAGTGACCATTTGACCTTTAAGATAGGGAGAGTGTTATTCAACAAATGATCCACTCTTTCATTTTTGTCTTACCAGTAAGTTATAATGCTGCTAATTCTAACTTGGTAAATGAAAATGTATTAATTAAATGTTTTTTTCCCTAGGCCTGTCCCATGTGAGTTACTGAATCATGAAGTGTTTGCCAACTTCGATAAAGCAAAGGTAATTCTTATCAGGACTCTTGTTTGAAAGGGTAGACAATGCCATCCCACAGATAAATAGCTTTTTCATTTTTTTACTACTCAAGTCCCCTGAGACTGTTTTTCAACTCAAAATGCCTTGACTATGTCTCATGTAACTGTCTGATTTTTACATGCCATTACCTTGTTTATATTGTAAAGATAACTTCATGGTTCCCACCAGGTGAAACTAACCAATGGATTTCAGAAATTTCCTGCTGTATTCAACTTAAAAGAACTTCCTGTTGGTGATTTTCAAAATGATGATTTATTGCAAGGTAAGATGGCTAATCTCATCTGTTTAAAGATGATTACAATTTTCAAGATGACTATATGTGTGCTGTACGACTTCAACACAGACAAAGTGTGTAATTCTGCAAACCCCACTTGAGTGGGGTTTGTGCATATGTATGAGCACTGTTACCTAGTAACGCGTGACGTATTTTGGTTGGTATGGTATGGCTGAGATTCAGGGTCTGTTTCTTGTTCTTCAACAGATATTGATGATGACGAAGAAGATCTCCTTTCTGAGAGGTTTGATTGGCATTCTATTTTTTGAGGGGGTTAGGTAAACAGTATTCACAGACAAGTCACTTAGAACGGGCACATAGTCAAATGTTAACCCTTTGCCTCAAGGAACGACTAGCATCCAATTTCTCCTTACAATATCACCCTGAATCGAACATCAGGGTCACAAGAATATAGTAAATGATCGCCAAACTAAAGCAGCTTGTGATTGTTTAAACAAGCTCTCCTGGTCAGCACCTTAAGAAATGTATAGAGAACGGTATAGAGGATATGCAAACTGATGTTAGGGTGTAAAGAGTTGGTATTCAGCTGAGTTAGATCCAACTGTAAAATTGTTTTTCACGTTTGTTTCTTTAGACCGCTACACGAGGTGTATCACTTATGGAGACTGGCTGGAGGAGATATGGAAGGAGAACTGAAGAAACGAGGACTTATTAAGACAAAGCCTCCAATAATGACGCTTCCAGTGT
The DNA here is from genome assembly GCF_036669915.1 of Pocillopora verrucosa. Lineage (NCBI taxonomy): Eukaryota > Metazoa > Cnidaria > Anthozoa > Scleractinia > Pocilloporidae > Pocillopora > Pocillopora verrucosa. The sequence continues at coordinate 10,056,649 of NC_089325.1, forward strand.
ATGTAACTAACACGCCACCAAATATTGAACAATTAGATTATGATTTTGGGATTTATTTCGCGTGATAGTTTATCAGGGCCTCGCTCTCACAAACTTTCTCGCATAGAAGTTTACTTCGTGAACGTTTTGCCTCGCAGTTAGTATTTCCTTTCCTACCAGTCTGCGTATTTACCAGCGCTTTCACTGATTAAACTTCATTTGCCATGATAACAATGATTAAGATTTCTTTAGTTAATATTGATTAAAATCCATTCTTGTTGACTTTTGCAGCATTCTACTACACACTGGAGAGGAACTTGGAATGGAAAAAGATCGAGTGTTACTCTTAGATGAAACAATAGTTCCTGTATCGATGGCACAACTTAGACAGGTAAAATGGACTGAAATTAAAGGAAAAGCATATACGCAGGCTTGTTTAATTTGTATTACAGTTGAAGCTCTTATCTGTTACTCATATATGTCCAATGATTTTATTTCAGAGGCTCAAACATGTGGATCCATCTGCATATTTTCCACTCATTGAGGAGGATGAGTATGAAATAGTTTCACCTGTTTTAAACTTCACTAAAATAATGCTATATGGAAATTAAGCTGTAAAGGAAAGCCTCAAATTGTTAACATCACTAAAACTTGATCGTGTTATCTGACCGTCCGGGTGAGAGAAGCTCTGAGACGGACTACTGTCGGAAGTAGAAACTGACGTTTCGATAACTCCTTAAAGAAGTCATCTTCAGACTCGAGTGAAAACTTGTTGTCATTCGAGTGTATTACATCAAGTCCGCGTAAAATGATTGGTCACTTTTACTATGACGCGTAACGTCAAAACAAGTCGTGGAGATAGGTGCAGAGTACGCCCCAGCGACAATTCTCCTGGTATGGCGTGGTGAATTCTTGTGCAAATCTTTGTCTCTGCGATAAATCATCGCCTAGGGTGCGTGCTCTGGTTAAAATGTACGCCATGCCGCCTTATACAGTTGCTTTATGCTACAGAAACTAAACTGAGCTGCGGCAACTATGCGATTTAGCCTTCTGACTAAACCTTTTTTTTCTTGTTCTTGTATTAGTCCATCCTCTAGATATGCTCTTCTCGACACAGCTGACCTTCCCTTGACAATTAGAGAGACAACTGTGGATTACCAGGTAGAGTGAACTTAGAGTAAGATACATGAAATCCGCGTGCAATGTGCGTAGCACGCACAAGTTGCCCGTGTCTTGCACGAGTGCAGCCGCAGCAGTACACTGTATGTTAAGTAGTTTTTTTAATTGAAAAAATACAAAGGTGTGTCTAACATTGGTGTGTTTTTTAGTTTCACAGAATTGTCCTGTTTCAAAGACTCCTAGAGGTAGGAGCAATATACTAAAAACATTTACATGTTTAAGTACTTAATATATTTTGTAAAATTTTGACATTGAGAATACTTCCATTATTGTTTCTCTTGTCATTTAGTGAGTCAGAAAGAGCTTTCGCGTCAGTGTATGGTATTTTGATTCATAAATGACTGTAAGAGAAATTCCATGTTTGATTACTAAACACTTTCATTCTGAACACTGTATTGTCCTATCTCAGGGTTATCCTTACACAAGAGATCGTATAGTACGAGAAGCCAGAATAGACATTCCTCCTTTCCTTAGAGGAAAGATATGGGCAGCGCTTCTAGGGATTCAGGTGAGAATGAGATCAAAAATTTCCTTTGCAACCCGAAAGAGAGTGGCAGACGAAAGAGCATGATGCTACACGATGGACTACGGCTCGAGCCCTGACCGGATCATTGTGTAGGGTTGTTGGGAAAATCAGCAACATCGAAAGCGTAGTTTGAATAAGTGAAATAAGAAAGATAATAAATTTTGCGTTCATAACAAGGCGAAAAAACATCTTTAGTCATTTCATTCCCTAGCTCAAAAATGTATTATTTTTCTTATCATTTAAGGCAGACTTGTTATATTTATCCTCAGGGTGATATCCAAGGTACATATGACGCTATTGACAAGGAATCTTTCACTCAAACAGACAGACAGGTTTGTCAGTCAATCTAGCCTAGCCTGTTTAACTGGCCTAAATAACTTTGCCACTTTTAAGTTTTTTTGTGTTCCTCTAAGAAAACATGTTACGTATAATAAGGGTTTTAATAGGAACATCCCTCATGCTAAGCCTTCCAGCAGTGTGATTGAATACTGGTGAAGTGAATGTAAAATCCGAAATTGTAAATACCATTTAAAATTGAATCATGGTATTTACTTTGGCGCAACTTGACTTACTATAGATTTACTAAAAGTCCTCTCCAGTAGATTTTCGACTTTTTCAGTGATATTTCCAATCTATTGTTTACTCTCTTGTGCCCTTGATTTCACTACCCGAAGATTTCCACACGAAGGACAACTTGTTTCAAGTGTAATGAATTTTATTTGTGCATTTTTTCTCAGATTGAAGTCGACATTCCTCGGTGCCATCAGTATGATGAACTGTTGTCTTCACCCACTGCTCATGAGAAGTTTAAGAGGATTTTAAAGGCTTGGGTTGTGTCTCACACCAGCTTGGTCTATTGGCAAGGTAATCAGTGTAGAGTGCTATTCGGTTAAGCGAGAACAATCAAAAACATTACTGGAATTTTTTGAATACTCAAGTAACAGTATGTTAAGTGCCTAAATCGTGGAACAATGCGAGTGGCCAAGTCATGAAGGGTTTTGGTTTTGCAACTGATAGGTGGAGAGGATGCTCTGTGTAGTTTACATAGAACTGTTCTGAACACTCTAAAAGCTTGATTTTGGAGCAATTTTCAAGTGAGAGTGGAAAGTGATTCTGGTTTTCCTTTTTCTTAACTTTGCTCGGTGATTGGTCCAGAAACCTCATGCTATCCTTTCAACCAATCAGATGCAAAACTGAAAACGATCGCAATTTAGTCGCCCGCGTTTTCCCGCGCTTCAAGCAGGTTGTCTGTTTTAACTTCTCGTTGGTTAATGATGATGTTAATCTTTGTTCTGACTGATAGCTGTGATAACTTGGTTTCAGTTTTTCAACACTCAATTGAAGAAAACTACCCTATAACCAGGCTAATTGATTTTTGCTTTTTTCAGGTCTGGATTCTCTCTGCGCGCCTTTTCTTTCACTCAATTTTAACGACGAAGGTAAGAAAACCGATGGTTAAAAATAACCCAGAGTGGTTCAGGTTTGAATTTCGTGTCCGACCGACGATTGTATGATTTTTTACCTTCACAGCTCTTGGATACGCTTGTCTGGCGGCTTTCATTCCCAAATATCTTCATAACTTCTTTTTGAAGGACAATTCAGCCATTATACAAGGTGAGCGGTTGTATCGGTCGTTTTTAAACATCTTTTGTTCCATTTTCAAAAATCACTAATAGTGCGGTAATTCCATTTTCTGGGCAGAATATTTGGCCGTGTTTTCTCAGCTTATCGCCTTTCATGATCCTGAGCTTTTTAACCATCTTCATGAAATTGGATTCATCCCAGAGGTAAGGATGATTTATAAAACAATAATTTACATACCTCTCAGCTATTATATATTTTTTTCCGATTAGGAAAGCGCGTGTCATATGTCGCATGATATAATCTTCAGATATCCCTTCGGCGTCTCTGATTGGTGATTACTCCTGAATGCCAAAAAGATAGCAACTAATCATAGGCACTGCACATCTGTTAAATTTGTCGGGTCCAATTTCTCCCTTTCTCTCGATCGGAGCAAATTGTGATACCATGATGATGGTGATACCATTCCACAGTTATTGTTATAAAACCTATTATCATTTGGTCTGGTTTTTTTTCCACAGTTGTACGCAATTCCATGGTTTCTCACCATGTTCTGCCGTAAGTATTCGTGTAGATTAGTTGTCTGACGAAGGGCTAACGCTCGAAACGTCAGCTTTTAAACCCTTTACGTAGGCCAATTTACGTTATCAACACAGTTGATAATACTAAATTACCCTTTTATACTCTCCCACCGACGCAGTACCACAGTTTCTTCAAAAACTTACCCCATTTCTTTTAACACAATTATTTCCTAGCGGCAATGCGCACGATTCCCATCCAAGGGTGGCAATACTTCTTAACGCCTCTCAGCTAAAAACCAGTATGAGTTCCAGCATTCTGTTCTTGACTCAAAAGCAGACTTCGCCTCCTATCTTTTCCCCTTTTTATTTTTCAGACGTGTTTCCTCTTAAAAAGATTTATCACCTTTGGGACACTCTGTTGCTAGGCAACTCATCCTACCCACTGTGCATTGGTGTCGCTATTCTGGAGCAGCTACGAGATCAACTGCTGTCGTTTGGTTTCAACGAATGCATCCTTCTGTTCTCTGATATGCCAGGTAAGTTGTTTCCATTCAGTGAGTTGTCTCCTGCTTTCCTTCACCGTTGGATGGTGCATGCTCATCGGAACCCCTTTCCCTCAGACTTATACGCTCTTGCTGTCACAGGTCATCGCAGTCTCCGTAGCAATGGATCAATCACGGTCATTGTTACTTCTCCAAGAAGTGACGATGGTTAATCTTAGGTGGCCCCAACCCCCCCCCCCTTGCATTTTAAAAAATTAGGTCTCCCTAGCTGGGTGGGTTAGGGAACGGAGTGAAGTGTCCCACCCAGGTATACAACACATTCACATGGACAGAAGTCGAACCCAGACCCCTCGAAATGTAACAGACTGTAGTTGTTATCTTATTTCTTGCATTTTAGGAGTCGACATTGATCGAGTGGTGCGAGACGCTAAGAGGATTTTCTGTAACACTCCGCGTACAGCTTCAATGAGACGACATGACAGAATGTATAACGATCCAAATGTGAAACATGTAAGACTTGAGCAATTTTCAATTGAATGTCTAAAGTGACCCCCAGATTGCTTCGCTTTACTTTGCATGGCTCTGTGCGTGACTGGTCCAGAAACTCGTACCACTCTCAGATGCAAAACAGAAACCAGTCGCGTTGTAGTCATCCGCGTTTTCCCGCGCTTTCTTGTTTTCCTCTGAGAACTCATTTGCCCTTTGCAATATATTCCTTGTCCCCCGTAAGTTTCAAAATACAGTGCAACACAAACTCGTTTAACAAAGAATTTTGCAAAATTCGTTCCTCTTCTTGTTAGGAGAAAGAGTTTATTCCGCTATCACAGCTTAAAGCTGAAATCTGTCCCCGGATTTCCGCTCAAGATCTTGTACACATTTGTGAATTGGACGAAAATGGAGGTGCCAGAAGCCCAAGGAAAACCAAACCTCGTGGTCTGATCGTAGATGTCAGGCCGGCGGAGGAGTATCCTTGACTCAATAACATTTGGACGGTTTAAAGCCATAGATATGTATGGGCGGCCGTCACCACCAAAAATACAAGGATGTCAAATAGATCAGCAAATACAAAGATGGTGTAAGGATCAGCTGCAGGATAGCATAGCTAATAAAGGAATGGCATGGCCAAATTATAGACAGTCTAGTTTTCCTTCGTGAAACAGAACACCCTAAACATGAATAGTTTAGCCAAATGAGAAACGGTCTAGTAGCCCATGTTGAGTTGGAACATGAGATTGTGAAATAGACTAGCTTAATTACGAATAGGTTAGCACTCATTTGCAATACAGTACTCAAACGGTGTAGCGTTGAGTTAAACGGCTCAGGGTAACGTCGAGTAGCACAGCGTACGCACAAACGGTGTAGCGTTGCGTCAAATGGCTCAGCGTAATTTAGAATGGTACAGCGTACACACATATGGTGTAGCGCTGCGGGAAATGGCTCAGCGTAATGTCGAATGGTACAGCGTACATAAAAACAATGTAGCGTTGTGTGAAATGGCTTAGCGTAATGTCGAATGGTACAGCGTACATGCAAACAGTGTAGCGTTGAGTGAAATGGCTTAGAGTAATGTCGAATGGTACAGCGTACATACAAACAGTGTAGCGTTACGTGAAGTGGCTTAGCATAATGTCGAATGGCACAGCGTACACACAAATGGTGTAGCGTTGCGTGAAATAGCTCAGCGTAATGTAGAATGTTACAGCGTAGACACAAATAGTGTAGCGTTAGGTCGAATAGCTTTGCAAAACATCAGACGCTCTATCTGAACATTAAATTACTTAGTATTACTTGAAATATTTCGATGTTGTGGCGAATCGTCGTGGCGTGACGTGAAGGCTATGCCATTCCTTTATTAACTATGCTATCCTGCAGCTGATCCTTAAGCCATCTTTGTATTTGCTGATCTATACGACATCCTTGTATTTTAGGTGGTGACGGCCGCCAAGGCATCTCGCCGAAACCACCAAAAATACAAACCGCAAATGGAACAGCGATCTGCTGGGGGTATGACGTCATCGAATGTGAAGACTGACACGAAACCATTACATGGCGTAGTATAGTCCTCACTTTGCTTTGCCGTAAAGCAGAGCCAATTTGGTAAGTTTCTCCTCTTTTTTCACTGCTGATATTGCACTAATTCGCTACTAGACCGTTTCTCATTTGGCTAAACTATTCATGTTTAGGGTGTTCTGTTTCACGAAGGAAAACTAGACTGTCTATAATTTGGCCATGCCATTCCTTTATTAGCTATGCTATCCTGCAGCTGATCCTTACACCATCTTTGTATTTGCTGATCTATTTGACATCCTTGTTTTTTTGGTGGTGACGGCCGCCCATAGATATGTAGTTACAGGGGCGTAGAAGGAAATACGGGAACTTTTCTGCGACTCGGAAACTTGTGTTATACGCGCTAATCTTATAAAGATTAATAAGCACGAGCGGATGTACTTGATAAGTAGAAGAAAGTATGATTTCCAGCTGTGTTTTCCTTAATTCTTTATCTTTCATTGTAAAGATTCGCATGTGGCCAAATTCCCGAGAGTGTTAACATTCCTTACAATCAGGCGTTCCTCGAAGAGGGCGGACTGGCTCCATCACCGGCAGCAAATACACTGACTAACTTCAAAGGGAGAGTGATTGTTGTTGTGGGAAATCGCAATAATTACCCCGCTAAGGTAGAGCAAAGTTAATCAGTCATGGAGTACGGTGATACAGCTGATAGAATCAGCGTATTATACGATAATACGATGATGCGACTCCGCAAGCGACCTTCAGTTGAGTGTCCAAGAAGATTCAGGCTTTACTTTACTCTGTGATTGGTCCAGAAGTCTCGCACCGCTTGCTTCACCAATCAGGCACGAAACGTAAACCAGTTGCGTCCCATGGATACACGAGTTTTCCCACGCTCACTTCATTCTCAATAACAGGTTTGTTTATATGAAACTCAGTCGAAAGCGCACTAGGCCTAAAGATATCTTTTCGTTTATTCTTTAAACAGGTTGGTACTGAGCTTGTTCAACTTGGATTTTCGAGAGTTTGTGTCTTGGAAGAACCAGGGTTGTCAATTCTTCGCACGCGTGGACATCTTACAGTTCCAACTTAATAATCTGTGAGGACGTTTCAGTTGGAAAACACATTCTATTTCCTTAATGATATTCAGTTCAGCCAATAATGTGGTAGTCTTCACTTAACGGAAATGCTCACTTAAAGGAGAGTTACGCTATTGATAAAAATTGCAGGCCTTCAGTAATTATTTATCGAAAGTAAGTCGAACGGGAAGGGAAAAAAAAGCAAGATTTGAAGGTTAATTCTTTGGTACTGTAATAGTTGTGAGATTTCACCAATAATTTTTTCGATATTTGAACTCCAATAAAATGTAAATTTATGAATGAGGGTAATTTCTCAGGAAATTATGGTTTCATGTTTTGCTTCTGGAAAAAGCAAAGATTCTCTAAGGATTACATTTGACATATTTGGTTTAGTAAGTTGTTTCTTAATGCTTATTAGGCAATTTAAAACGGCCGGAAAACTTGGTAGAGCGTTGTTGCTGAGACATTTCACAAAGTCAAGCCAATTAACAATTGATTCATACGTCAGCGTGTGTTCATCGAGCTATGAAGCACGTGGGAAGTTTGGAGAGCACGAAAGATGCGTAAGAGTTGCTCGAGGCGTAGCCGAGATGCGTAAGAGATGCGTTTTTTCTCAAGGGATTTGTTTGATGACGTCATGAGCGTGCACAATAGGAATATGAAGCACGTTCGCGCAATTGAATTTGATTAGACAAATTTACTAGCTATGTTATAATTTATATTTGACCAGTTGTTACATAATTACACAGGTGGTGTGTTCTTTCGCTATGTTTTCCAAACCCGTAGTCCTTGTTTTCTAAAATATTCATGAGCCATTTTAAGGATCTTGTAGAAATGAATGCAGAATCCCACCTGGTTTAGTTATATTTATATCAATTACACATCGTTTAAAACGGGTAGAGCGGATAGAGTTCCACCTTCACGTTATGTTAACCTCCGATGAATGTGATATCAAATTCGAAGGGAATTCAAAGTACTTCCCTGTCTGTAGTGGAAGCGGAATCGTGAATCCTAACGGTTAAATCGGAAAGAATCATAACCTTTTGTAGACAATTCGATTTAGGGCTTAAGCAACTGTACTTTTATTGCTATTCCTTTTACTGCAAAGCTTTCGTCGATCTACGGCATCGTCAGGGAATGTAAAGAAAATATTCTCATATGCAGTAAATCGGCGAAAGCTTGGACAGGAGGTCAAGGCCTCAATCGAACCGTCCAGTTAATCAACATGCAACTGAAGGACAACTCTAAACGTCCACCTGGACCTTGGAAATCATGAATTGTGAGCTATGGTTAAAAAATTAGTCATGAATATCATAAAAGATTTTAGTAATCATCATAGAGCTGAAAAGAGGCAGGAATCACAAAGTAAAGTAATTCCGCTTCCACCTGACTGGTATATATTTAGAGCAGATAACGGTTATAGATTTGAAAACTATGGTTTTAACACGGGTATGAGTTACGAGGGAATCAGGAGAGCCTATAAAATGTCCTCGTCTCTTCAACTCCAAATCAATAAAGGAGGGTGACACGAAAACAAAGTTATCGCTCGAGTGGAATTTTCGGGTGACTTTTACGCCTATAGGAAGGTTTGAAAACGGATATGGATTTGAGAGATGGGGTTTCTGAAAGAAACAAAATGGATTAATTAGGGTGTCAGAACCTACTTCTCTTATCTTTCAATTTTCATTTCCAAATATGGCTTCGATGCCGACAAGTTACCAGGACTTTCCAGGTCTGAAAATGGAAGCGGAAAGTAACTAAAACTGGAGTTAAGATTAAGAGAACTGGGCGGCTCATCACACCAAAACATGTTTATTTTGTATCCCTACTGTCACGGTTCACTTCACGGGTCATTATTACGTTTTGGCGAAGGGAACAAAGATAGATACAAGAATGCGGACAATATCTGAGCTGCACCCAGCTATGAAGTATCTTGTTTACGACGTAGGTGGGGGTTACATTTCCTCTTTTCCGCAAGCTCTTAAGTAATCGAGATTTTTGTTTATTTTTTTTATTTTTTTTTTTTTGTCGCGGCAGATGACTGACGGCAAACGGGGATTTCTGCTTTAACTTCTGGTGTTAGTTATTATACTTTGTTTTCGGCGATGAAAAGGCGGTGATGAAATGGCCTCAGTAGATGAGAAAACTGGTTTAATCCACTAGGAATACAAAGGAAACTGACAGCAATTTTACTGTACTTCAAAAGACAGCCTAAGTGACGATAAAGGAGTGATACTTCACATTAAACCAGCTTTTGTAGTTCCTAAATGATCCTGAAGTTCTGGCACGCAAAGGTCTGAGCATATTTTTTACACAACCGGAAAAGGATGTTGTGAGAATGAAGGGTGACATCGTGAACAAAACAACATCATAGAGCGCTACTACTGGCAGTAGAGAACGTAAAATTGTGAGGATGTTTTAAGATACGAGTCGTGAGATTGATAATATGCTTTGGAAGATAGGTACACACAGGTTTCAAACATGATACTTCAAACTATTGAATTTCTCGATTGAACACCGGAAGTGTTCCTTTTGTCACCGCGGTAGGTCAAATTCCCTCCCACTTTCGTTTACCCATGTCAACTAGACTTCAGCAGACTAATTTCATTCAAATCAAATGCCGAGTCGGCAGTGTAGGTCTCATCAAAGCAGAAGCGAAAGTTACAACATCGGAAGTGTTACGTATGTCGTTAGGGTAAGTCCAGATCCCGCCCTCTTTCGCTTCCCTTGTAAACAAGACTTCCACAAACTGAATTCATTCGAGCCAAACGCTGAGTCGAAAGTGTTGGTCTCATCAAAGCAGACGCAAGAGTTACAACAAAACAGCGTGTTCTCTAGTTTCGGTAAGCTCTTACAAAGCGGTACTCACTGGTCTGATATGTTGAACAACCTTCGTTCGCTGCGGCAAATCAGTTTCCTTTCAGTATTTGGCATTGCGTTACTCACGTTAGCGCAAATTCCGCACGGCGGGTGTGAAACAGGTGAGGATTGCCATGTTTGAATTGAAATTTTACAAGATGGACAAGATTTAGAATTTCCAAATTCTTCCATATTTAGAAATGTTGCTATGTTTAGCTCAGATTCAATTTTCCGCTTAATGCACGATCGTGAGAGAAGAAGTGTTGCTTTTTGCTTGTTGTGTTAAATTTAAAACAACTTTAGATGTACCAAGTCTTTGCCTTGCTCGGCTCGAGGAACTTCTTTGCAAGGAGTAATGATCGACGTATTTAAATAGCGTTAGTCATTGTTATGTAGATGACACTCAATCAAGTCAGTTTTTAATTGTTTCAAACTGCGCATCCTTCTTTCTCTATGCCAGCCGGCTTTAAAACATTAACATCATTAAACTTATGTTAATACTCGTATCACTTAAAGACTGAAATTACAGTTCAGCGTAGGATGTTCTGCACTGATAGTGATTCTGGTTTAGCTTGTCTTAATAACCTATCGACTTTGCTTGCCGTTCCCTGGCAGATAAATGAAGAAATGAATCTTTAGTGCAGTACATTAAAATGTACGGTCGTGATTGTGGATAGTTTCCTTAATGAGTCAAAAGTCTTATCTCAACGGGGCTCTCGATTTCTTTTATTTTAGTTTCTGTCATTTCGAAAAAGTTACTTTCGTAAACCATAAAAAATACGAACCTAAGTTAGAATATAATCATTTCGTTTTCTCCCAAGAAACTGAAACCTTTCCAGACGTCAAATGGATTCGATTTAGTTAAATCCCGGCTTTTCTCTTAATTATGAAGTCAATTTTCATTTCCGTATTGTAGAATGGTTAGTTAAATCCTAGCTTTTCTCGGAATTATGAAGTCAATTTTCATTTCCGCCATTGTAGAATGGTTTGTTCTTGTCTTTGATCACAGTTAGTCAGGAACTGTTAAAAAAACAAATAATCACATCCATGAGCCTTGAAATATTTCAGATACAATCGAATTAATGCTTCTATTTTTGGAAGTAACTTAAGTTACCTTAGGAAGAGAAAACATTTTAAAGATTTTATCATGTGGTGTTCGACAACTGTTCTTCGTTCTACACCAATTTTCAGTAAATAAAAAAGCGGATGCAAATTCCTCTATTCGAATAGCTAATTTTTTAAGGAGGTCACGCCATCACCCAAGAACTATATATTAAGTAAATTAAATATACCTAATTTATAATACAGGCATTCTGGAGCAAAAGCATTGATCTTTTTCACGTTGTCTCAAGCTCTTGAATGTTTTTACAATAGATGGGTTTACTAAACTAACAAAGCCTAAAAAAAGGCGAAGCTCTTGACATCATTTTTTTTTATAAACCTTGCACGTGCACGAGTAAGGGATAAAACTCTAATCTGCCAGTATACTCAAAATAGACCTGCCGTCTAACTCTTTAATCTCTTCGAGTGCAATATATCCCTTCAATTAAATGTTTGAGTGAGGAGAATAAAGGAGATGATCAGCGACTGCGAGTCTCCAACGAGACTCTTGATGGTTTTACAAATTCTCCCAGTTAGAACCTTGGAAATGTTCAGAGAACAGTATGGAGAATATGCATTATGATGTTAGGGTGTCAAGGGTCGATGAGTGCAAGAGAAATACAGACAGAAAAGAGAGGAGAGAGCCTTTAAATTCACGAATCTAATTTAGGGCTCGGTCTAACTCAAATCAATCTAAGCACAAGAAAAACGAGACATGAGATCAAATAGGTAAAAAAAAATATTGGCTTTAACGTCAAATGTCGTCTTAAATCCAAATCTTAAAAGAATTTGAAACTTTTTCAGTGCATCCGGCCAATTGCAGCGGATGGATGCCGTCGAACATCCCAGACGTGTGGGAAGCGTGTGGTAATGGTCGTTACATCAAACGTACACTTTTAAAATGCAACGATAGCTCAGCTATAAAATTACTACGTTACAACTGTACGGACGGGTATGGATCGTCAACTAGCTGCAGTTGTGAAGGTAGGCTAAAAAAATCATATTGTGAAGTTTTCGTGCTTACACTCTGTCCGAGCGCAGTCAATCAGACTTCTACTTGCCTAAAAACACAAAAGCGTATCGCATGTTCTGCAAACCATAGTCTCTGCTTTAAAAAATCGACGGTTTCAAATTCTCCACACCTAGCAAACACTCGTATATTAGGACTCTCAGTAGCTTTTTGAGAGCATAAGTAAATTGTGACAAATCTGGCAAAAATGATTGACACATCCTCGATAGTGTAGAGGTGAGTATCTCCGCCTGTCACTTGGGAGAACGGGGTTCGATTTCCCCCGGAAAGAATATGAATTTCTTCTTTATTTTCTCTACATACTCTACCCCCTTAACCCTTTAATTTAACTCCCAGATCAAATTTGTAATTTTCTTTACTATCAACCATACAATCCCTATAATGTTAGTTCGGAGAATTTAGTATTGGATCAAATTGTCACTTATCTGGTTGATATTGTATTGATATTGTAAGGAGAAATTCTGTCTTGGTCACTCATGGGAGTTAAAGGGTTAAACGATTTCCCAATTCTAAGCATCCACTTAGATACTGATTGTTTAAGATAAATAATTTCACCTTTCGGCTGAAATCGATTTAACATTTCAAAGTTAACATTAACTAAGAAAATTGTTTCTTTTATTTAAGAAAAACCTACAGAGGCAGGAAAACGTGGAGTACCAGAAATGTTCCTCTATGGCTTAACAGTTGGAGCTGCTTGTATATTTTTCCCAACTCTCTTCTTTGTTTGTATGTTACGTTGTTACAAGAAGAAGAAAGGAAAGGATAGATCTTTGAGCCAACAAAATGAAACGATACTTACAGAAACGCAGGACACGATAGAAGAAGACTTCAGTCCACCCAAAAGACACGCAGAAGAAGCTGAGACACAAAACGTAGGACAATCACAAGAATTGTCGGAAGTCAAAGGAAAACGCATCTACGAGAATGTTGTTCGCAAGGCCAATGATTCTCCGCAAAATAGCAAAGCAGGAGCTTCGGAAAGTCGTGCACCAGAAGCTACCGAAAGTGGCAACGAATTCAGCGACGGATGCAATCTGCAAGGTGTAAAACCTTCGGGAAAAACAGCTAAAGGTCGCAAAGGGTATCTTCAGATAAAACGGGAGAAAACAGGAGAAGGACATCCCTTGTACGAGAACTGCCAAGGAAGTCGGCGTTACATGCATCTCGCACCAGAGAACAAAATACAAAGAGATACACCCGATGCGAAAAGCGCAAAAGCGAAGGAGAAAGAAGACGCCAAAGGCCTTCGAAGTGTCAGCTTGCCCATTAAGACACAAAGAGAATTACCGAAGAATACTGGAACAGAGCCACGTTGTCAACCTTCTTCTCCTGCGTATGTTAACGCGCACATGGCGAAATTGATAGTTTCGGCAAAAAACACACCGAATGAAAAAACATGACATCATTAAACCATAGCTCATAAAAATAGCAAGTAAATTTTAAATCGCATAGTTACTGGAGCGAAACTTTTTTTAAACAATATTTTAAAAAAGTTTAAGCTTGGAACACCTTTAAGAAGGCCTTCTGAGGATTTCTTATTTCACTCAAAGTATTAGAAATGTAGCTATGATTCTCGTTTTACAACATCGTACCTCGCTTTTAGGCTTGTAGGGATGAAAGTATAGTCTCTCTGTTTTTTCCCCCTATCGCAACACATATATTATATATATATATATATATATATATATATATATATAAAATAAATCTTGATTATGGTATATCCTTGCGGTACAGTGCTCGATGCGTTCGCAGAGCGTGGTACATCTGAAAGTTGGACAAATCAATAAGACAACTTTTCTGTGACTCTGAGTTTTCACCTAATATGAAAACTCAGAGTCACAGAAAAGTTATGTCTTATAAATTTTTCCAACTTTCAGATACATAAATATATATATGTTGCGATAGGGGGAAAAACAGAGAGACTATTATTAAGAATATTCGTAACATCATTTATATACAATATAAATTTGCATAAAAGTAATACTTGAATTGTTGCGCAGTAACATTTTGTTTCTGTGGCGGCATGAAGACACGAGTTCATTACTTTTATTAAGTGATGATAATTCAGGTCGGCGAATCTATCTATTGCAACATACATCGCGCTCTACTCCTGCGAATCGAGCACTGTAAAACGGAAAAATCAATACACAGACTTCCTATATAGTTTTCGCACAAATATATATAAAAAAATTGTTTTGGAAACGTTTAGCTGGATATAATATTTCCACACGCTTTGCTGGTCGAGCTGCAGTCACAAGTACTGATAATTTCGCAGTAAACTTGTCCTGCTTACCTGAGGATATGAGCAAGTAACATAGCAGTAGCGTAAAAAACTGTCGCAGAATGTCGTCTCCATTGGCGATTTTGGTCGATTTTGGTTGACTTTATGTATCTTCTGGGCTTAAGTATATTTCTCATGTCTCTCTTATGAGCCTATGTATTTTGAAAAGTGGTATAATCGTTCGGCTACTAATAAAAAGGCTAATGTGAAAGTGCTGTCGTTATATCTTAGTAGCGAAGGGAATCAGGACAATGTGTGTACTCATATATGAAGTAATTTGCAATCCATCGTGTTGATCGTACCTTCCTTCGTGGATGAAAAGGAAATTTAAATCAAAAGTACTTAAACTAAAATTCACTTTCACGAATTCGTGAAGAGAAGAAGGGAAAAAAAAAATAATAATAATAATAAATGAAAGAAAAAAAGAGTCCTCTCCTCCCCGGCGGGGAATCGAACCCCGGTCTCCCGCGTGACAGGCGGGGATACTCACCACTATACTACCGAGGACTTGATACCAAATAAGAGGAAAATTACAATATTTATTCATTGTCTTCTTAAGTCAGTGACAGTAGGAACGCGATTCCCAATATATTATATAAATATTATAAAACAAATAGATTCCAAGTTGCTGTGCGTCTTTTAAGTAGTAGATCACAAAGGACGTCAAAATGTGGTAAGAACATCAGTGACACACTCGGCTTCGCCTCGTGTGCCACTTTTTTGTTTTTTTGACGTCATCTGTGATCTATTACTGAACAGACGCACGGCAACTTGGAATCTATTTGTTAAATCTATCTAT
Source organism: Pocillopora verrucosa (assembly GCF_036669915.1). Taxonomy (NCBI): domain Eukaryota; kingdom Metazoa; phylum Cnidaria; class Anthozoa; order Scleractinia; family Pocilloporidae; genus Pocillopora; species Pocillopora verrucosa. The sequence goes on from NC_089325.1 coordinate 10,072,097, forward strand.
CTATCTACCTAACTTCTATCTAACTATCTATCTATCTCTCTATCTATCTATCTATCTATCTATACATATATTACACTGGTAATAAAGGAAAGGAGACTCCTTCAAGTTACTTTAGCGAGAGGAAAACTGTTTCCAACCTTTCTTGCATGTAAATGACGGTCTCAGGAAGGGTTATTGCGATCGATAAAAGGGCGACGCAGAGATATTCTAATTTTTTTACGTTGGTAATAGAAAGTTGTCTTTATTTAAAAGAAAATCTGAAAATAAATGCTTTCTAATAATATTCAAATACTGAAGTGACAGGGAAGAACAAAAAGTAACAAGGACGTTTGAGAGGATTCACACGGATTACACAACACGAAAATTCATGCCACATCAGGTCGAGGCTTACCGGTGAGCTTTTCGAATTTTCGAGTAGAATAATTATTAAAAGAGACAAACAAGATTTTATTTCGTGGTTTGGGTTGAGGTTTCTGTTTAGCTTTTCTTTTGTCATTGGCGCCAAGCAAGAAAGTTTCCTCACTTGTGCGATGCGACCTAGCAAAATCAACAGTTAAAAGAAAAATGACATGTTTGCGGTTCCTAGAAGTTGTTGACCTGTAAGCCTCGACTTTGTGGGGTCATCCCAGACCTTCAGACCAGCAGCTAGGTACATTGTGTGAGAAATACAACAAGTGGCGTAGCTACTTCAACCACTGACTAAAAATTCACTTTCACATTGTAAACTGATGTTTGGCGGCCAGGCAATGCTTCATTCTCTCTAAGCTACAGTGCAAATCCCTTCTGACTGCTCGACAAATGACATGAGGTCTTTTTCGTCTGATCTGTAAACGTCTCTTCTCTAATGCAATGAGCAGGCGCAGACGCATTCAAAATTTGGTGGCAAATGTTAGTAAACCGTAGAACTATAATGAACATTATATCTGATACAATGTCTGTAGAAACTGGTGACGTGTTTCCGAACATGATTCTAACAACTTGTTGGGTCTGTAAAGGAAGAGAAGAAAACAATTCGTCATGTTAAAGAAAATTTCATTTGGGAATCTAATGCACCGATTGATCCGAAGGTCCAAAAACCGGAAGTATCAAGTCATTCTAGCGGAAAACAATTATCAAATATGGAGGCGTTTGAGGTACATATTCCACTTTGGTGAGCGAATGGCTCAGGAGAAAAGGTCCATAAGGTCTCGGTTTTCAAGCTTGGTCAATGTGCAGAGACTCTTGCAAACTCTGTCTCCTTGGTAAACGACGGGCATTATAATATTTATGAATCTGGAGAGCACAATATTCTTACTTTGAAACAAAGGCCACGAAGAATGACTTAAGATGTCTTGGAAAGTAAGGTTGTTTGACGGTATAATCCAAAGCTTTGAGAGGACCAGAAATATCCTTGGGGTACTCCATCTTCTCCTCTCCCTATAAAAAAGAAAAGCGATTACAACCATTTATTGTTATAAAACGATATAGCATGATAGCAGGTCCTCATTAATAGCCCTGCAGGACGCGCGTTTCTCCGCCCATGGGAATATTTGACACGAGTCGGGGAGAGGTGTAGCGGGCATCTAACACTGGGATCAGTTCTAGACCGCATGCATGCAAACCTCTCACTGGGTCGCGCTGTTCAGGGCTCGTACTTCCTTGTGAGCGAGGAAGCGCCAAAAGATATGAAATCATTCATTCAAATAACACGAGCTATCACACTATAAGTGACCAACAGACCTTCGATGTTAAATTCTAGTACCGTCGTAAAATTCAGAAATATTTTATTGGGTTGATATTCGAGTACCTTGAGGAGTCCCATGTGAATTAACAGAGAAGATATGAGCCATTCCTCCTTGCAGTCCGCGGACTCGAGGGCTGGCTTCAAAACTGTTTCTAAAAATTTATTAAATAAACTTCATTACTTTGCAGCAATAATTTCACTTAAACATACAGCTACTGCGGTTACGGGATGGAGTTTGAAACCTTTAACCAGAAAACGTACAATAGAAATGGAATGCATTTTAAGGGAGAAATGTTAAAACATTTTAAAGAAGGTTAGAAAATTTGCAAAGAAAAAATTAAGACAATATCGAAGAAGAATTACCAGCCCATTCCATGAGCGCATCTTTGTCGTCTTTTAGAGCAACCGAGATCTGAAAAGAAAGACGGCCTCAGAATCAAGCTATAAAAGCAAGGTATTAAACTTGCCAAACAGTTTTCTACTACTGCACAAACACTGAGAAGGTTCGGTACCAGTTGACTGCTGAAAAATGTCATGCATGGGAGACTGGTACGCGAATGAGCTTTTAAGGCATACGCAGACCGTATGTGTCGATGTTCAATGCTGAAGGGAGGAGATGGGTGTCAAACTGAAGTATAGGGTTACGTAAGACAATTTAACAAATTTATTACATATTCAGATGGCATCAAAATGTGGTAACATTGATACGCTGATGTTCTGACTACATCCAGACGTTCTTTATGATCTATTACCGTACAGAACCACGCCATTATAGAATCGATGTCTTGCTGGGTAAAAAAGCAAAATGTTGTTATTGTTGACGTCACTTCTACGTCCGTCCTCCGGTAGATTATAAACAAGACGCAATCAAAACTCGCGTATAATTCAGCATCTGGTATAATAAATAATTTCACGAAAATAGTATCGACACTTACCGACACAAAGTATTTTGCCACTTTACTGGTTTCGTATAAATCATCCTGTCAAAACATAATCCAAGAAAACAATGACTTCAAGTGTATGTTGTAGCTACATAATAACTTTTTGCTTACTCCTCTTACCTTTAAATATTCTGTTAACAGCGATTTCCGTTGACTACTCGGTATATTCTTGAATTTTTCCAGTGTTGGTGAATTAAAAAAGTCTTGGACACCTTCCATGTTCACCACCTAACATGAGTGTCAAAGTAAAGCAACACAAAAATAGATATTAAGCCTTTGTTCTTAGTTCTAAAATAGGTAGGGTGAAGACAACAGAGCCCAGTTGTTCGAAGGCCGATTGGCGCTTACCCATGGTTAAATTTTAATAGGGGTTTCTTTATTCCTTTATTGAAAGGCCTTTTTGGGATAATGTCCCGTGTTCTTTTTAGAGCATCAAAGTATCATATTATAAACAAAAAGAATTCGACTGAATTTTCTTTTAAAGCTCTCAGTTCTGAATTCAGATTTCACACTAACTCTGGGTTATCTTAACCTATCTTTGAACAACCCAGCCCAGTAAAGCAAGAAAAAGCCATATCAGGGCTCCTTGATGTCACTTCTCTTATCAGTTTACTTGTCATAGCATAATGTGAGTTTTTCTGTTCGTTCGAAAGCAAGCATGTACTGTCTAGTCGACTCGAAATTCAACGACGGTCGGCAAGTCTCAAATTTGTGTTCACCACACGTGACGCACACGAAAGGCATGAATTTCCCCCCTCTGTAGGCAATTTTCCCGCGTGCCACTCCACGCAAGGAACCTTGAACGACATGCTCATCCTCTCAATTGCTGTTTTTACGAAGGATTAATATGCTTGCGTGTGAGTTGTTTGCGTGCGAGTGGAAAGGGTGGGGGAGGGGAGGGGAGGGGAAGGGGAAGGGGAAGGGGAAATCACATGACCTTATAGGGTAGATTTATCCATTTAATTCAAAAATCGGTTCAAACATCTTTACCGGTATTCGACCCAAGCAAAAATTCTAAGCAAATTACTAATTACATTTCACACGCTATTTAATACTTCATTCAAACTATCTATCACTATTTGTAAATACGTATATGAAATGATAAATAACTCTACAAACTCCCTTACAAAAAAAGCCCACAAAAACAATATAAAATCCCTTTGTAAATAATAAAAGTTAGCACAATTCTTTTGGAATATTTATAAACTACGCGCATTCCTTCCTTTACGGCGAGGTCCGTCGACCGAGTCAAAGAAATAAATAATGAGCTCCTGGCGAAATGTGAAATTGGTGTAAGCGTGCCGCTTGGAACTCTGGGAGTAAGTACTTTTCGTGCACCTTACTCCAATAGTCCTAGGCAGCGCGCTAACATCAGTCATTTTTTCGCTGATTTTTTTTTTCGACTTCGCCGACAAGGACGGACTGGTCGTAGTCTGGCATATTTACTAGGTTTGTACTTTTATGTTATGAAGAAGCGGAAATGGAAGTAATCTATAGAGATAAAGCCTCCTTAATCTGATCGCAAGACTGAATAAATAATAGTTACATGTAAAATCGCATTAAAACGAACTTGCTTATAATATATATCTTACAACACTTTCTGACCGAAATTAAAGCTTCGTTTCACGAAAAGATTTCTTTAGTTGCCTGCCCGGTGTTTTTTCTTTCGATCATGGGATCTATAGTTTTATAGGAAAAATGTGCAATTTCTTTGGCCAATCACAACGAACAGTATCTCCAAGTTAATCACGTGCAAAAAGAAACCGAACATATCGGTATGGTGTTGTCCCGCGCTTAACGCCGGTAACATGTTTCCCGCGCTCTGTGCTAGTTCCATTTTTTACCGCCGTAGATGTAGATTATCATTTCGCCCGCTTGCCATTGGGTGCAGTTTTTTTTAAGCCAGTTGTGATTGGTTAGATGCTATTGGTTTGTTTCCTGGTACCCAATAAGAATACCGATTTATCTACACACAATTGTCGAGGGCAAGAACAATTCAGTGTCATTTCCTTCATATTGTGATAAACAGGATGCATGTGATGTGATGCCACGAACAATGACAATAAATTAAAAATGTTACCTATAATTAAAGCATAAAAATTCCACTAAAAAGGAAATCTAGTTGAGTGAAAACCATAATTCAGTGAACTGGCTCATATATTGACTGCTAATCACAATCTCTATCATTCTTTATTTGATTTGTCCCTTGGTGAGCAATGTCCCTGTGTGGAAGGCAACGAAAACACCAATTAGTGCAACACCACTTCCACACTTTCAAATTAAGGTCACTAAGATATCTTTAAACAGTCACCCAAAATGTTGTCTTTTTAAAAGGCCCAATACTTTAAATTAGCCAAGAGATATAAAATTCAGAAATATCTTGTATGAAACCATACATGTAAATGTGCTGCTTTTGAATAAACAGTCATAGTCTCGAGTTTCATGAACAGACTTAAAACTGGAAACTGTTGTAATTTCATACTGTTAGGGGTTTGACTGTCTCAGCAAGTGTTCACTTGCCGCTAGAAACAAAAGTTTTGTTCATCACTATCTATAAAGCATCATTTCTCAGCAATGAGAGAAAGGCTGTTTTATTTATTTATTTTTTTTGGAATTTCTAATGAATATATGCCTACAAAATAATAACAACAACCATAAAATTTATAGGATTGAACCTTTATTGTCAGCAAAAGAGGCATCACGTCACATGCAAAATGTTGTCATGTTAATCTTTGGATACAACAAGACATCACCTTGGCATCAAACAGACAATTGCTTGGAAAATAGTTTGATTTTTGTAAAATTTTGTTGACAATCCAAGCTCTGAAAAAAGGCAAATGATGCCAACAAAACTACACTATTACAAAGTAGACATACCTTTATCAGTTCATTTTCCACTTCTTCATCATCACCAAGCAATGGTGACTGTGGTTTAAGACTGACACCTGTCACACTCAAGTTCAAGTCATTGCTGACATCTCCCTCGTCACCTTCGCTGTCTCCACCTTCAAGTTCATCTTCCTGATCATCATCATTGTCGTCGTCGTCATCATCATCACCTTCTCCCTCATCCTCACTCATGGAACCCAAAATATCAAGCCTACCATTTTCATTCAGCCAATTTTTTACCTCTTCAAGTCCTTCATCCCCAATGCTGTTCCCTGTATTACAAGGAAACAATGTTAATGTTTCTGTCCTCATAATTTGAAATTTCAAAACAGGAAAATTGGAAGTGTATGAAACAGATCTCAGTCTGCCATTGCTCACAGGTAAAGAGCCAAATCAAATTAAAACAAAATACAGTTTCTGAAAAGGTCTTACAGTACAAAAACCAATGACTAAAAGATGGAAAACATGTGCAAAATGCTGTCTTTATTTAAAAGTGCTGGACCTCCTCTACTTTTTAAGTCTTTAATCATCATTAAAGTGTGTTAAAAAACATTCACTTAAACAAAAATCTACACTAAATAATATTTTAATGTGGAGTATGGTTTAGGTTGCATCAGAGTCCTTTCACAAGCCACACAGAAAAATTTGCTCCTGAACATTGTTAGTCTAATTTAACTCTGAAAATTGCTATCAACTATAATGTTAACTTTCCTGATTACTTGTTCTATAAACCTTCTGAGCACAAAACTACTCTATGATCTTTGCATACAACCTTACCATTCAATTCCAGTTTTTCTAGAGATTCTTTATTCACCAGAGCCTCAACAATCGCTAGAGCACCTTCCTTGTTAATCTCATCATAGGAGAGATTCAGATCTTTCAAGTTGTTCACTGCTCCTTGTAAAGATTTTGCCAATGCTTTTGCTCCTTCCGTTTTCACAAGACAGTCTCCAAAGTTTATCACTTCAATGTTTTTCAGGTTTGGTAGCACCTGTGAAACAAGTTATTTAAATGACAAATGTAACCAAATTTGGAGCTGATTAATTTCTAAAACAGTGTAGGGAATAGGCTGTAAAGAATTAGGGTAGTTCACAATATCTGCGGTTTAAGATATTGATTCTACATATTTACAAAGTATTACAGATACAGATAAATGTACAAGTACAAATATTACAGTGGAGCTTACCTTGGCCATAGCCATGGCTCCTTTAGGGGTGAATGTGTTGTCATTCAGATTCAAAATCTACAATAAACAAGATTGTGAGCCATTGATCCTCTTAAAAGTTGCACATTTATTCACCTCAACAGATCTCCCTGATCACAAGAGCAGTTAGAGAGGAGGAGATGTATTGATAAAGTTAAGCTTAAAATTTGTATTGAATTGTAACTTTAACCCTAAAAACAGCACACTGAACACAATTCCCACAAGTTAAAACGGAAAGAACCTGCACAAAAGAGTGTAGCAGTATACAGCTTCAGACTTCCTAAAATAATAAGAACAAGAGGCAACCAACCTTTAAGTTTGGATTGGACTTGAGGGCTTCAGCAAGAGCTGCTACCCCTTCATGAAGGATTCCATTCTGTGGCATTTGTATCTCTTCCAGTGTTCCTATTGTCTGTTGAGCAAATAAGACAAAAAATTAGATTTGGAAGATCCTACTATTTCTTGCAAATGAGATTCTCTTCTCTAACTGGTCATCCACTGAAAAGAATTCCTCAGAAGGTTGGAATCAAACATGAGAGGCACTTTCCCCTACCCCTGCCACAGCACCATGAAAACTGATTCCACAAATCTCCTACCTCAAATGCTGCTGCTAACGATTTGGCTCCAGGGTTTTCCAGGCGATTTCTCCCAGATATGAAGACTTGAAGCTGTAAAGGTGTTCCTGCTTCAGAGCTTGTTCTGTGACAATTTATCAGTGCCTCTGAGAGGATCTGTCAAGAAAAATTGGCAATAGTTGGCATCTTTAAGAATGGACAATTTGGTTAAATATTTGGCAAACCCTAATATTCCACATTACCTTGCAGAGTTACCAGTATTCACATACCTTTCCTCCACCGACACCAAGACCATTGTTATTTAATCTAAGAATGCGTAATGAGTAGCAGGCATGACTTGTCAGCAACTTTACGCAAGCCTTCACTCCATCAGGGCCAAATGCATTGTCACTGAGATCCAGCTCAACAAGTTTTGCATTTGCTGCAATAACACCATCACTCAAGTGACCCTAGAGGAATAAAACAAGTAAATAAGTCATTAAGTGATTAAAAAAAAAAAAAAAGATACTGTTCAACTTGGTCAACAGTTTCATTTTTAAACTTTTAATCCTTTGCACCCTAACATCAGTGGGCATATTCTCCATACTGTTCTCCATACACTACCAAAGAGGCAGACAGGGAGAATTTGTTTGACAATCAAGAGCTGTTTTAGTTGGTGATCATCTCCTATATTCTCATGTCGTTCATTTTTGATTCAGGGTGATATGGTGAGGAGAAATTAGATGCAAGTCACTCTTAGGGTTTAAAGGGTTAACCCTTTCACTCCCAAGATCTAATTAGTAATTCTCCTTACTATCTGCCATACAATTCTTATGATGTTAGTTCAGAGAATTTGGTATTGGATCAACTTATAATCCCACGATTGATATTTTTCTCTATTCTCATCATCTGCCTGCTTGATATTGTATTGATATTGTAAGGAGAAATTCTGTCTTGGTCACTTGTGGGAGTGAAAGGGTTAAGGATAGTATGGATCTTTCTCTAACAATTAACTCACATGAGCTTTCAAAATAACTGATGCTACAAGACTTACCAATGCAGGTGGAATTTCAGGTCTCAGTCTGCCAGTAAATATATCACTCCATAATGCTCTCTATAATAAGAGAAAAATCTTAACTTTTTCACTGACTGTGACTGTCATGAATTCCCCCAAGTTATCAGTAAACTTCCCTGAGCTGTTGGTATCAACTATCAACTCCCTTAAGCTGTCTGTCTTCTTTGTGGTTTTTTACTACACTCCTCTAAGTAGTTTGCAAACTTGCAGAGTTTGACAACAACTCAGAGGAAGTCAGGCCTAAAAAAACCCTTGACTCTTGCATTGAGTCAGCAATGCAATAACCAAGTCAGACTTAATTACAATCCTGTTCTCTGAGGAAACTCTTACCTATATCTTGCAGTGTTTGCTACAGACATTATGCATGCAGAAAAGCAGATGCAGCTGGTTTGACTAACTACATTACTTACTTTTGATTTTTTACATCTATATAATTATGTATTATCACCTCAAATTCAGGTCTTGCTGCAAGTGCTCCTCCAATAGCCTCTGCTGCTTCTACTCCTATGGTGTTTCCTTCCAAACACAAAGCTTGGACATCTTTGCTTGCCTTAATTGCATTTACAACCTCTGCAGCTAATATATCATAAAGAAAAAAAGATCATGTATTAGTGACCATTTTAGGATTTTAGATTGCTAAATGGTAACTTAGAAGTTAAATGGAGAACTAGGAAAAGCAAAGTGGTATCTTAACGGACAGAAAATACAAAGACATGGAATAACACCTTTAGAGGTTCTCAGTCTCCATCAATGTCATATTCTTTGTTACTTAGCAACTAACCACTGCTGGTTACACCAATCTACTTCTTGAAACATCATAGCACCCTTAATGTGCACTTGAACCCTGAACTCATTTTAAGCTATAAGCAGGTTGATTCAACATATCAAATTTGTGTCGAAAATGTTTTTCACATGATCATATTCAGAACTTTTCCTTTTTACATGAAAATGTCCTCAAACTAAAAGATTAAAACGACCCGTCTAGTTCGTATTAATTTTAGGAGCTCGACAGCGTTAACCAAGTTATTTATCTGCCGAACAATATAAAACAGGCTTACCATCGTCGGCTGTGTTCAACTTGAAACTTTTTCCTTTGAAACTTACAACGTTGACTTGTTCGACTTTAGTTTTTGCCAGTAAATCTGCGACATCTTTAATTTCATCCTTTTTTTCTGTACTTTCGCCCATCTTTTCAAATATCTAAAAAAAATTGCGAATTTATGTCTAAGAACTGATAAGTATCACTGTGTTTTTAAAAAAATGAGATCAAAATGGAGAATAGTTATCTGCGTACATGTGCAACTCTCGATCGTAACGTTTTTCCGCCGGTGAGAACTCAATATCGAGCCCAAGGTTATTTTGGCTCCTTGTCAGCGGTGTCGACCATTCCGCTGACAAGGAGCCACAAAGCTACTTATTTAAAGAGAGAGGTCTGGTAATGAGCGCTTATGTGGCTGGCTCGCCTGGTGTAGTTCGCAACACCTCCGTAATGTGGCATTGCAGGCTCGTATATTGGTTAGAAAGCACCGTACTAAAACAGATCTAATACAAAAGTACGTCATTGTACAGTTCAGTCTGGCCTCGGTTTCTATACTCCATGAACTTTCGCTTCTTTTGTTGCTATTACTACTCTAGCTGCCATGGTTCCTTTCCCTACCCTTGCTTCTGTGACTGCCTTTCCTCATGTCTCGTACGCAAACCTTTCACGGCCAAGTAGTTAGGTATAAGATTACCTTTTCTCCTCTCGCTGTCCCTTCCCTTTGCTGCTTTTCACAATCTTCCTTAACTTGAGGGTAAAAAAAAGTGCCCCTTACCACTTTATATTTCTTTATCAAGGCTGCTATAAAACAGTCTAATTTGGCTTGTCGTTTTTTTCCTTTCACTTCATAACAAAACAGCAAAAGAAAAGAAACAAACAAACAAACAAAAAGCAGCCCCTAACTAATGAAAAGGCATCTTAAGAGAATAACGGACGACAATTTGCAAGAGCCATTGCCCCCAAATACTAAACTTTTCAGCTCAAGTGGTCGAAAGGAGAAAATACAGGCAGTGAATACCTTCTCTGGCGACACTGCGACGTGAAGGTCTGCGTTCATTGGGTCCAACATGTACTAAAATTCAATTTTAGCAAATGAGCGCCCATCCGCAAGGCTACAATATGAAACAAGCGCCCCCCCCCCCCTCCCTCTCCTTCCTCTTCTTATGTAGTGAGGACACAAGGAAAACCTGTTTCTATTGCCACTTAATAAATAAATTTTGAGGCCTCAACTACATTGGAATTAGTACAGGCAGGGGCCCACCATCAGGGTGATGGAATCCTGGTACAGGTTGACAGTTTCTCAATAAGCGCTCTCTCCCCCCCCCTTTTTTTTCGGAATTCCCTTGAGGCCTTAAATGGGTAAACAAAACATTCAAGCTAAAGAAGTCTATTCACTCGATCAATCTTGACAAATGTAACGAAATGGCTCGTGTTCATATAGACTTCCGTGGAAAGGTCACGTTTTAGAAAACGTGACCCAGAGGTTTTCCCAGCAGATCATGCGCGCGGAAGAACATCGTTGAAGTTCGTTTGTTGCGTCATTAGATCAGTTCCTGGATCACTTAGTTTAGCTTTGTGACGTTGGCAGCCTTTCCTTAAACTTTTGACGTCGACAAAAATTGATAATATCCTGTCCTGAATGCAAGGTCATTTTTAAGACAATAGTAATCACACTACTGACGTCATCGGGCCTATCTCTCAGGGCACTCTTTTGGGTCACATGATCATATCAAGTTGTCAACAAACTAACCGAGCAGTGTCTGATCCAGCGGAAAAGGAAAGTTAACTGTGCCATTTCGGATAGGTATCTACTACTGAGGTTTAAGGAAAGGCCAGCTTTAAAAGTCGAGAAGCCTGAAAGTGAAGGTAAGCTTAGCGAGTGAATATTTTTTCGGTTGGAAACGAACCGCCCGTGCGAATATGTGTTATGTCATGCGACTTTTCATATAAATGTTTTGCTGTATTCCTCATAGATTCCTGCCATTTTCATTATTTTTTTCTTTTTCAAAGGTTTTCTTGTATAGAAGCTATCAAATTGATCGAAACTAGTCGAAATTTTCGGGTTTTTGACCGTCGCCGAAGCTATGTTGTGGGTTTTTCGCGAAAAACGATAATGGCGGACTGTTGCGATGTTTTGACTCTTGCCCAAGTAAATATTGAATCATACGCAGATATTAGAATCATCGCGGTTGCATAACTGGATATAAATAAGGCCTTTTGAAGTGAAATTTACAGCTCTCTTTCACAAAAACTGATTAGCTGCGTCTGAAAAGCATACTAATTAATGAGAAGGAACTGTTTTTCAGCAAGAACGGAAGATGTAAATTCTTAAGATGTTTTTTTTATCGATCTAAGTTTGAGTTATAATATAAAGGAATATGTAAGGTGTTGTGACCCCTACATTGAAATTACGCTCGTGAATTTCCACTTCAACGTGAACAGTGTGGTGAACAAAACATGAATATTTTGTTCGAAATAAGTAAGAATTTTGTGAATATTTCACCTAGTATCACCTGCGTGGGCATTTGAATATTGCGGGTTGGGTCGGGGGTTGGGACGTGGGAGGGGGTTACTTCAACAAGATGACATCAAAAGAAGGCTCCCTAAGGAGTAGTTAAAGAATGCACTTTATTGCCTGTTATTCCTGTTCAGCTTGTTTAATATTACCTCAGGGAATTAAACAAGCTTGTATGATATTATATACCTAGGGAATTAAACAATACTGCCAGGGAATAGTGAAATTAATTGCCTGTTCCTGTTCAGTTTGTATGATATTACCCCAGGGAATTCTTTTATAATGATGCAATAATATCCACATAGCTCTAAAAAAATTATTTAGATGATAAAGGAACATTGTATACCATGAAGAACACGTAATGATGCCAAGGAGAACAATTCACAAACAAAGTTGAGGGGATTTATTACTGTTTTCACTTTTATTATTCTGTTCCTTTTGTTTCTTTTATATAAATCTATTCCAAAAAAAAAGAAAACTTTTTATCAATAGATGACCTCTGACTTAAACACATAAATTCTTGATATTTTGTAAAATTTAAAAAACGAAGGTTTGTGTTGAAGGCCCTGCCCTGTTATATTGGTGAGACTGACAGGGCCTTCAACACAAGAAAGAAAGAACACCTCAGAAATGTGAAAACCGCGGCAAAAGGCTCAAGAATTGCCAATCACGTCTGGGCCAATAGTCACGCAATAGACTTTGATAATGCATCTATTATTGACAAAGGCGGTTTTAGAACAAGAAAAACACTAGAAGCATGGCATTCCAAGTTAACCCCCAATGCGGACAACAATTCCTGTCCTTTGCCCGGACAATACAACATTCTTTTTAACAAACATTCTTAGTTATCAGCATTTTTAATTTTTTACTTTGTACTTCACACCTAGTATTTCTTACCTTTTTATCATTTTACCCGTTGAAGGCTGTAGCGCAAACAGCCGAAAGCTCGTATTTTTTAAAAGTTTTAGCCAGAGATCGTTTTTTAAATTTTACAAGATGTTTTATCCTGGCTGCGGCCCCTCTATCTTTTCTTGATATTTTCTCGGTTGATTTAGGCCTCAAAACTAGGCATGTTTTCTGAGATGCTTTCTCTTTCAAAATCCTTCTTATTCAACAACTGAATGCATTAGGAAAATGACAAAATTACCATTTTTAATGGTTGTTGCAGAGACAAAGCACCTAACATTCTTTTACTTTTCAGGATGACAGAGGTAGAAGGCAGTCCAGTTATGCCAGAATGGGCCAAACCAAGAGATAAGAATGCTCCACCTTCGGTACAAACTTTTATGTAATAAATAATCATTGCACAATAAAACAGAGCTAGAAATCCTTCAATATTGTGTTATGTTTGTGTAGGATGTTTGTGTAGGATTCTTAATAACCTTGCTGCATATTTTTTCTAGGACGGCAAGTCTGTGATAGCTGCCTTAAAGAAAACAGCCTTTGTGGTCGGTACGGCTTTAATTTGCTTTGCAGCAGCTAGAAACACCATCACATGGTAAGAAATGTTACATGCTACAATGAAGTACTGTTCTTTGTGCTCCTTTCTTTGATCATCCTTAGATGTTCCTTTGGAAGCTGATCTCTTGTGAGTCCCCTACTCAGGGGTTGTTGCAAAATGGTTCTCAATCTTTCTCTGTTCATGATCAGGGCCTTCCCCTTAGTAGTATTGAAAGCAGTCTTGTGACCATACTCTAATGTCATCAGTCTCCCCTTTCTAATCCCCTCCACTCTTTGATATCAAATATCAAAACATAGAGCTGTTGATAATCCTAACAAATGAACTACAAAGAGTGACTAGCTTCTAATTTCTTCTTTCAATGTTACATCTGAGTCATACAATGTCATATAGATCACAAGGATAAGGAAATTATTGCCGATTAAAGATGCTTGTGATTGTTAAAAAAGTTCTCATTGTCAGCACCTTAGGAAATGTGCAGAGAACAGTATGGAGAATATTCATACTGATGTTAGGTTTGACATATAGATTTCCCTGCCTAGTATGAACTTTTCCTGCTCTCCTATCCAGTAGGTGAAGCCCTGGACAAAACTCACTTCAATCCAAAGCCAAAAAGGAACTGTAATTCAAAGTTTTTTTTTAGCTCTTCCAAAATATCTATCTTTGCTTTGATAATCTTATCAGGAGGAATATTTTCATTTGATGCCTCTAATTCAAGTTATAAAAATTTGTTTGATCACAGGCATGTGGAACGTGTTTGGGGAGCCTCTGGGGATCTTTGGCAGGGATGGTGGGCAAAATTCCACTCATTGTTTGGTGGAGATCAATTTTTACTTACTGTTGTAGGTAAGAGGCATAATCTTTATGGTCATCACTTTTCTAATAATTTTAAATGTCTTGCTGTTGAATACATTTTGTAATCTTCCCTTTTCCTGGACTTATCATATCTGACACAGAGCAAAGTAGAAATAATACTGTTTCAATGAATTTCAAGCCAAAAAATAAATTAAATCTTGATAGGAATATATTCTAAGACTAGTAACCACTGATACTATGGAACCCTCAACCCTTTAACCCTTTCACTCCCACAAGTGACCAAGACATAATTTCTCCTCACAATATCAATGCCATACCAAACAGATAAGTCATGAGAATTGAGAAAAATTTCAATTTGGGGTTAATCAGTTGGTCCAATACTAAATTCTCTGAACTAACATTATATGAATTGCATGGTTAACATGAAGGAGAATTTCAAATTTGATCTGGGAGTTAAAGGGTTAACCCCTAGAATTGACAGGCATCCTATTTCTCCTGACAATATCATTGGTAAGTCAAATACGAAGGTGGTGAAAATAAAGGAAATGATTGCCAGCAAAAGAAGTTCTCCATACTGAAACAAAATCTTCTTGTCAGTACGATTTGTGTATTTTTTACTTCCTCCATTTCAACAAGTACAACCTTTTAAATAATTGCAAGAAAAAGGAAATGGAGAAGGGAATGTTATAGTGAGTTAATTAATTGCCCTTTTAGGTTAATTACATTTTTCATACAGTTAAACAAAAGCTATACAAATGTAAGTGTGGGAAATCTATCAGGAAATCTATCAAAATCAGTATGAAGAATATGCATACTCATGTCATTACTGACTTAACTAATACAAGTTCAAATCTTTACTCCTTTGTTTAGGAACAAATGTGGTGACATTTGTTGTGTTTTGGTTATTCAATGCATTTTATTTGTTTGTGGATCTTACTGGGTGGCCGAAGTGGGTTCTGCAGTATAAAATACAGGATGGAACAAATCAGCCGGTAAATCATTTGCTGTAATGATGTAAAAAGTAAAAGCTGTTATTAGCACTGAAATTTAACCTTTTCCCTTCCTTAACACTCTGTGCAATGTCGGTATGTTTGCAAACAGAAAGGTGATGAGACAAGAAAGAAAAAATCAATGATGTTGAATTGTTTGATTTAGCATTAATTTCTCAGAGTGAAACCACAAGAAATGTTTTGCAGATTGTGCTAAGAATTAATATTTTAGGAATGGAAAAGTACAAGATAAAGGTTGTATGTAAACCCAACAAGATGCTGCTGTTTTTTATTTTGGGGGGAGGGCTCACTGTGAATTCAAAGTAGAGGTACAGGAAAATCAACATGCAATCAAAAAATCTGAAAGCAGATAATTATTTTAATGACAACAGATCAAATCTGTAGATGTTTATTGAGAAATTCTTAGTTGGTGGAAGCCAGAAAAGACAGGGTTTTTTTTTTTTTTTAAGAAGAGTTGGAAGACATGTTATTTTATGTCATTGCACATTCTCTTTAAACTTGGTCAGAGAGTGGTAACAACAGTGTTGTATTAACAGTGTGCTTTTCGTTGTTTTCAGCTTGACCACAAAAAGCTCATGCGTGCAGTGAAGTTGGTTTTATTCAACCAGATTGTAGTTGGTGGCCTTTTCTCTATTGTTCTATACCCTTTGTACACCTGGCGAGGCTGCCCCTTGGGTCCAGAATTACCCACCTTCCAATGGGTGCTGTTTGAAATTGCAATTTTCTCCTTGGTGGAAGAAGTTGGTTTCTACTACAGCCACAGGTACATGCAATTAAAAGTAGATTTTGAACTTTAGAGCTTAACTTGTTGAAAGACATTCCCATGATTTAGTTAGCTTTTCGAGCTTCATTTTTTTTGTTTTGTTTTTGTTTCCACTAGACTTTTCCATCATCCTCGTATTTACCGTTTTGTTCACAAGATCCACCATGAATGGACAGCTCCAATTGGTGTTGCGGCACTATATGCCCACCCTTTGGAGCATCTTTGTTCGAACCTGTGTCCAATCATTCTTGGACCATTGCTAATGGGCTCCCACATTGCTACGGCCTGGATGTGGTTTGCTTTGGCAATTATGACCACAGTCAACACGCACAGTGGTTATCACCTGCCATTTATGCCATCACCAGAAGCTCATGACTTCCATCACCTCAAGTAAGAGGAATTGATTTGTATTTAGTGCTGGCCTGTGTAATCAGAGGACTTGCACAGCGTAGCCCTTTGCTGGTGATAATATTAAGCTTCTTTAAATGAGAAAACCAACCAGAATATTTTTAATGCAAATTGTTTAATACATGTTGTTTACATGTAGATTGGAGTTCCAAGTGCATTTAAGTGTATTTTTACAAGCGTAATGTATAATAACGTGTGCATGTCTTAAAACCATTGTATAGTGGTATTTCCTGCTCCCTGGATGTGTACTCTCAACAAAGGTGCCTTAGTTAACTGACTGTTACTCGTGATGGTAAAAGTGAAAGTAATTTTTTACATGTGGAATAACCAGGATGACAGAGCAACTGACCATGCTGTAACTTATAGTTGTTATATATTTTTTTGTTTTAGATTTACTCAAAATTATGGAGTTCTTGGTGTTCTGGACCGCCTTCATGGCACCGATGTCATGTTCAGAAACTCAAGAGTGTATGATAGGCACATCATGTTGCTAGGGTTAACTCCCTTAAAACAAACTTATCCTGATAATCCTAAAAAGGGCTCACCAAACAAAAGCAAATAATATATTTTTCACTTAAAATCTGTATTGGCTGTATGTATAATAATGTACATGGTGTGCAAGTAATATTATATAAAGAGAGGATATTTGGGCCATGGTTACTGTACAGCTTGTTTTGGAGTGTTATTTATTTCATTATGACGTGTATGCTTTTGATGGCATACTATTGTAAAATATTAATTTGAATGGTTAAAATTTGAATTTATGCAGGATGGATTTTTTCAACCAATAGAGAGTTGTATTATTTTTTTTGGTAAATATGTTCTCGTTTTTATGAGAAATTGCAAAGTTTTTGCCTACCCTAACAGTGCTCTCCCACATTTACGCACTACAGGTAAAGTAAATTTTCAATCCAGTAGAGCAATCCTTTTACCCATTGAATTTTTAAGCAATTTTAGATGTTAATGAAAGGGAACTACTGGCAATAAATTTTACTGGTTACTACCTGAAAAGGGAAACACTGGCCTAAGACAAGGTGCTTTTTAAACAATGTTAGAGTGCAGTTTGGATTTCATTTTGTGTGAGGCAGGATGTGAGGTATGAGGTGACAGTAAAACTGTTGAGCCATTGTGTAACTGTGTTTTGGGTGAATAAAAGTGGTGTTCTTCATGATGGTGTTTTTCCCTTTTTTTTTTTTTTTTTAAGTCAGCTTACCCCCCCCCCCCCCCCCCAAGACTTTTGAAGGAATATCTGGGTGACTTAGGAGATCTGATCTTGAAATGACCCTCCTCTCCTTTTCTGGGCAAGGACTACATTTCCCTGGATGGCAAAGAGTGTTTCAGCTCACAAGCTTGCCCTGTTCTTAAAAAAAATTCACTTGCTGAGCTTTCAGGGCGTGTATCATACAGACCAAATGAAAAGATGTGGGTGGTGAGTACAGGAACATCAATCTAGTTTGATACTTTGTTTGTCAAAAGGTGTTTTGTCGCTCAAATTTTCTCTTTGTTTTGATGAACAAATCAGACTTTAGCTTTGCAGTTGCCTGATTTGCTGTTTGTATGATTAAAGACCAAATTGGACTTTAACCTGTCCTATTTCCAGATCAAAGTTGACTGTTGCAGCTCTACACTGTCAACTCAAAAGGGAACAAGAGTGAATTTTCACATAATATTATGCCAAATTTGAGTATGCACTTGAGATACTCCTCACACCATGATATTTATTTCAATAACTGATAGTTCAACTTTGACAATTTGCAGAAACTTTATCATTGTTAACTAATGTACATCTTAAAAGTATATCTTGCAAACTCTGCATTTGCCCTGAGCTTGTAGCATTTTATTACATTCATAAACATCTTGCAGTATGCATCATGGCCAAAATTTGCACCACTCATTATTCAAATTGTTTAAATAATGTAATTGACAACAGTCGTGAAATTTTCCACTTCAAATTAGAATTTGATAATAATGTTACAAAAATAAATTCTTTTAATTCATAATAAACAAAAGCACTCTACTAGAATAAAATAGAATTAACTTACTATAAGCAAATTATCTAGCTATAGAATATATATATTGGCAAATTATCTAGCTCTAATGTATAAGGGATAGTAAAATCCTTTCTAATTAAGTTACACTTCAGTGTTCTCTAGAAATTTTTTTTTGGCCTTAAGAAATATACTGGTAAACAAAGAATAAAATTTATATCAGATTGTGAAAGGTATTTTACTACCTTGTAGTAGGCACTTCAGAAACAGGTGGCTGGCAAAAATACCACCTGCTAGAACTTCTGGAGAACACTGATGTTCAAACATAATCTTTGATAATTAACTTTACAAATTAAATGAGGCATTATTAGGCATTTACTAGCAATTAAGAACCAATCTCCATTAATCTATTTAATAATTCCAAATAGCTACTGAATGATTCATTCTTCCACTGTTATTACTAAACAGTGTACCTCAAATCATTTATTCCTCTAACATCATAATTCCATGATCAATAATCTGCTCTACAAGTTCTTCCTGGATTTCAAAAGACAAGTGATGCGTAGATGAATTTAGGACATAAAAACTTCATACAAGGAGAAAAAAAAATTTCTTCAAAATGCTGGCATTTCAAAAAACAATTAAACTAAAGCCAAATGTTATGAAAAAAAGACACTGTCAATAAAAATAGTTCCCTTAGCTGTCAGATGCAAAATTTTCTCAAACAAAGAAATAGAGATAGAGATATCTCAGCTCACAAAAAACTGACAAAAACTATTTTTTTAATCAACAGGTTTATTTTCATCTATCTCCATTTCATTGTAAGACAAGATGAAACAACGAGAGCCAATGCAATAATTGTTACTTCTTTCAATGTTTTCTACCTTGCCTACTTGCACATTCTTCTCTTAGTTAAAGAGAAAACGTCTGTTAGCAAGTTATTGGAATGGGCTGAACCCAATTAATATCAATTCAGCTTGAAACACTGAGTTTTGATTTCCTATTCATCTATGCTCTCAATGTCAGGAAAACTAGCTGAGAGGCGATTACTATTATGTTTCGCCATTGCAAGAGGACCACCTTCATCAGTGGGAGTACACGGAGGACTTGTGCTGTTGACCAGACGCCACTGAAGTTCTTCATTTTCTAGAGAAAGTCTCTTGCTTTTGGCTGACTCCCTTTCCAAACTATTTCTTAATGTGTCTCGCTCAACAGAAAGTTGCCTGAAAAATTAACAAACACTTTTAACTAAGCATTCCTCCACAACATCAGCTGCACCAGATCTTAAATCAACTCCATGAAAGAAAACTGATTTTAAATAAAATTGCATTAATAGACAGGGTCCAGTTTATGCCAGTTTTTTTGGTTTGATATGTTTGGAGGTGAGCTAGAAAAGGTTGAGGCTCACTGTAAACTTCCAAGGCTAAACATTACATAAAACTCAGCAAGGATAGCATTGTTTTAAGGTCTGCCTTAATGGTCTGTAAGGCTTTTCTTTTCATTTTCTTTTCTGCCTCATCTGTAGGATGGGACCTCATACAGAAAGAAGCTAAAAAAATTACAACATTTCCTTCCTCCTAACTTGTGGTTTTGTACACCATAGCTCAGGTGGTAGTAGTACCTAACTAATGTCTGGCTTGAATCCCATCAAAGCCTGAAAAAATTCAGGCTTGTTCTGCAATTACTACAGTTGCAGTCCACTCGCCAGAATCATTTCTTTGCTTGATTGCAACTTTTTTTCTCTCTCACAATTATTGTCTCATAGAGTTCACCTATAACCCCTAACTATGTGGGCTTCACCCAATTATCCAGGCTCACATCCATACATAGTTGACCATGGGCCTCTCAGGAGGCAGTGGTGGTGTCCCCAAAATATTTCAAGTATTCATGATAACATGTGTGAACTACATTGATGCACAATCAGTAGTAGTATAGGCCCAGCCCATAAGATGGAAAAAATATTGCGCACCTCTCAAATCTAGACTTCGTCTCCACCACAAAAGATAATGACTCATTTTCTTGCTGAAGTTTCTTTGTTTTTGCTCTGACATCTTCAAGTTTCTCCAACTGAAAGGCAATTAAAAGCAGCATAACATGTTGACAAATTTATCAATAAAGTTATAATATACATGTAGCATAATTCTAGACTCAGACATAATTAACTCTGTTTTGTACACAAAAAATTTCTGAAAGTACAACAAATCATCTACACCCTAACATCAGTATCCATCTTTTCCATACTCTTCTCTATATATTTCCTTTGGTACTGAAAAGGAGAATTCATTTAACAATCAAAGCTTCCTAAGTTAGCGATCATTTCCTTTACTCTCATGTTCTAAACCCATGTCACTCCCATGAGTGACCAAGACAGAATTTCTCCTTACAATATCAACACAATATCAACCAGATAAGTGACGAGAATAAAGAAAAATATCAATTAAGGGATAATTGGTTGATCCAGTAATAAATTCTCTGAACTAACATTGTAAGAATTATATGGTTGACAGCAAGGAGAATTACAAATTTGATCTGCGAGTTAAAGGGTTAATGAATGACACTGGAATATTACTGTAAGGAGAAATCAAATGCTAGTCACTCTTGAGGTTTAAAGGGTTAAGTGCATACCTCCAGATGCTTCTCCATTTTTTCCTTCCTCAGCTGTCTTATCTCCTCATTCTTCATTTCCAGCACAGCTTTTAAGCTTTCAAGTTCAGCTGGCAGAGACTCGTACTTTTTGATTGCTTCCTGAAATTTTGAAGAAAAAGCCACATCACCAACACTAATAACATTGTAATGCTTCACAAAGAATAAAATGACAAGGTAAACAATTAAATAATAATAATATTAATAATAACCTGTATTCGGGACTCAATGTCCCTTTGATTATCCTCTTGGAGCTGCTGAAACTTACTGTTCAATGCATTATGCTCACTCAGTAGTTTGTCATACTTTCCCTGCAAGAAAGAGATCAGAAGAATACACTTGCAGTTACCATAGAACCATCACCACCACTCCCAAAAAGAAGAGAAGTAAACTGAAGCACTGTTTTTTACATCATACAATGAGCTTTTCACCCTTTAACTCCCACAATCTGATCATTAATTCTCCCCTGTAGCTGCTACACATTTCCCAGCATGTAAATCAGTTGCAGCCATTTGGTTTTAGATAAAGATAACAACTTCCACCAGATTAGTTTGAGTATTCTCATTACCTATCTGCTAGATAATGTATTGATGTCATAGGGAGAAGTTATGTGTTAATCACTTCTGGGAGTTCGGAGGTTGACACAGACAACAAAAATTGTATTTTAAATTCTTTTCACCCCACAACTAAAAAAATTATGCAAAAGCAAAAGAGAAGAAATATCTTGTTCAGATTGGAACCCATCTTGTAAAATGGAGGTCCATGTCAAGAAGGAAAAAGTTTTCTACACAAAAAAAAAAATTCACTAAAAGAAAAGTAAGTGCCTGGACAACACTCTCCCACCTTCATTTCTGACTGCTGTTCTTCATAATCTGCTTTAATTGTTTCTATTTCCACTTGGTGTTCCTCGACAAGCTCTAAAAGTGAAAAGTCAATAAAATAGTAATATTTAATGTTGGGTTTTTTTTTTTATTTGTAGAAATCCAGACCACAACTTCAAGAATGTCCAGAATACATAACTGACAATAGCTTTATCCCAGCTTGGCTATGGTCTGACGCAAAATGAGAAACATCCTGATGTAAACAAGTAAGGCATTAAAAATGTTTATTTGATTTCAATAGATTTTCTGAGGATCTAACATTCAAAATTTTCCCAGAGGCAGATACCCCTGGACACCTCTACTGGTAATCACCTTCAGCTCTGGTTTGAACTGTAGAGCAGAGGGAAAGGAAAATTGTGCTTCAGATCATGGGGATTGGGTTGCCATTGCAGGAGTTTTCTTTACATGGCTGTACTAATTGTCACCATGCAATTACAACTGACTTACCATCAACTGCACAGGAATGTTTGCTGTCTAAGTCAGCAATTTCATCTTGATGTTTGTCCTTTAAGGATGCTACAAGTTCATCATGTGTCTTCTTCAATTGTGTCACCTGTTCAGAGACAAAAAGGAGGTATATTTAGGACATTTAACAGATTCTAGATTAAAAAAACCACAACTCAAACTTTTTGAGATCCCTGAGAAAACTAAACTAATTTTATGAAGCTTTACAGTTAAACAATTTGTTGTTTAAATTACCTGTTTCTCTTGCTCTTCCTTCATTTCATGCATTTGTGATCTGTGAGTTTCAATAGCTAAAATAAAGGCAACACAAATTAATAATGATAATTTCAATAACTAATAAATTTGACCATCAATTGTTAATGATTGATACTTTACCTAACTGAATTTCTCCCTCATGTTTGCGCTTGAGCTCTGAGCTTGTCTCCTCCAGTAGATTTTCATGGTCAGCCTTTAAGGTTTCTATGGCAACTGCATGTTCACTTCGCTGGTACATCATCTCTTCTTGTAGCTTGACACTGTTTGCTTCCTCTTCAACTACAAGACAGGAATTTCTAAGTGTTAGTAGACCTGAATTAACATGCTGGTTAACCAACAGTATCAAGAAGCCCTGTTGACATACACATACCAAGTTTCTCCTGAATGACTTTCATCTCCTGCAAAGTTGATTCAATTTTCCTTTGGAGTTGATTGCTGTACTTTTGACACCAAACCAGCTGTGGATTTAATATGAATTTTAGCCTTCAGTTGAGACAAATTAGGATACCGAGCCCTGAAGATTTTTCTGTAGCACCAGCCTTTGTTAATGTATCCATTTAATTTGACCTGTATGGTTTGTTGCATTTACATACAGTTGATGGCACTGAGTTCCCTTCATTCTAATAAGAATTCATTATGCCCACATCAGTGGTAAAAGATGTCTTACCTTACGTACAGTGGTCAGAATCAACAGTGATGCGGCAACAAAGTCGTTACTGTTGCAGTCAATTTGATCCTGTAGCTGGCCACAGAGTTCAGTCCTTTGTTTCAAAAGCTCACCCAGATGCTGTGCTTTCTCTTTGACATCCTCAATAGTTTTTAAATGACTAACATCCTCCACCTGAATTCCAACAGAATGCTTAATCAGGTACGGCGTCTCACTTAAAATATCTGGTGGCATTATTCTGCAAGGCACTTCTAGTGGAGAACTGGCAAGCACCATTGTTGTAGAGCCATCATTTTCATCTGAGTTGTGCAAAGCAATGTCTCCTCCAAGAGAAAAGTTATCTTGCTGTGAATTTCTGCTTGAGAAATCTCTTGCACCATGGATGAAAGTGTCAGAGTGAACAGATACAGAATCACCCTCAGAATCAATGAAGTCATCAAGGTGATCTTGGTCTCTGATACTGCTTGTTACTGATACACTATCACTGGCATTGCTCAGCTGTCCTGAAATCTTTCTCGGCAGTTTTGAGGATCCCTGCTTTTGACTTGCTGGAGTTTGTTTTGTACTTTGTTTCCCAGCTTGCGGAGGCTTTTTGTTGGATGAAGCTGATGATGGCTGCCTATTGACCGGTTTTGAAGGTGCCTGTGTTTTCTCTGCCAAACAAACAAATGCAACAGCACAAATTAATGTGAAAAAAAAAATTCAGGAGGCCTCTAAAAATCAAGAACTAGACAAAGTATTCCCTCTCCTAAGAAACACATTTGAATTGAAATTAAAACAAAAATAAGAGCAAGCATGCAAAGGCACTTCACACCATCTTTAATTCAAGATGATCAAGCAATATAAAAATGAATTTGATAAAAATCAGTGTCTTAACTATATAAAGATTTACATTTAGCCTCAAGTTAGTAATTTTATTACATACATACATATTAAGCTACTTATTTTTTTCTGTTAACTCATAGGCTTGAAAGCTATGAAAGATATACAAAAAAATCATTATTAATGCTAAATTAAACATTTTCCTATCAATGACATCTTTCACCATAAAGCTTGAGAACTATTGATAAATAGTATTGAATTTATTTTATTTACAGTGATTTAAGAATTACAAAAAATCCTGATGCTGAATGACACATTTTCCTATTAGTGATAAAATATATACTTTCTAACTTTCACAATAAAGATTGAGAGTCCTTTATGACCATGATTGAGAACATTATACAACTAAATTTATTTAAATGAAATAAAAATGAGAAATTTAGTCAAATATGAAAATGTTCATCAAATCATTTCACTAAACCAAGTCCCTCTCATAAAATTACACAACCTTTACTTTCTGTAGGAACACACCAAAACTATAACTTGCATAACATACCCCAGGTTTAACAAAAAAAATCCAACAGAGAACAAGCTGTTTCTCATGAGATATCACATATTTACCCTATATATTTACCTGTACAAGCAACATTTGGCTCACTTTTGGCTTTGCTTAAATCAGATTTCTCTTCTCTTCTTTTTCGAAAATACTTTACAAGAAAACACTCTAAGTCTCTCATATCCTTTCTAAGACATTGTAATTCAAATAAAATATGTGTCAAAGAAATAGAAATGATTTTTTGTTCAACAATATCTGAGTCCATTAGTGAATGAAATGTCATCCGTTCATTCTCTGTGGAACATTATTTATGCATGAGAAGTTAACCAAACATTAATTAAATATGGAGTTCAGACGAATGCCAATGAATGAAAATGTCTAATAAATTTCCATAATTTTTACAAAAATTTTGTTCCACTATCACTGCCCTGTCTTCACAATAACAGCTTATAGGTACATCCAAGATTCAAATCAGATTCACCAATATTTAGGTTGGACAGGGAGAAAAAAATTTTTCTACATGAAGTGAACTGTTGTAAATGACACAAGACACCAGTTTGGTTAAAACTCAAAAGCTACAGTCTGTGTTTCAGGTTGAGCTAAAAATTTCAGGCAAGTTTTGGACATTTAAAAAATAATTGAAATTTCACATAAGGTTAATACTGATGACAAAATTGACCTCAAACCAAACATTTTTAATTAGGTTAAACTTATGCGCAAACAGTTTAACAAAGTCCTTACAGCAAGCAAAGTGACTCTAAATTTTATGTTTTAGGAGCATAATTGAAAATAAATTTCATATACATATTTGTTATAACTTAGTGTGTATTTTAAGTGTCCAGTAACATAATAATATCTATTTTTTAACAAAAACCTAAAAAATCTAAGAGATATGGCCAAGTGAGAGGAAAAAGAACAGATATGTTAATTACTAGAAATTTGAATTTTTAAGTTGATATGGATATTTATTATATTATCAATATCATCATTATCATTGTGATAATAATTGATATATATTACCTTTAACAGAACTACTTGATCTCTTCACATTTGCTGTTTGCGGTTTTGACCCAACTGCTGTGGATGACACTTTTGATCCTTTAGCTGATGCTGGAGTTTGTCCACCTATGGCCTTACATCCACTTCCAGCAAATTCTTTCTCTTTACCTGTGGCCTTATGTGGAAGAGATGTCCTGTTAGGTTTCCTTGCATTCGAATCTGACCTTGCCAAGCCAGATTCTTTTTTAACAGCAGGAGCTACTGGTGGTCGACTTCCTGCAGTGTTAAGCTGTTTCTGAACAGCAGCACTGTCTTTCTTCCTTTCCAGTTTAGTAGCTGCTGCTGGTTTTGAAATCTGTGATGGTGCACTTAGCTTCTTGACAGGAAGTTTTGAGGTTTTAGATTCCTCTCTAGGGGATTGCTCTATGATGCTACCACTTGTTGGCCTTTTATTCACAGCTGGACGTGGTACAAATGATTTCTGATCGGGTATTGTTGCTAGAGTGTGTCGTTTCTGTATTTTACCTTCCTGTTTATGTCCTGAACTGGGCCCAGTTCTGTTTGGAAATTTACCCTCAGATGATAAGTTGACTTTTTGATTTTGTTGCTGACGCATTTGTTCTAGCCTAGACTGCTTTTGTTGTGTTGTTTTTGATGTGTTGCTGCTTTTTGTTGGTATTGATGTTGATTTAGACTTAGGGGCTTTGACCGAGCTGGGGATCCGTCTTGTTGCAGACATCTTTTTTCCCTTGCTGTCACTTGTTCCAGTGGAAGATAATGACGCTTGTGATCCAGAGAGACTGTCAGTGTAGTTAGAACCAGTATCCACAACTTGATCATGGGATTTAACTGTTTTGTTTGCAGCCTTGATACCACTGGCTTGTGACAAACTTGTGTCAATACAATTTAGATCAAGAGGCCTTTTAACTGTATTATTAGATATTGGTTTGACTGTTGCCAATATCGAAGGAATATTGTCATCAAACACCTCATCATAGTCTCCACTCCTATTGAGGGCACTTTCAGCATGAATATCACTGCTACTGCTGCATCTCCTAAGAGGTTTCTTAGGAGTTGACGTCAAACAAGGCCAGCTCCTCACCTGAGTTGATTTATTATCACTAGAAATCAGAGAATCACCATTCACCAGTTTATTGTTATCAGAAATTTTATGCAATGTGTCAGACTGCACATGAAGACACCCAGGATGTTTCTGTTGAGTGTTATCTTTGCCCAAGAGCTTAGCAGATCTGCCAGTGTTGCTTCTGTTCTCATTCTCAGCTTTGGGAATGGCAAGCTTTTCTCTGCGCCCCAAATCCAGGCAGGCTGTAATAGCTTCTGAAAAATGATCAGCACAGTGCAGGCTTGGGCAGCTGCAATGTAGTCCTTGAATAAAGGGGTCCTCTTTGGTAGAGAGATGCGCTGCACAAGTGTATTCGTTGTTCTCAGAATTAGACATTAAAGTTAAGTGTCCTTTCTCGACCATCAGATGAGTATCCAAGGAAACAGCATGTCCCACCTTCTTCTGAAGAGCAGCTTTTCCTCCATTAAGATAAATTTGATCTTTACTTGGTTGAAAACCATTCTGTTTATTTGAGGAATTCTCCAATGAAGACTGCACAGAAAGAGGTGCCTGAAGATCTCCTGCTAAATTATTAATGCCATCTCTTGGCAAGTCAAGAACACCTGTCATCTTTGAAGGCTTATTGTGATCAGCTCCAACAGAGATGTAGTCTTTAGTCACAGCATCAAATGCCGTTTTCTCGTTCCAAACATTTTTCTCCAAATCACCCATGTCACCTCCCAAACAATACTCGCTTGAATCCGGGAAAATATCCTTGGAAATTTTAGGCATCGAACGCGAGCGATTAACACAGTTCTGCTCCCAGGTGTTCATTTTCTCACTCTTTTCCGTATTAAGTAAAAACATATTTAGACCTTTCGCCAATTGCTTGGCTTTTAAGAACAGATATCTATCCAACGAGACAGAACGATTCCTTCTCGTATGCTTTATCGGCTTGTTAATGTCTCTATATTTAGAAACCTCGCGATCATTGGAGCGCATTACTTCCACATCACTAGAAGACATGCTTTGCTCGTTGTGATTACCTTCTTTAATATTCTTTTCCGGTGATTGTGGACTGAACGGGCTTTCTAGCAGGTTTAATCGCGATAGTGTAATGTCATCGGCAGTTCTAACTTTATGCGAATGTACAAATATCCCGTGTTTATTTTTACAACGAAAATAACGCACTCCACGAACACAACCGTCGTTTTTGCCGCAGGCTTCGTCCAACACAATACCACACCATTCGCCCTCGGCAAAATGTGTTCTTCCGATGTATTTAAGGACACCAAGTTGAGGTTTCTTGTTTAGTATGCATACGACCCTGTCTCCTTGATTTGGGCGCTTCTTCGTCAATCCGCCATATAAACTCCCGTCGGGCGAGGATAAAGACGATGCAGCGAGACTATTGTTGACCTAAATGAGAGGAACAAAAAGAAAATTTTACAACCCTTGTTAATCAACATAAAATGAAAATTGAAATACGATGTGACACCAAAACAAATGCTGAACAAACGTGACTTTATTCGTAAGTCAATAATATCGACATTTTCGCTATAGCAACGTCCAATTTTCGTGTGTGTACAAGTGTCGAAGCGTGCCTATCACAATAAATTTTCATTCCAAAATTTAAACATACTTGTAGGTAAATATCAAACTGCATTTTTATCACAACATCGATTGGCAATTGAAAGAAATAACTTTTTACAAGTTGAAGTTTGAGTAATCTCCTCCTCTTGACCTGTGTCAAATTGCGGGAATAGAGAGGAAAGAAACGTAAATATAATTGAACTACAGCATCCTTGAAGAAATTACTGAAGTAATCATTGGCCTTAGACACCAGACACTAAACAAGGCTGATGTAACCTCGTTGGCGTGAATTTGGAATGAAGGCGAGAAAGTACCTTTAAAAATGACTTGAGTGACGGACTTGAAAATTAACTTGCACATCCTTAATTCTGTATTTTACTTCGAGAATTTGAATCTGAACTAAAATAATCTATTTGAAAACACTTTCTAATCACGTTAGAAATGAATAATATTAAAGTGAACAAAATGGTTTGACACAGAAATCTGCTCGTGTGTTTAAACGGCAACAAATTTTCAACTGCACGCTTCGCCGATCGATGTGTTTATTAGAAGGGAATGCAAGCGACTGGTTTTGAACGCGAATCCCGCAGAGAAATCTTGTGATATGAATGACTAAGACATAAACTTCAACGATAATGTTATAATAAGATTAACAATCTTTATGTACTCACAGACAGAATTTTTTGCCCGCTGCTAGCGTGAATGTTATGATACCGTCGAACGGTGAAATCGACACCGGCAAAGGTTAGAATACCGATAACTTGAAATCCTACCTTTCGTTACTAATTACTCTTCTTTAGCCGTTTGTTTCGTTTTGGTTCGTTTCAGAGAACAGTCTTCAGCTGACAACTAAAATATCCGAGGACCCATCGATTAATGATTTCCACGCTGATCAAATGCCTCAAGTCTCACAGTGAGCGAGGGAGCGAAGCACAGATCACGGGCTTAAATTGTCGACCAATGAGATGTGAGGCAATAGCTTATTTGTGTCAAAATTAATGGAGGATCAGAGTTATTGAAAAGAATATTCGTAATTGTTGTCATTCTTTACAAATTGATAGGAGTAATTTTAAAGTCCTTTCTTCTCTTAATACTCTTACTGGCATTTTATTTCGCATCAGAAGTACAAGCATATTTTGAAAAGAGACAGCCTCTTTACGACAGTAGTACGAAGGTTCCAAAAAAAACTTCTTAAACACTTATTGTCATGATGTTATTCTTCAGCCCAACAAAACAGAGATTACCGATATAGTCCCTTTTTTTAAATGTGGATTTGGAAAACTGAAGATGGATTTATCTCAGAGACCTGTCTCGATATATATCGCATGACTCCAGTTTTATAACTTTATATAGAGAATATATTATCATTGAAATTTGCCGAAGCTGACATCTGCCACGGCATTGATAAACTATAGCACTTATCTGTAAAGAAAACAGTTCTTATATTTGATCAAGCCAATATCCACTTAATAGAGATAGCTCTGGAATCTTAAGTTATGTGAGAAAAACAAAAGGTTGCGGTAGCGTCCGGATGACCCCTTTATTCTTGGCGTCCAGTTCTCCTATTCTCAGTGCTAAGAATGTGGACAGTCTATTGAGCACTAAAGCCAAACCCCTAGCTACCTATCAAACAGAGTGGTTTATTTTCAGGTGATCATAAACAACAAAATGAACCATTCCGTTTTCTCACGTAACAACCATGGTTCGGCTTGCAGCCAAGATCTCGGAGGCATGGCAAATGAGTTTTCCGTTTCAAAGGCCCTTTGTCTCCATAAAAAATTCCAATTTGCTAAAAAAAATTCATTGCAAGCGAATTACGTGGCTGTGGGCTGTTCCTTAATTTATTGATAATATTTTTCACCGATGCATATTTCTTTGGCGCAAAAAAACCATCAAGCCGTTGTGTCAAATCGTTGACTTGAAATTTGGCGAAAGAAATTAGGAGCGATGGAGGAGCAAAATGGGAACAGTATTTCTTGGAATCCGTCTTTTAGTAAAAATTGACCAAAATAAATCAGTTTGAGTTCATTATGCTACAAGAGTTGCCAAAAGACTGTAATGATTCATGCGGAACTGGCCACTGAAATTACAATATCCTATAATAAATTGAGCAGAATTTACATGATATTAAATGTATGATCAATCACGGGCGAGGTACGAATTAATCGGATGAATGTTTGCATTTTTTCAATTTAAATTGAATATTGTATTGAATATAATATTTAATATTGTTCTGACCTCAATTCGCTTCGGTTTGGATGGAGAATAAAAGCACGAGTACTTAGCTTAATCAGATAAATTATTGTTTTCTTTGGGGAAGCTTTCCCATTGTTTGCACCCATGAGAAATTAACACCTTGAAATAAAAGTAGAATAAACGTAACATTATGATTAGATTTGAGATTATAAGTCAAAATCACTAAATAACAGTACTGAGAGATTGCTATCTAAACAATAAATCTTGAACCCGTAACTCAGACCACAGCCACCGACCCCCAGTAAAGTGAAGTTCATTCTCTCTTCATCTTGCAGCGCAAACAGTAAATTGACAGCCTACCTTTCTTCTGCGCGCCGAGGACGAATTAGGTTTTTCTTGCCTCTTACCGACAGTCCATAACGTTGATGGTCTTTTTGGAGCTGTTATACTACTTTTCCTCTGCTTCTTCTTTGCAAGAATTGATGGATCACTCTTGCTTCTTCTATATTCTCGACTTTCATTGCGATAAAATTCACTTGCAAACTTTGGAAATGTATCCCGTCTTTTAAGTCTTCTGTCAGCCGCTGATCGAGCGCTTCTTGGTCGAGAGTTGACGAGTGGTTTCCTTGAACTATGAACAGTTGAGGATGGGCAACTCTTGGAATATTTATCCCCGCCTTGTTCGTCGTCTATCAAAAATTCCTCGTGGTTCCATAATCTTGGCAAACCAAGGGGTCTTTTACTTGAGTTGTAAGACGTTGAGTTACTACGGGAAAGGTTTTTATGAGGTGAAATTTTTGTGCTGTTCCACGGCGTTGCTGGGACAGAGTTCTTCCTCAATCCATGATAAGAAGAAATTGGCATCTTTGGTAATGTCAAATAAAATGAGAAATTGATCCCAATCAAGAAGTCGACAGCCACTTCAATTTAGCGGAAAAGTTACACCTTCTTTGATTCAAACAAGAGCTGTTTAGAATTCATTGTTTTTAAAGACAGCTTGATTTGTAAGTCCAGCTTTGGAATGAGTCCACGTTGAAAAAGATTCCTTCGAATTGAAGGGAATATTTACTTTAGATTTTTAAGACGCTGCACGTTGCCACGACTGCCTTCTGTACCGTCAGGCCCCCACAACAAAGGGAGTTAGAATTGATCCTTTTCAATCCATAATTCGTCTCGTTAAACTGTAGTATCCCGTAGCGGAGTTAATGAGAATCCTTTCTAGAATTTCACGGAATTAACCAACCATCTGTTTTACATAAACCTTGGCAATTACGACTACAAATTAATTTTAAGACCCAACCGGTACCAGATAAACACTTGCAATTCCAAGACTGTAAGGTACTTGTTTGCCAAACCCACAAACTCTTACAAGTCTAAAACAGCCTTGCAGTAGAATAAAACAAGAATTTCACTGTTTCTCTTTTCTTTGGCTTGTAGTTGATGAAGCGAATGATGATAATTGGACGCTTTCAAGCAGGACTT
Organism: Pocillopora verrucosa; assembly: GCF_036669915.1. NCBI lineage: Eukaryota > Metazoa > Cnidaria > Anthozoa > Scleractinia > Pocilloporidae > Pocillopora > Pocillopora verrucosa. The sequence goes on from NC_089325.1 coordinate 10,104,103, forward strand.
AACAGTTGTAACTTTTTCCCGGTGGCGAACTCTTGCAGAGAAATACATGTGTCACAAAACTGCGCATGCATAAGATAATACATGTCCTACCGATGTAAACAACTCAGTTCAGAAGCTATTGTTTGCAAAGAAGATTTCAAGCACAGTGGTCTCGTTTCAAAATAAACGTTGCTGATGTTTAGCACTTCTATCTCACCATCCTCGTAAAAGCCTACTTTTGTCATTTTGAAGTCAATACAGAGGACACTTCGGTGAGGGAGCCATTGACACGGGTTTAATTAGATTTTCGCTTTGCCTTGTTTTGACTTTTTGTGACAAATGACGTAAGGTAGTTTGCACTTTGCATTGAGTGTCTCCGGAATGGAAAATCAATTTGCTCAGTGCTATATGTAAATAGAAACAGAGTAATGTACTGCGTTTTTCAAATAAGTTAGTCTTTACGCTGTCAGTTTTCTAGTAACATCAACTCTTTTCTCTGTTGTCAGCCATTTCACGCACGGGCTAAAAATAGTAGAGATGTTTCCAGATTCGCGACAAAATTAATCCAGAAACGTTTGTACCAGAGTCGATTTGCCCTAGTTTCCTACGCAGGTGGACACGTTTGGGGTAGGGACTCATAGAAAAGAAATAGCGGGGGAGGGGAGGGATAAAATGCGACATCATTACAAGTGAACAAAACCGATTTCTAAAGTAAAGTATGTAAAGATCTTAAGATATTGTCTGGCTGGATTTTGAGTTAACACACTACCGCTTTATATCGATTAGTATTTTGTTATCATTGGTTTTTCTGGCAAATCCAAATTGAGGAAAATTATTTTCTCGTGGGAATATGGATTAGCAGGTCCATTATCCATTAACCCTTTAACTCCCAGATCAAATTTGTAATTCCCCTTACTGTCAACTATACAATTCTTATTATGTTAGTTTAGAGAATTTAGTAATGGATCATCTATTTATCCTCAAATTGATATTTTCCTTTATTCTCAACAATTGTCTGGTTGATATTGTATTGATATTGTAAGGAGAAATTCTCTCTTGGTCTCCCATTAGAGTTAAAGGTTTAAGCACCTGTCACAGTACATGTTCACGGATAAGCACAATAAGCACTACATAAGTACTTACATGACGTGCTATTTATCCTTCCTCAGTTTCTCTCTGCCATATAAGCGGCGTGGTTTCTAAGCCAGAAAAAAAAGAGTACTATTTCCTCTCTTCGACTCACTTGCGCTTGAGTTGATATCCTCTTCGTTTTGTTCTCTCCAATGGACATCCCCTCAGTTGTTCACAGTTTATCTCTAGTAACCATTGTGTATGCATTACTTCTCCTTATTCCAATTGTTATTGTGACAGTAAGTACTATTGATCTAGAATTCTTCATTTTTTTACGATTTTAATTATTTTATCGCATGGCCGTGACTTCGATTTCTCCTCGATTGTTCCACAGATTCTCATAGGAATTCGCTTGATGACTTATGACGCTGTGCCGATAATTTCTAGGTTCGACAGTGAAAAATATTACAAGGATCCAAACAAAAACAATGCCACTTATCCCTTCCCAATCATGGAGGAGGCAGGCTCCATTGATCTTTCAGTGATCGTGCCTTCGTACAACGAAGAGGAACGACGTGAGTTCGATTAATTGGATTGTTTATTTGCTCAGCTGGTCTACCGTCTGATGCAATCTAAGAGTGGTTCTCTTTAATGTTTTAGCTTTAAATAGTTAAGAAATTTAATTACGCCCAGATTTAAACTAACCGTAAGAAGGGGGTCGCGATCGAGTCATTACGTGTCCAAAATCTCTAACATCCAGTTCTCCACCCCAATCATATTTACTGGAAGCATAGTCTTTAATTTTCCTGAAATCCAGCGCGAGGGTCAAATCAATTTTGCTGGGAAGTTTGTTTTGTGAGTGCTGACCTGGGGAAGAGGGGGTTCGTGTAACCTGGAAGGCAGGGGTATAGCTATGATGATCTTGGGATGCTTGTGACACCGTTTTGCCCTTGTAGGAGTAATATTTGTTTTGCATCAGCAGCATAGAAACTTAATCATGCCAGTTTGCAAAATCTTGCGAAGCCAAAGTATTTTTGTTGCATTAATCGTTTTAGTGCTAGATACTCCATGAGCTTGTCCTTCTTATGGCATGAATATGAGCACGCAAGTACACAAAATAAAGCAGCAGAATTAGCCACTTCACTGAAGGAGTGCAAAAATTCTTAACTGAGACTCTTCCTATGAAAAATCCTTATGCCCCATGGAGGGGAAGCTTCAAGCAAAAAGAAAAAACCTAATGGAAAGCCTGTTGACAAAAAGGAAATCATTTGATTAAAAGTTAAATTAACAAACTTTTGCTTACACCAAACATCTGAATTTGAATGAGATTTGTATGAGGCCTTTCTTTTTGCACAAGAACATTTACCAAGGTTGTGCTCTAAAGGGAGCTCAGGAGCTACATGCAACTAATTTTTGTTGTTGAATGATGTTTAACCTTGTATTTTGAAAGCTTTTAAGAGTTCTCTACCCCAGATTGCTTATATGACAGCCCTCAAACCTTACTAACAATTTTTTTAATAGTTCAGTAGTGAATTTTTAATGGCTTTAATGACAAGACAAGGCAACAGAGCTTTGAATTTATTATCATTCAACTTGTCTGGATTTGTTCTCAGTGCCTACTATGTTGGATGAAACATTTGAATATCTGGAAAGTGAAAAGGTAAAGAAAGAATCAGCATATAGTACATTTTCATGACTTAAATTCACACATTTAGTAATGCTTCACCTATTTTGCTTTTCTGTTTATTATTTTAATGAGCTTTCAACCAATTTTTAGTGAACTTTGTTGTCAAAACATTTGATAACAACAAAGTGACCTTAAATTGATTTTCACAGGAATTTGCCTTTTGTTCTAGCTTAGTGGATTTTTTTTACTCATTTTGCAGAGGAAGAAGCCATCTTTTACATATGAAATTATAGTAGTGGATGATGGGAGCAGAGATGCAACATCTAAGGTTGGTGAAATGGAAATAGTTACATTGCTATTATTATTTGGAGTGCAATAAATGTATGTATTGTGGCTCAATTTTTCCTTGCTTTAAATTTTTAAACCAGTTTGAAAATTTTCAAGATTGAAAAGCAATCTTGTTTGATTTCTCAATTAAAAAAAAGAATTTAAGACTGACACATGTATATAGCTATGATTTGAATAGTCCTTTCTTGACATATAAATCGTAAGAACAAAGTTTATGGAATAATTTACTTGAAAAATATAAGTAGACTGGATATGTGATGTTTTGTTGAGAACCATTTGAAAGAGCTATATGCTTGAAGGAAATGACTCCCTGGAGGAAAAATTATATTTTTTTGTAAAATATTGTCACATTTAGGGTTTTCTGTTTTTATGAGTTCAGAATGGACTCCTAATGTGAAGTTTTGGAAAATTGTTAATTAACAAAACAATATGAATTAATGAGTGGTGCTATTCCTTGGTATGAAAGTACAAATTGTTCCCTATGCTGATTGTTATGTGAAAGTGTCATTGTGGTTTGTTGTATCTGTTTGTATAATGTAGGTGGCTCTGGAATATTCAAGGAAGTATGGTGTTCACCAAATGCGTGTTTTGACACTGGAAAAGAACAGGGGCAAAGGAGGAGCAGTCAGATTGGTATGTTGTTTTAACCCTTTAACTCCCATGAGTGACCAAGACAGAATTTCTCCTTACAATATCAATACAATGTCAACCAGATAAGTGATAAGAATAAAGAAAAATATCAATTTGGGGATAATAAGTTGATTCAATACTAACTTCTCTGAACAAACATTATAAGAATTTTATGGTTGACATTTAGGAGAATTACAAATTTGATCTGGGAGTTAAAAGGTTAAAGAATGACTAAAGAGGAATTTTTCTTTACAGTATTAACACATTTTCAAGTGGAAAGGTAATGAGAAGGAAGAAAACTATCAACCAGGGGATATTGTTTGATTTAACACCAACTTCATTGAGTTAAAATAGCCAGAAATGTATAGGAAACTGTGTGGGGAAATTTGTATTTAGATCCTGGATGTGATTGTCACCTGCAGGGTTTTTACATGATGAAAGGTAGTGAATATCTGCAGCCCTTTCTTTGGCAGTTTTGTCACATGAGGACATGTTTTGGGGGATCAACAATGGTCTTCAAAATTATCAAAAGATAAAAGCCAAAAAAATTTTCATACAGCAATGTGATTATGGAGGTTTATTTTTTTTGATGAAAAGTAGTGTTCTCTAGACAAAGTTTGTTATAACATGCGTGTTTTGTCAAATTTTTAGAGATATTCTAATATTTCACTTTTTAGTGAACACTAAGCTAAAATGTCATCCATCATCTTTTTTTTGCACTAAAGGGCATGTTCAGCTCTAGAGGTAGGCGGCTTCTGATGGCTGATGCAGATGGTGCCAGTAAATTTGCTGACTTGGCAAAATTAGAGAAAGCTTTAGATGACCTGAATGGAAAGAAGGTTAGTCCAGTTTTTCAAAACTGTGCAAAGTGGACAAAGGCATTACTTGGGTGGTCATGGAATGCCTGTAGAAAACCAAGGGGGATAGTCAGGGGGGTTCCTGGGAGGCCTGGGGTCTACCTTTGAGGGTTTTTTCCTAAATCAACAATATGCAATGCTCATAATTCAGGGTGTGAGGTTTCACAAGTCAGAAGAATCTGCATAACAAAACATTTTCTGATGCCAAATGCTGTATTTTGTGGTCCTTCTTGTGGTATAGATACAAGTCTGCACATAGACAACAAGGAGATGTGGTATACACCTCATCATGTAAGACACAGAAACTCATAACTGTGACCCCTAACTTGAAAAGTGCTTTGCACCCAAATTTCTTGTGCAAAAAAATAATTACTCACATTCTGACAGGCTTCTGAATTCATGAATATATCAATATTAGACCCTCTTCTTTAAAAATTACTGGCGTCACCCCTTGGATCAGTAATGTTAATGATTTTTGCTGAAGAGAAAGGGGAAACAAAATTAAACCAGAAGATTTGTTCATCCCAGTTTAATTTGTTGAGTTACAAGAGTGGAAAAAGAGGAATATCAATATGAATATTGAGATAATGTGCATCATTTTACATTTTCTCTTTGTTCAGGGAAACACGGCTGTGATAGTCTGTGGTTCTCGTGCTCACCTACAGGATGAAGCTGTTGCACAAGTAAGAGAGACACACACTCACTCACATGAGTGATTGATAAGTTATTTCTCCTCACAGTGTTAATACATTGTCAAACAAAAATATGATGAGAAGAAAGAAGGGGATGTTACTTGATTTAATAACCAAATTCTCCGTGGTGAAAGTTTTTAGAAATGTTTGGCCGACAGTGTTGAGAATTGATTTTGAATCAAGCGTAAGGTAGTGAAGAATCAAGCAGGAAATCCTGATCGGAGCCGATCTTTTGTACTCGAGTAGCTGATGAGAAACGAGATTTGTCGGCCTCACCCTTGGAGCCGGCCATATGACTAAAGTTGTCGCTAACGCATTTTTTCTCTCCTTTTATTCAGCGCACTTTCTTTAGGAATATTCTTATGTATGGCTTTCACTTTCTGGTGTGGTTCCTGTGCGTACGAGGAATCAGAGATACTCAGGTAATGTAACTAAACTCCTTGCCGAGCTTATTTCAATTTTCAGTAACGACAACGGCTGATCAGCTGAAAGAAAAATAAAATTAAAACAGGCGAACTGCCTGAAGCGCGGGAAAACGCGAGTGACTGGTTTTTGTTTCTTCGTCTGATTGGTTAAAAGGGTGGCACGAGTGTTCTAGACCAATCAGAGCGAAGTATAGCACAACCCATGGAAGCGCAGATGAATTGAAGGTTGTCCTATCAGTCCTCAGAGAATGCAAAGCAGAAACTCACTCGTCATTGTTTCCAATGGTGTACAGTGACCATAAAAATTCACACTTCAATTGACTTCTCTCGGTAATAGAAATAGAGAGCGACTCCCTGTGGTCTGGAGATTTTCTGATACGCTATTTTTCTTTAGCCAATGACAGATTTCAGCTCATTTTGACCGTGGGCTACGTTAATCAGGTTTTTATCAACCAAAATAATGTGTCTTTCTGGACTGGAATAAGAATTTTAAAAGTATGTTAAAGGGATTCCTCTTTCCGCATCAGTACGACATAAGTTCTTTTTGTAAAATGCACTTCAATTAATAGATTAATCAAACTAAACAAGAGAAAAATTTAGACATTTTATTGTTTAAAGTGAAAGAGTAGATTATAAACTGTTCCTTGATGGCGTCTTTATATCGCTGTTTTTCTTTTATCTTAGTGCGGATTCAAGCTTTTCACCAGACCAGCGGCATTACTGACTTTTTCTGCTCTCCACGTTGAGCGGTGGTAAGTGTTTTTACGACATACATCGAGAAACACGTTTCTTCCAAGGAATGAAGAAACGATCAGACGACTCAGCGAACGAACAATAACGAAGGTACGAACGAAGTAACACATGAATAAGGAAACGAACGAACGAAGAACGACGGTGTGAACGAACGAAGAACGGAGGTGCAAACGAACGAACGTGCAAACGAACGAACGTGCAAACCAAAAAGCAAACAAATAAACGAACGAGCGAACCAACGGAGAACGAATTTGCAAACAAAGGAAAGAATAGCCTGTAAGCACGCCCTGAAGGTCTGCCCCCATCATTAGTGCCAGAGCTCCGGTAAACCTCTCCCCGATTCGCCTCCAATCTTCCTGGCGGCTGAAGAATGGGCGACCTGCAGTGCTTATAGTTAGGCTGTTCTCTCAGGCCTAGGAACGAACGAATTAACGAATTAGCAAGCGAATGAACGAGTGGATGTACGGACAGGTGGACAAACCAGCCTACCATGGCATGGAGGGCCATTTCCAACGTGGTTATCCTTAAGATAAATTACATATGTCAAACGCGTCAAGTTCAAACAGTTAAAAGGTACATACACCGGGTGAGCGCTTGAAAAACTATATTATCTTGTTGTTTAAAGTTGTATTCTCCTTTCGTAGGGCCTTTGATGTAGAACTTCTGTACATTGCACAGAAGCTGAAGATCACTTTAGCAGAAGTAGCCGTCAACTGGACGGAAATTGAAGGTTAGTCGTCGTGTGAAATACTTAGAGAAAATAACTTCCTTTTCCGTAATTTTGTGAAATTTCGTCTCCGTCAATGTTGGAATTACTTGACTGCATAGATGGATTATGTCCTCCCCCCAAAGCTTTTCACTGCTCGTGTAATGGAAGAGAGAAGAGAAAAAAAGCGACTCCTAACTGTTGCAAAGAAAACCTCCTTGCAAATTTTGCCTTCGACGAAACATAATTGTGCACATCTAACGTTTATTAATCTTTGTCTTCAGACAATCAAGACATTCTTTGTTTTCGATTTTTACCCGTCTGCCATCTGTATGCGTCCTCAAGTCTGGCACATTGTTTTTTTTAACAGTGTTTAGCGCAACATATGTGATGTCTAGATTTCACGTTTTCCCTCTTTTTGCAGACTGCATCTTTTTCAGACATGGGCGAAGCATACACTTTTCTCCTGCTTGCTGTACTATTTGTACCTTTCCTTGTGTTTGATGCCTTTCGCTTGTTTGGTCTGAGTTTTGCGATTGTTGCGTGAAAACCCTCCCACGTTCAAGCCTTGAAATTACCATAGAATTCTTATTCTGATTTCTCTTCAATTTTTTCCAAAGGTTCAAAGATGATCCCAGTGTGGAGCTGGCTTCAAATGGGCAAAGATCTGCTCATGATCAGTTTAAGATATGTGGTTGGTGCTTGGAGGATCGAACCAATTAAGCTGAAAAGCCAATAAAACTTTTAGCTTCTCTTCAATTTTTCATATATTAAAACCTTAACTGTAAAACGAACTCTGCTATTTAATATATTGAGATGTAGACACGATCAACAAGGAGTTGACTTTTTGTGCGAGCAGCACATCATGTTATCGTACACGGGTTCAATCTTAACACAATCCATTGGGTGTGAAAATTAACCTGGGATTCCTGTAGTTTTAAACTTTATTTCGCTCTGTGATTGGTCCAGAAAACTCGTTTCACTCTCTCAAGCAATCTGATTTAACAATAAAATCGTTCGCGACTTGGTCACCTGCGTTTCCCGCGCTTCAGGCAGTTTGCCTGTTTTTATTTTGCTTAATTGGCTCCTGGTGACATACTCCTTTGTTCTGATTGGCTTTTGTGATTACTTTGGCTTTGGTTTTACGGCACTCAATCGAAATGCGCGACAAAAGAGGATAGACGGTGTTGATCAGAAGACAGACCTTCAGCCAATACATCCTGGATATGTCAAACAAAGGAATTCGTTGCGAACTGAGCTTCGTTCACAACGATCGATGTATGAAATGACGGCCACAATTATGGTCCCAGGAAAAATTCGTTTAGTATAATAAAGATTGTCTCAGCTCTACTGATAACAAGAGTGATGCACCAAATGAAAATTTAGATGGAATCTAGTTAACATGAAGTTTGACACTTCAAATATCACGAGTCCACAGTATGATCATCTGTAGATATGTAGTCCTGAAAATGACCTTAAAACAGCAGACGAAACATTTGCTTTTGAAAACCTATTTTTGCCAACCTGATCAATCCGCTATTTAAGTGAGAATGTGTGTTGCGAAAAAATGATAAATTCAATATCAATGTTTTAAAATTTTTGAGTAATAATGAATAAACACCTGTTTTAGAGCGTGCGATGTTCTAAGCTGTGTTGGTTAAACGTGAATATTCAACTAATTTGTTCTTTTTTTATTCATTTATTTATTTATTTGCATATTTATCTATTATTTTTGTGAAAAATCCAAAATCAGCCACCGGTGTCCAAATCCAAAATGGGTCACTAGCGTCTACAAATCCAAAATCGGCCACTAATGTCTAAAATCAAAAATCAAAAATTGGCCACTAGTGTCCAAAGTCCCAAATGAGCCATAAGTGTCCAAAATTTAAAATCGGCCACTAGTGTCCAGAGCCCAAAATGTGCCATAAGTGACCAAAATTCAAAATGGGCCACTACTGTCCAAAGCCCAAACTCGGCTACTAGCGTCTACAATCCAAAATCGGCCACTTAGGATTTAAGTCTAAAATCGGCCACTAGTGTCCAAAATACAAAAAGGGCCACTTATGTGCAAAATCCAAATGGGCGACAAACGTCAAAAATTCCAAAATGGGCCACTAATGTCCAAAATTTAAAATCGGCCATTAGTGTCCAAAGCCCAAAATAGGCCACAAGTGTCCAAAATCCAAAATGGGCCCATAGTGTCCAAAGCCCAAAATCGGCCATTGGTGTCCAAAATCCAAATCGGCAACTTAGGATTAAAATCCAAAATCGACCAGTGAGGATTAAAATCCAAAATCGGCCCCAGGTGTCCAAAATCCAAAATGGACCACTTGCATCTAAAATCGAAAATCGGCCATCAGTGCCCAAAATCGAAAATTGGCCACTAGTGTCGAAAGTCCCAAATGGGCCACTAGTGTCCAAAATCCAAACTCGGTCATCAATGTCTAAAGCCCAAAATGGGCCACAAGTGTCCAAAATCCAAAATCCGAGATGGGCCATTAGTGTCCAAAGCCCAAAATCGGCCACTAGCGTCCACAATCCAAAATTGGCCATTAGTGTCTAAAATCCAAAATCGGCCACTTATGTCCAAATTCCAAAAAGGGCCACTTATGTCCAAAATCGAACATCGGCCACGTCTATACTTCAAAATCGGCCATTAGTGTCCAAAATCCAAAATGAGTAGCTAATGTCCAAAATTCAACATCGGCCTTTAGAGTCCAAAAGCCGGAATCGGCAAAATATCTCCAATATCCAAAACGGGACACTAGTGCCCAAAATCCAAAATGGGCCACTAGTGTCCAAAATCCAACATCGGCCACTAGTGTCCAAAATCCAACATCGGCCACTAGTGTCCAAAATCCAACATCGGCCACTAGTGTCCAAAATCCAACATCGGCCACTAATGTCCAAATTTCAACATCGGCCACCAGGGTCCAAAATCCGAAATCGGCAAAAAATGTCCAATATCCAGATAAGGCCACTAGTATCCAAATTTTAAAATCAGTCACCAGTGTTAAAAATTTAGAAGCGGACACTGGTTTCAAAAATCCTAAATCGACCACTAAATAAATGTTCAAATTGCAAAATAGAAAAGAACTAGAGGTTGTACAATACGGAAAACGTGCCGCATCCTATATATTTATGGGTACCATGCTCCACAAGAGGAAGAAGATTCAAGAATATAGTGACTTACTGACTTTCAACCAATAATCAAATAGCAACAAATGATCATTTCAAAACTAACAATAATTATGATCATGATAGTAACAGTAATGATAATTCATAGGGGGTTAGCTCAAGAATTTTACCGTTCCCTATACCCTAAGCTCCAATGATGGGAATTATGATTGAACTATGCTTCTTTTTGATTTGCTTGCTAATCATAAATCAATTTTTATTTCATCGCAATTCTATTTTTGAGAGACTTTTGTTTCATACAACAACGCATTTAAAGATATTCTTTCTTGGCGTTTTAAAGGATATTCCGATATTCCACTATATTATGTGATAGGGTCACCCTGAGAAACTCAAGGCCTTTGCTCGCTTCGCAAATTTTGCGGCTCTTTTGGGCATTAGTCGCTGATTCAACATAGTGAAATACTCTCTCTTTGAATAAAAAAAAATTCTCCAAACTTTCTCTATGTGCAAATAACAGGTCATATCACCTTTAGATTCAGATATTTCTGTAAGGAAAAGTTTTTTAAATCACGCGTCATCCTGAAATGATTGTGAGATATTTCTCGTCTTCTGTAGTGTCACGATAAGATCTGAAATGAAATGAAATATACTCGGAATTAAACAGTAAGTGACATAGGGTCAAAATCGGGTGAAGTTCGGCATTCTATCGTTGCCATCACCCACTCATATTCAAGGTTGGATTATTGTCGAATGGGCATATCTCATCAATTGAAACCTTTTTGGGAAATGAATTGAAGAAACAGAGTATTACAAATCAGCCTTTTTGAAACCGGGTTCATGTATTCAGGCATCTACCCGGGTAGTCTTTTCCACACCCCACTCGAGAACGGAAATTTCTGTTCCATCTCCCATCTTCTCGTGTGTTTGTGATGCCCTTTCATCACGAGCGAAGATACGACCCGATCGGCGACAAAAAAATGTATAATGGTGGCAAATCTGTTATCTCAGAATTATTTCTAATCCAGCTCATTATTATCCAATCATTCTTAATCCTAACTGGAATGTGATGATCTGGAAGGGAAATTGTATGAATTTTATCGCCCGCACGTCCTGTTGTGCCGTCATTTTTTTGGACAAGGTGATCAAACACATATTACAAAACCATCGGCAGCCAAAAGACAGAAGGCAACGTGCTAATATTCAGTCAACTGTGGAAAGCTTGCGAAACAAAATTATTTTGATAAGTGTACATTTAATAATTGTTCCACTTCAGAATGCCAAAACCGCAGACCGTTGGGAGAGCGAAAAGTAACCACGTGATTTGGCGTGTTAAAACAATCCGATCTGTAAAGTAAACAATTCATTTTATCTGTCCAAGCAGATTACAAATTACTCTTTTCAAAGATAACATAAATGAGGCCTTTTGTGTTTTACAACTGGACCCCACTTGCTAAGTTTTCCGTCGCTTATTCAATTGAGTCATTCAAAACCATTTGGCGCCACAAACCCTGTGGTTATCAAAATGTTTTGTTCTATCGTTCTTTCAATGAATAAAAACACATTGGCAATTTCCGATGCCGAACGGCGCTAACAGTTATGAACTTTATCACCGTTCATTCTTCGTTTCGCATCTTATTTAAGCTATCTCTGGTTTCGTCAGTATTCAGACGCGATGCCGGAAGTCATTGAGTGACAATAAATCCCAGCTTCCGGTTACACTTCAAAAACATTCTTTTGGTAATTTTCTCAAATGGAAATGTTTAAAGTTTCTTTTAAATATTGCACAACTTTGAGAATCAATAAAACTGATTCAATCACAAATATTTTTAACCGATTTGAAAACAACAGTTTCAAAAATAGGCGTTAAAGATTTGCGTGCTTTTTGTTAGTCAAAGAGGGGGGCGACATGTTGCAAGTTTTACTAACGTTCGTTATTATTTCGGGGTAGGCGAGAGGTTGTAATTCGTCCTTGAACGTATGGCAGCTTAGAGATTAACTACGCATATGGAAATATCAAGAACACAAAAATATGATTCTTTCCTACTATTTATATACAACATTACATGGGTCAAATGAGTTAAAAGTAAGTTTTAGATGCGAGTATTCAGCTCGCTTATCCCCCTCCCCTCCCATCCAGAACTTTTCTGCATTCTGGTGTCATCTCGTCACAGTGTCAGACTCTCAGACAGGATGTCGCCTGTAATGTGACGTCACACTAACTTGGGCTTGCTTTTTTAGGGAGGAATACTATTTGACAGAGGGTCTTGAATTGTTTACGTGTTTCGCTATCCGTATTTGCTCCTCAGCTTGGTTTTTGTTCGCCGTTAATCGAATTGCACAGTTATAAAAAGCCAAAGGCCAACATTTGTCGCCAGTGTGGCGCGGCTGTTTATTCACCTTACGCGTCGCCAGTAAGGCGCCATTGAAACATTCGCAAGTTTGGTCACCACAGTGCATGTTTGAGTCGGCAAACCCCTCTACCTATCTCACTCAACTGAGATTTGCAAAGTTTTTCGTCGAATTGTCTCATTACTAGCGTGTGACTGAGCATAAACCGCCGAGTAAGCACTCGGAATAACGGAAAAAAGTTGACAAGATGACTACGATGGCTTCGCTCTTCTCTTTCACCCCTCCTGCGGTGAAAAGACTTCTTGGCTGGAAGCAAGGCGACGAGGAGGAAAAATGGGCTGAAAAAGCCATTGAGTCTCTGGTTAAGAAGCTAAAGAAGAAAAAGGGCGCCTTGGAAGAGCTGGAAAAAGCTCTGTCTAACCCTGGACAACCTTCCAAATGTGTTACAATCACACGCAGTTTGGATGGCCGCCTTCAAGTCTCTCACCGAAAGGGTCTGCCGCATGTAATCTATTGTCGCGTTTGGCGATGGCCCGATCTTCAAAGCCACCACGAATTAAAACCTTTAGATTGCTGCGAATATGCCTTTGGGCTAAAGCAGAAAGAAGTCTGTATTAATCCCTACCACTACAGACGTGTAGAAAGCCCAGGTGAGGCGAGACAGACAGCTTTAGTTATTATAGAGAAATAAGTACCTCAAAGCTTTGAAGTACTAAAGTGTCTTGCGAATATTACGCTATTCATAATTTTCTTCTACAATGTTTAGCATCGTTTGTTCTATCAATCAGCTGATCAAGATGATTCGTAGGCGAAGTTTAGCGCACTGAAACATTTTGCCCTTGTAACAATGAATAAACGCAAGTGGATATTTTCCCTTTTATTGTTTCCACAGTATTACCACCAGTACTTGTTCCGAGGCAGAGCGAATATCCAAGACCTCCTCCACCACTGCCTTCTCCATTTCGAAGCGCCGAAGACCCACCGATGCCCTACAATGCTTCTTTTCCATTCCAAAATCGCCAAAATCAACTTGATCACAGTGCAAACACCTTTGATATGCCAGGTGATGAAAGATTCTTATTTGTTTTACTATTTCTCAGATTTGCACCATTTTGTTCATATTTTTTACTGCGTCGGCTACAATATTCAATATTAGAACTGGTTCTTTTTCTTGGCAACATATACAAATGCAACTTTTGAGCAATATTTCGAGATTTCCTTGTCAGGGTTTTTTTCTTCTCTTCCCAAAAGTGGACCATGCACGTGTTAGCTATTAAAAAGCTAATATTAGGGTTGGGATTTTAGCAGACGTTCCGCCAAAGGAGAAATGATAAAGTAATTATAGAAGTGATATTTACACCCCTTTGTCTGAAGTTGGCATGTGTGACTGAAGATTGAATTGAAACCAAAGCAAAATATTCAACGTGTAAATTTTAGACTTCACTCGCCCTTGCACTTATGCATGTTGGTAAATGAATTTTGTTTTGATATCAGTATTTATGATTTTATGAAACGTTGTTTCATTGGCATAATCAGATGATATAAGCCTCAGGATATCAACATCGTAATATCTAGGTTGGTGACACTGTTGTGTCAAAATTCCAACATGGTCAACATTTTGTTTGCTAAATATTTGTTGGGAAAAAATGAAATTCGATATCTCTTGTGAAAGATTTGCTCCTGCAGTTACTGCAGCCTAATTTGTTTTCTTTCGTTTTTCTACCTTGCAACATTTATGTAAACTGCAAACGGGAAATCTGACAGGTGCTCGCCATTTCATAGCAGCAAATTGTAAAAATTTAGATGCAAAGAGTTCTGTTTTTGATTTAAGACCCATGCAGAGAAAGAAAGGGGCTATTTTGCCTGTAATGAAGGCTTCCAAAGAATTAAAATCAGATCAAAATTTTTGGATTTCCTTATGGACATCATTCATTACCCTTGGGCAGTATTAATTACCCTTGCTTTTCTGGGGGTTTCTCTTTCAGTGTAGTTTTAATCTATGAACTTGAGTGAAATGTGTAGTTTGTTACTTAACAAGTTTTTTGTATGATTAGATCAAGAGGTATGGGTATTTTTTATATTAGTGGGTGGTCAACTAGACTAGGGATGTTATTGTTGTAGACAGTCTTCAAGAGTCCTATATTGCCTTAATCTACACAATACTTTAGCAAATGATGACAGTTTATTTTTGGAGTTGTTACGTTGGAACTGATACATAAAAAGTAATCTATCAGCTTGCTCTGTTTGATGAAACTCACCGCAAAATTCTAACACGCTGCACATCTAAGAATTTGTAATTTTTTTGATAACCCTACGAATTTGAGGTATCTTTACTACAAATACAAGTAACAGTTGTTCTGTGAGAGGGCTCACCCTTTGCCCTCCTCAAAAGTGACTAGCATCTAATGTCTCCTTACATTCTCACCCGGAATCACACATTAAGGTCATGAGACTAAATGAATGATCACCAACTAAAGAGGCTCTTGATTGTGAAACAATTTCTCCTTGTCAGCACCTTAGGGAATGTATAGAGAACAGTATGGAGAATATACATACTGATGTAAAGGTGGTGTAAAGGTTATAGGTTTCTGGGGAGTTCTTTTAACATATTTATTTCTTTTTAAGATTCAGTGAGATTTTGAAAAAGTGTTTATTCCTGGATTGTATCTAGTCAGTTGCACAATTTTTTTACCTCAACTGGTAGTCACATTAGTCTTTGGTTAGAGAAGTCCTGTTTCAAGATCTGGCATGATCATATAATCATGTTCTCAGGCACAAATTGTACTCACCTTATGGGCTTATTTATTCCAAATTACATGAGAAAAATCACGTGATTACATACTAATAATATATGTGAAAAAATATGAGATAGTTTATCATAATTATGCAGAAGCAAAGTGTGTGCATCAAGTGCAAAAATAATGTATTCAAACCGTGCAAGTGACATTTTGCATTTGGTCAAAGTAACCATGTACAATCAAAACAATAATATACAATTTTTTTTTTTACATCTTAAATGAGCAAAAAAGTCCAAAGTCTGGCTAAACAGTTAAAGGAATTGTTCAGCCTGGTTTGTTACTTCTTTGCACTGAATTAACCTTTTACATTGAATTACCTGAAAATTGCATTTATCTTAACCAATCAGAACTGAGTAATTTTTTCATGTATCTTATTAACATCTAAATAGTATGACAACTTCTAAACTGGATCAAACGTTTTTGGCTAACCCCTAGTTAACTAATTATGCTTTGACTGTCATGATCCAGGGCCCAGCTTCTCAAATGCTGTTTGGTGCTAACCACGAGTTAAATTTTTATCCAGGTCTCTATAACTTTGTTATTTCAAAAGCCTCTTTTTGAATAATTTCCTCTTTTCTCTTAAAAGCATCCATTAACCAAATTATAGACAAGAAGAATTATGGTGAATTTCCTCTTGAAGCTTTTACATCTGAAATAAGATTTCACACAAACCTTGGGTTACCTTAACCCCAGCTTTGAAAAACATAAACAAGGAGTATAAATGAGTACTGGAAAATTGTCAAGGAAAGGTGGAAAAAAGCTGGGGGGGGGGGGGTGGAGGAGAGAACCCCTGAAGGATTGGCATCTATCATAGTGAAGAACCTGTGGTAAAACTCACAGGTGTGGGACTCTTTCTTAGTGTCCAGGTTTTCTTGACCCTTTCACTCTCAAAATCTGAAATTGTTAATTCTCTCCTCTAGCTGCTACACATTGCCTCGTGAATTATTTACAAGAATATGGTGTTAGATCAAGATAACAACTTTTACTTGATAAGATTGAGAATTCTCATTAGCTGTTTCCTATACTATGTATGGATATTATTGGAGAAGTTACATGTTAATTACTAGGGAGTTTTGGGGTGTATGTCCTCCCTTCCTGCAGTAAAGTGAATTTTAAACAAGTTGGTTTCTGTTGCAGACACACCTACAGGTTATATGTCTGAGGATGGTGGATCTCCTCGTCCTGTTGACCCAAATGCAATGGAAGTGGACAATGTCAACTCCCCACCAGCTGTGTCACCACAGACAGGTTAGTGGAAAACATAAATTTCTCTGAATTTTCTTGTTTGACTATTTCACAGTATTGTAGGGTATTTGTTGATTAAAATATTTTCAAAAAATATTGCACTGTGACAGTACATTCCAGAGGTTAATGAACTTAACTTGAAGTCTATTTATTAACATTTCCACATTTTCTGTTATTTGTTATTCACAGATTTGCGACATGTTACCCCAGTTAATTACCAGGAGCCATCTTCATGGTGTTCAGTCTCTTACTATGAGCTGAATAACAGAGTTGGTGAACAATTCCAAGCAAGCTCAACCAGCATCTTTGTAGATGGATTCACAGATCCAAACACAGCAAATTCAGAGAGATTCTGTCTGGGTCTGTTGTCTAATGTAAATCGCAATTCAACCATTGAAAGTACAAGGCGACATATTGGTAAAGGTGTGCATCTGTACTATGTGGGTGGAGAGGTTTTTGCTGAATGCCTCAGTGACTCTGCCATCTTTGTGCAGAGTAGAAATTGTAACCACATTCATGGCTTTCATCCAACAACAGTGTGCAAGATTCCTTCAAGTTGCACACTTAAAATTTTCAACAGCCAAGAATTTGCCCAGTTGCTCTCACAATCTGTCAATTATGGTTATGAGGCAGTGTATGAGCTGACAAAGATGTGTTCCATTCGCTTGAGTTTTGTCAAAGGCTGGGGAGCTGAGTATCATCGCCAAGATGTTACCAGTACACCATGCTGGATTGAAATCCATCTCCATGGTCCCTTGCAGTGGCTTGACAAGGTGCTGATTCAGATGGGGTCACCTCGAAATCCAATTTCTTCTGTTTCCTGAGAACTTTAGTGTAGTTAATTTGGCAGCAGTGCATCATTGGCATTGTGTTATTTGGGTAGTTAGGTTTATGCTGTTGGCTTTGAAAGCAGTTTATGAATCAGTGTTTTAAACTTTATTTGCTCCTTTATATTTGTGTGGTTGTGTTGTTTTGCTAAATCTATTGAGACCTGGAATTCAGGCTTTGATGAGCAGGTTTTCTCTAAAGTTAAGGAGCAGTGCTCACAAATAGTAAACATAACAGTTGTTTTTACTATACATATTCCATACTTTTTGATTCAAATGAAAGTTTTCTTTATTCTGACAAAAGAAATCATATTATCATGGTCCTCATATGTTATTATTATGCTACCCTGTCGTATGCAAAATATTTCTTGTTTCATCATGAATACATATTATAAATATACTCTCTTGGTTAATGTTTGAATGCTATATTTGCTTTTCTATTACCTCCCTCCATCTGACAGTGAAATTTCCTTTTTTGAGGTTTCTCATCTTTTTGTCTGTTAGTTTTTATACCTGTGGCCTTATACACATGAATTTTTTCTTTCATCCTTTGCATTAGTTTCTGCTTCTCAAAATAATGGCATCATATGGAGGTGAATCATTTTTGGAGGAGGGGGGTGGGGGGGCCAAAAGCTTAACCTTTTCACTCCAAAGATCTGACTAGTAACTCTCCCTAGTAGGTGTTAGACAATTTCTTTCAAATTAGTTAGGAGAAGTGGTAAAACACGACACTAGCTGATTTTGGTGAAAGGCATGTCTAGTGATAATTAACAACTGCTGTAACAAAGATGAAATAAAGAAATCTTTTCGTGAATGAAATGTCTAAAGCTTACATCTATTTCAAGGCATATATTTTCCCCGGTGGGTAGGTACGAAGACAGTACGAATCGTTCCCAACTACCTTGCCACGCCCATCTACTCCTTGGGTCTGATACAGAAGAGTCATTTGTAAATGAATTTCGATGGGAATTCGACTGCGCGAAGCTTTTTTTAACAGGACTTTTTTTCATTTGAGTCGTCTTAGTGGTTTTTACTTTCGCGTAGTTACGTAATATGCTACTCTGCAACATTTGTGCATAGTTCCGCACTTCATTATGCAAACTGTTCTTAGATTTAGAAACAATGGCGAAAAAGATATAACTATAAGACTACGACTTTGTTTTTTAATAGAGTTAACAAGTGGAGTTCGTGTTTTAAGATGAGAGTGAGGCGAGGCCTTGGAGAGAAACAAAAAATGTGGGTTTTCACGTTGCTTTGATGTAACATTTACTGTTTGAAGAAAGTCGTATTGAAGCGAACTCCGAGGTTAACGTATACACGTTATGAATCAGGATTTTTGTCGAATTCGATACTTTTTCACTCGGTTTCATAGTATTTGGAGTTCAGGGGTGAAGATATCGGCCCGTTTTTTTAAATTTATTCATATATTTTGAAGTAGACACCAAATATGGTGCTTGAAGGTTTGTACATAGAACTTGTTACTATTCTCTGAGGAAATGCTGGGGAAAGGTTGTGAGTGGTACTTAAAACAACTGAATGCTTAATATTTTTTCTATCAATTTTTTTATTTTTTTTTTTGTGGCTCAAACAGAGCAGAAAGAGTATCTGGCTGGTCAATCTAGTTACATTGCTTGTACTGTTGCCTCTTTCAACCTCCCCTCCCATCTAAAACATTTGCATATTACTTTGACGTAAACATCTGTCTGGGAGGTAAACACTTCTATGTTTAAGAGTGACGTACAAATTGCTACAGTTCTTCTATCTAGATTAAACTTCAAAAGGAAAGAAACAGGTGTCGAAAAACCTACACTACAGCGTTTTAATTGTTTCATTATAACGCACAGACTACAATAGCAAACCAGCGATTGTACCACGAGATGTCTACGCTGTTTTCGTTTGCGCACCCTGCTGTCAAGAGAATACTTGGTTGGAAGCAAGGCGACGAGGAGGAAAAATGGGCCGAAATTGCAATTTCATACTTGGCTAGAAGGCTCAAAAAGAAGAAAGGTGCTATGGAGGAGCTTGAAAAAGCGCTTTCCAACCCGAATCAACTATCACAATGCGTTACTCTCCCTCGAGGCACCGATGGACGAATTCAAGTTCGTCACAAGAAAGGGTTGCCTCATGTTATCTATTGCCGCATTTGGCGATGGCCCGATCTCCAGAGTCCTCACGAATTAAAGGCACTGGATTGTTGCGAATATGCTTTTGGTTTGAAAAAGAAAGAAGTCTGTATCAATCCTTTCCACTATAGTCGCGTGGAGAGCCCAGGTGAGTCAGACTGAAAATTAGAGAGATTGAGAATTTGGATTAATTAAGATAAAATACAACTCACTTATACGTGTTTGGACATGTACATTTATTTGTTTCCTGACCTAAAAACCTGCCTAAAATTTCTTATCTTATTATCCATTTCTGTCTTTTAAATTTCAAACGTATCAAGAAGTCAAAAATATTCTTTCATCGAAAATGTTAGTTTGTATACCATTTACCCCCCCTAGTTTTTTAATGTTTTTTTTTTTTTGCGTATTCACAATCATTAATTGCAATGTAGGCAGATTAAAAATATTGCTCCTCAGTGCAGCTGACTACAAAGTGTGGTTTAAATGGTGACAATGTATCTAGCTAGATGTCACCATAAATTTTGTGTTTACTTTTTTTAATTAACTTACATTTTGTTAGAAATAATGTTTTGACAGTAAACACCATGAATAATGGGTGTTAATGGAGGGGGGGCATCATAGCAGGGGACACAGTCCTTTCTAGCAGACAAAAGCCAACTGCAATCAGATGATAAGAGTGGAACACACTTCAAGCAGACTCCCTACTCCTGTCATATTCTTGTAACCAAATCTCCTTTTTCCTCGACGCAAGCTTTTATTTCCTCCAGTCTTCTTTCTCCCCCTCCCTGCCCCCCTTTCCAAATTCCTTATCATCCATCTTTTCAGATAATTTTTTGCAAATAAGCAACTTAAGATGTATTGCTTCTCCCCTTTGATCATATGCCGATCCAAAAATGCAATTTACCCCTGAGCATAATTTTCCTCTACATGATACCTTAAAACTGTCAGGGGAACCATACTACTTGGTTGAAAGGGACATTGAGAGAGTAAAGAATCTGGTCTAACAACACAACACAGTGAGCCTACCAAGTTATGTACAAGCTGGACCAAGTTATGTACAAGCTGGACCTTTTAGTGATCTGTGGTTGATTCCACAAACCCTTGGAACTGTGTCCCTCTTACAATCAGTTGATAAGCTTTAATCATTTTATGTTCTTATTCTCCCAGTGTTACCTCCAGTGTTGGTGCCACGGCAAAGTGAATACCCAAAACCTCAACCACCCTTACCACCCCCATTTCAAAGTGCAGCAGAACCTCCATTGCCATACAATGCTTGTTTCCCTTTCAAACAACAAGCACGTAGGCCTGAGGGCAGCATGAACATGTACATGGCAGGTAACTGTACTTTTCACTCATTTTAAGGTATCTTTCTTTTGGTTAACCATTCTTTATGAAGACTCCATTTGATTCATTAAAAATGTATTGAAAGGGGAAGCAAGACAAACCATCTCTTATTCATGTATGTTGGGCTAGATTCCTATCCTTCACATCCCCTTTAGGTGGGGGTGGGGAACATATGATTTACTTGACCCCATCCTTGTAGAAAATAAGTCATGAGACTTTTGCAATACATGAATAAATTCTCCTCCCAAATTACCTGCTGTTTGCCCAAACAACCAGAAGAAAATTTGGCACTGATTGAAAAAGTGTTGAGAGACTTCAGTCAAGTACCTCTAAAATACATAGTATAATGTGCAGCTTTCTCTTTTTCTTTACTTAGAGTCACCCAAAAGTTATATATCAGAGGATGCAGAATCACCATGTCCTACAGACCCAAATACTATGGATGTAGATGTTGTTGGATCTCTGCCAACAATGGTGAACCAACCATGTAAGTCAACAAAATATTTTTGTTACTGATAAATAGAAGTCATCAATGAGCATTACATCTTTGTTTCTTTGTTTACAACTTGTTTGAAGGTTAACCCTTTGATATTCAGGAAAGTGTTCTTGGTTGTTCTTATTTAGGTCCATTTCATGCACCACACTTTTCATGTGCTGAACCTAATATTATAAGTAGATTAGATGAAAGTTTGATTGAAAAGCCCAAGTTCAATTTTGAGCACCTTATAGCCTTTCTTTATTCTTGGATTAGCAGGGAATTATGATTTTGCATTGCCTTTGGAATGTATTTGATTCATAGCTTAGGCCAAACAAAATTCATGCATAATTGACTTGTTTTGAATATGCTGTTCTTCTGAAACTATTTTGGGGAAAGGTATGGTAGCTGTTTAAGTTAAGCATCAACAGTAAGACTAGTGTTATTTTTTAAATTTGGAGCAGTCCAAATCTAAATTAACCCTTTAACTCCCAGAAGTGATTAACAGGTAACTTCTCCCTACAATATTCATACATTATCCAGCAAAAAGGTGATGACAGTACTCAAACTAATCTGGTAGAAATTGTTATCTTGATCTCACACCAAACTCTCCAAACTAATATACAAGGAAATGTATAGCAGGGAGAGGGGAGAATTAACTAACAATCAGATCTTGGGAATTAAAGGGTTGAGATTGGCTCATGAAAAGTTGGAGTCATAACCTGGCCTCATAAATAGAAATTGAGTTGAAGTTGTAACTGGAAGATGTAATTCACTCTCTTGCAGATTTATCTCATGTTACTCCAGTAAGCTATCAAGAACCAATATCATGGTGCTCTATCTCCTACTATGAGCTGAACAACAGAGTTGGAGATCAGTTCCATGCTTATCGTAACAGTATCATGGTAGATGGATTCACAGATCCAAACACCAAAAACTCAGAAAGATTCTGTTTAGGTCAATTAACCAATGTCAGTCGTAACTCAACCATTGAGAGTGCAAGGCGACATATTGGAAAAGGTGTGCATCTGTACTACGTGGGTGGAGAGGTTTTTGCTGAATGCCTCAGTGACTCTGCCATCTTTGTGCAGAGTAGAAATTGCAACAACAGCCATGGTTTTCACCCTACAACAGTGTGTAAGATCCCTTCAGGCTGTACCTTGAAAATTTTCAACAACCAAGAATTTGCACAGTTGCTTTCTCAGTCTGTTAATTATGATTTTAAGGCTGTATACGATTTGGTAAAGATGTGTTCCATTCGGCTGAGTTTTGTCAAAGGCTGGGGGGCTGAGTATCATCGCCAAGATGTTACAAGTACACCGTGCTGGATTGAAATTCATCTGCGTGGTCCTCTACAATGGCTTGACAAGGTGCTGACTCAGATGAATACTGAAGGAATGAATTCAACAAACTCATTTGATTGATCTGTGTAATCTTATATGTTGTTCCAGGAAATATCCATGCATTAACATGAATCAAGTTTTGGTTTAAAAGGTCCCCCCTTTCCCTGACTCTGAACAAATTCCTTTGCCTCCTCTCCCCCTCCCTTACCACCACAGGCATAGTCGGGTTAAGTCACTGCCCCTTCCATAATCATCTACCTTCTTGAGTGGTGTAATTCTTTTCCAATCAAATATATTGACAATCAAACTTGTTTTCTATATATCTGGCCAGAGAAATGTAAGAAATCTGCAAATAATTGCTTCTTAAACAATAGCTGAAGATAACTCATACTGAGTACATTAGTGGGAAAGGATTGTTTGCTTTTGGTCAAGCTTGTAAGAGGTAATTACTATAAGGGTGGGCATAGATGTTTCCTGGGAAAAAAAAGGCTAGAGTCTGTACTGGAGCCAAGGGGTCCACCTGTCCAGGGCTTATCCCTGTTTTCATTTAGCATGAAGTGACTAAGAGTATGACTTTCTCCCCCCTGAATGATGTGCCAATGACCCAGCCATGTGTTGAAACCAGAACCTCTCAACCCCAAGACCAGCACACTTTTAACTATCAAGCTCACCATGTCTCTTACAGATGTTTCCTTGAGTAAAGCATCCAAAACAATTATCATACTCGTATGAACTAGATAACAAACCAGCAAAATTAATTGGACTTCTATTGTATTCCTACCTCATGATTTAGTTAACATCGTAAATACTGCCATAATTAAATCACAAAAAATTAAAAATTAAACTAAGGAGGTAGCGTAGCCAAGTGGCCTTAAGGGTCTGGATGGCATTGTCTGTTTTAGATCTAAACCTTGAAAACTTCCCCCCCCCCCTCCCTTCTCCATCAGAGGTGAAGGGGTTCCCCTAATGATGTAATATATTATAACAATATTGTTGTTTTTAGTGAAATTATGAGGACTCATCTTAGCTTGTAAAATCAAGCAATGATTATTTAAGATTTTATAACTATTACTCTTGGATTCAGATCATTTACTCTGTAATATACTGTATAAAGTTTTTTTTCTCATGCAACTGTAACTGCATGCTTTCTGTGTGAAGTTTAAAATCAATTAAATTAAAAAAAAAAAAAAAACCACTTCTGCATTGAGGTTGGAGGAATAAGGTAATTGGTACATTTTTTTTTAAAGTTTGTAACCCAGAACTTGGGTACTTGGATGTTACGCGGTAACTCCTCATCGTCCTTGTGACGCAGAATTTTACTAGTCTCTATTTTAATAGTCAGAAGTCTATTGTTGCCAATCCTGTGTGTTGGTTCCTCTGTGTCGTTTCCCGATTCGGCTCATGTATTTCAGATATCGTTCAGCGGCATGTACCAGCGAGTTAGTGTCCATCATGTAATTAGGACATCGAAGAAAATGGCGGCGGATTTCAAGTAAGTGTGCTGCCTCTTCGATCGAGTCGTTTAGCAATCAGTTTTCGACATTCACTTTACTCTTTGCATCTTCACATTATAGGACTGCACAGCCATTAGAATATTACAGGCAGTTTCTGGTGAGCAAATCTTTCGTATAAGTTGAAATACAAGCGTGCTGAACGGTGCGGCTGAAAAAATATATCTTGTTTTAAGCCAGGGTTTATGTCCATTTAAATGCACGCTAGGAAGTCTTCATCTTTTCATTTTAATTTGTAGAAGGAGGATGTAAGGCCAGATGGTCGTGCACTCTTAGAGTTTAGAAAAACGATTCTCAATGTTGGTAAGATGAGGTCTTTTTGTTTCCTACGTTTTGACACTTTTCATACCATGTGAATTTTTACGTTCTTTGGGCTTATCTTAACAATCTTTCAATGATTTTTGCTAGGTTCTATATCGACAGCCGAGGGATCGGCTTTGGTTAAAGTTGGAAACACGACAGTTGTCTGTGGAGTCAAAGCAGTTAGTATACACTGCTACCATACTATCACGATGTATTTCTTTTACCCTCCTACGAGTGACTAGCCTCTAATTTCTCCTTACAATATCACCCCTGAGTCACACATTAAGGCTATGAGAATTTAGGAAATCATCACCAACTTTAGAAGCTTCTGACTTTTAGGCAAATTCTCCTTGCCAGCAACTTAGGAAATAGTATGGAGAATATGCGTCCTGATGTTAGTGTGTAAAGGGTTAAAGCTGAAGCTGAAAGTTAAAGCTGAAGCTGGAAGTTAAAGCTGAAGCTGAAAGTTAAAGCTGAAGTAGGGAACTTCAGCTGTCATATTCTGCTTTCCATTACTGAGGAAACTCTAAATTTACCAAAGTTTAATGTTTTAATGTTTTATGTTTACATGGTAAACTAAGTAAATAATAGGCATTCGTACCAAAATTAAGGCTTTTGTCAATTCTCATCCATAGGAGTTTGCTGTGCCAAGTCAGGATAAACCAAAACATGGTTTCATAGGTCAGTAATAATGCTGATGGTGATAATGATGAGACCACACAAAGGAGCTTGCTGGTGTTTACATCAGTATCTATTGGAATAACAATCAACAAAGACCTCAACTTCTATGCCGTCACTGTTTTTACAATTTAACCCTTGAAACCCTAATTTCTCCATAGAGTAATACTGCCAAATAATTCTGTAGGATCGCAAGAATAAAGGGAATTATGACCAACCTAAGAGGCTTTGATTTTAAAAGGAATTCTCCTTGTCAGTACCAAATGAAATGTGTAGAGAAGAGTATGAAGAATATGTATATTAACATTAACCCTTTAACTCTTATGAGTGACCAAGACAGAATCTCTCCTTACAATATCAATACAATATCAAGCAGGCAAGTGATAAGAATATAGAAAAAATCTTAATTAGGGGATTATTTGTTGATCCAATACCAAATTATCCAAACTAGCATCACAAGAACTGTATTGCAGACAGTAAGGAGAATTAATGATGAGATCTTGGGCATTCCAGGGCTAAGCTATATCTCCCTTAAGTAGCAAGGTATACCTCTGGTACTTTCATGTGTATTTTTGATTTTCAGATATGATTGAGAAAGATGACAAATGTATTAATTTAAAATTTGTGCATTTAGTTCCTAATGTAGATTTACCTCCTCTTTGTTCCTCCCGTTTTCGCCCGGGTCCTCCTGGTGAACAAGCACAAGTTTTGAGTCAATTTGTGGCTGATGTTATCTCCAAGTGAGTACCTGAACATGGAGAAGGATAGATTTGAAACCTTTTGTTTCTTTGCTATCATTTCCATGGTAATCAGTTTTAGTACAATTTGGGGAAATTGAGTGTTTTACTGTTTGCATTATCAGCTGTGAACCAATCAATCTGGAGGACTTGTGTATTGTGGAGGGCAAGGTAGGAAGCTCCTTTCATAGTTCTGATGTGAGCTGAATTTACATTGGATGTGTTTACAGAGTGCAAAATAATGGCAGGTCATTGGATATCATCAAAGTCAAATATGGGTTTTTGTCTAGGTAACTCCTTGGATGGCAGGATATTTTGTCGTGTTGTTTACCCATGTAATGAAGATTTAAATTCCAAGCTAATTTCAGGTTTTAGATACAGCTGTATCACTTTTCCTGCACTGAGTTCAAGGCTACACTGTGCTTGTTTTATAAGAAGGGGAATGATTTATGAGATATGATGTGATTTATCTGTTTGTCCAAAAATGGGTGGTGTTCAGACAAAAATTTTTTTTTGTGCCTTGTCTTTTAAAAAAATATGTGCCATGGTAAACAACCTTTTGTAAAGGAATTTTTTTTCCACCTCCTAACAAGTATAAATTTGAATTTGTACCTTGGAATCTCCCATCCTCCACATATCACAAGACTATCCTACAGGTACTTCCTGCTTCTGTCTTTTAACTTTGCTTTTTCTTCCAGTTGTCATGGGTCCTGTATGTGGATATTATGTGTCTTAGTTATGATGGAAATATAACAGATGCATGTCTCATAGCTGCTATTGCTGCCCTCCTAAACAGTGAGTAATATTCCTTTTTGTGTTGGCACTAGCCAAAACACATATGGTCCTTTCTGTTTTGGAAGCTTTCCTTTACAGTTAATAGAACTTTGTTATTGACATTTCAGTACATTAATATTAGGTACTTTAGAACAGTAACATGGCCACTCGAATTACCTAGAATGATTTTGCTTTCCAGCACACCTTCATTCAGTGACAATAGATGAAGAAACACAAACTCCATTACCATCTGAAGAGAGAGAAGTTCTGTTGAACCTCAGGGCACATCCTGTCTCTGCTACACTTGGTGTATTTGATGAGTAAGTCATGGTAGCCTGTACAGTCAAACAAGTCTTTTAACAAGATGCATTTTCTACTGACGACAACAGTGTTATGTCTTGACTTAATTGTGAAATCCAGCAAACATTGATTTCTTTTTTCCCTTGTAGCACAGTATTGTTTGCTGATCCAACAGATGAAGAGGAAAATCTAGTGACTGGAATTGTGACAGTAGTTATCACAGATGATGATAAAATTGCAGCAGTTCATAAACCAGGTAACATGTGCTTTGGTGATCTGACAATCTTGGGGCAGGCAAAAAAAATACTTTTACCCTTCAACACAGTTCAATTGCAACAACAACAACAGCAACCATTTTGTAAGCTAAAACTATGTTCAGTAGCAGTTTCAGTCATTGAAGTGATGGTGGTTGGGGGAGAATTCTTCATAACACTGTTGTTTTTTTTTTCTTCAAGGTGGATCACCCCTAGTGGATGATAAACTACAGGAATGCTTCAAAGTGGCAGTGAAAAGAGCAAAAGAAGTCAGAGATCTTGTACAAACAGCTTGTATAAATGTTGACAGATGATACAACATCCTATAGAATCTTGCTATTAAAAAATATACTCTACATACATAACAATGACTTCATTCTTTGATTCAAACATTGGTAGATTTTGACGAAAAAGTCTAAGATTGTACGTTAGTGTCTAAAGTTGCATGCTGGTGTCCAAAGTGGGACGGAGGTGTCTGAACTCCAAAAGTGTTTGAAATTGGACAGTAGTGTCCGAAAGGGGATGGAAGTGTCTGAAATCTGACGAAACAGTACAACATTGTTCAGAACCATTTATCTGTGGACGTTAGTACTCTTTCCAGCATTTTTGGGTCTAACAATCAACTAGTTTTCACTGGAAACAGTATAAGAGATCGCAAACTTTACTCTCATTTTCCAGTAATAAACTCCATGATGGGGAAGGATTATGACTTTATTTTACCAATTGTAGTATGACTCTAGGACTAAATATAATGCTGTCATTAAGAAAAGAGGGATGAGTCAGATACCAGAGGAGGATGTGCACTCTTTTGCTCTATTTCAATTTAATATTGACATATACATCTCAGCCAGGCTACATCAATTATTGAATCTTGCTGACACAAATATATTATACTATATTTTGACAATAAAAACTAACTACAGATACCAGTGAAGAGCAATTTCCAAAGTGTCTTTATACAAGCTTGTAAAAAGTCTTAATTATACAATTTAAACCATGATAAATACTGCTGCACAAGTTACTTATTTTGCGATCTTCGTCGCTGTGCTGGGGATCTTCCAGGTGTTCTGGCTGTTGTTTGTGCTCCTTGTGTTTGTTGAGTTACTTTGACTGTTGTGACTGGTTTTCCTTGGATCTTGGAAAAGGAAAAGATGAGTTATAATTAGAAATACTGCAAATGATTGAATAATTTAATTTCCTGCACTTCCTGACTGCAAAGTGGAATGGGGATAGTAAAGAAGAGACCAACAAGAGTGGAGGGTTTCTTAGAAAGGAGGATGTAATAGAGTGGGAGGCTTATTAAAGCAAGACACTCCTGAATGGGAACTTATTGAAGAGGGGAATAATGAGAAAAGGGGAAGTATTAGAAGCTTGTTCTTGGAGAAGGAGACTCATTATAAATGGGAACTTTTTGGAGAAGGAGATGTACTTCTGAGGGGATTTATTAGAGAAGAGGTTCAATAGAGAGTAGGACTCGTTAGTGAAAGGAACTTTTGAAGGAGAGCATACCAGAGAGGGAGAACTATCAGAGCTGGTGCTTAAGAGGGGGGCTTATTTGAAAAGGGAACCAATTAGAGAGGGGTACTTTTTAAGAGGAGAGCTCATAAAAGAAGGTAGCAAGAAAGAGAGAGAAAGATGGAGGGGGAGAATCATGACAGACTTACTAAGGACTAGAGTACGATGCATTTTTTTCCTCTTGGTCAATTCTTTCAGGGACTGATTTTGTTGTTGTTGTTCTTCATATGTTCAACACAAGTGCAAATGATACCTACCTGTTGTAAACCTTGCACTACTTGAGCTTGCTGTGTGTTTATTTGGACAGGGGTTGCTCCTCTTGGTGACTGCACAATGGTGGGCTGTATCTGGGTGGGGCCACCTTGCTGTGGGAACTGCACCATTCGTACCTGAAATGGCTGCTGCTGAAGTTGTGTTCCAATTGGTACCAAAGGTTGCAGGTTTGTAGTGGTTCGGTTGACGGTGGATGTTAGTGCAGCTATGGCTGTTGGTGATGTTCCAGCTCCTGGTGGGAAATTGATGGTTATGTTCAGTTCCTTGAAGCCATGATTAAGAAACAATATACAGTGGATAACAAACTGCACTCTAAACCAATAATTGGTTTAGAGTGCAGTTTGTTATCCACTGTATATTGTTTCTTAATCATGGCTTCAAGGAACTGAACATTAACAAGGAACTGTAATTATTACA
This sequence comes from Pocillopora verrucosa, assembly GCF_036669915.1. Taxonomy (NCBI): domain Eukaryota; kingdom Metazoa; phylum Cnidaria; class Anthozoa; order Scleractinia; family Pocilloporidae; genus Pocillopora; species Pocillopora verrucosa. The sequence goes on from NC_089325.1 coordinate 10,133,595, forward strand.
CACTGAAGTAAGGCAAAACTAAAGCTGTCCCTTTCAAGGATCGATTGCTCAATTACATGAAGCTAATTTTAAAAAAAATACCTGCATTGATCTTCCTTTGCTGTTGTTGTTGTGGACGAATGGGTCTTGTATTCAGAGTAACTGTAGCCATCCCTGAGGGAGGGGAGAGAGGTGTGTTTGGTAGAATAGGCTGTGGTTGGCCAGCAGGGGTACCCTGAGGAGATGTTTTCGCCTGTATCTGAGCATTGATGGTTGCTCCAGTTACTGACTGAATGTGGGTTATTGGAACCAAGTTACCAGGAATCTGAGGAAGAGAAGGAATACTTTTAGAAGTTGTGAATATTGAATATTGCTTTTCTACTCTAGTCAGGGGGAAAGTGCTATGCAGAATTTTAGAGGTTAATTGACAAAACTATAGATCCAATGAACAGAAGTTCTGATCTTAAATTTGCGATCAAACTACATACAGTAAAAGTTGTAGATGGAGATCTTGTCTGATGGACTATCTGAGCTTGTTGTGTTTGGATGTTTGTGGTGCCCTGTTAAAAGAAGAATGATATCAAATGAGTTAAAAGGCAGAAGTTTTCCACATCTCAGAAATGGCTTACTTAGCTTCAGTGCTGACTTAACCTACTTGGCATTACCTGTAGTAGGGTGAGAGATGTCCCTGGTGCAGGTTGTAAGGTCTGATTGGCTGATTTCAAGCCTGTCGCGATGAACTGTGTTGGTAAAGGACCTGATGCTATGGCTACACTTTTGGAAACTGGAACAATGGGCGTGGCACCTGCTACTGTAACAGTTGCTCCAGCTGGGACAGTGACACTCATTCCTCCAGGACCAACAACTGGCTAATTGGATCAAATAAAACTGTTTTACAGCCAAACATTGCATTTGATAAATTTACACCTTAACTGACAGAGCTTGGAATCTAGACTCTTCATCAGATGACAATTCTTTGTATGGAGGTCGTTTTGCTGACCAATTGTTTTGCTTAGGACCAGCGCACTAACATCTTAAGTTGTTCCCTTAACATCTCAGGTCATTTTTCTACCATGTCATAGGTTGTTCTGCTAACCCTTTATGTAATTTCACTGACGTCTCTTTCTACTTTTGTTTTCTTCAAACTAGCAACAAATAAAATGTTGTACCATAAACCCATGGCTATGATTGGCCACAAACGAACCAGGATCAACTGGTTGAAGTGGTCATTAGTGAAATAACTCACAGGTGATATGACCTGATACTTTCTCTTCACCTAAGAGCATAAATGGAAACCAATGAACTGTCAGGGGAGCTTTGCAAAATGCTGAAGGGTGATGTGCGAAGAAATAGCAATCTGCTCAGTGGACGAAGCAGTAGACCTGGTATGCATGGGCCACTTGTCTCAAGTTAAGAAGATGTTTTTTCATATCATAAAGTCACCTGCATGTAGGCTCCCACAACTCCTGTGTACCCCCCACTAGGTGTGGTGGGTGACTGTAGTGAGGTAGCAGTGTCTGGATGAGATATCCTTCTCCCTGTTGTTGGAACGGATTTGACAATGGAGGAAACAGGAACAGGTTTTACACTTGAGACTTGAAGTGTTGTTCCTGGCTGTGCTGTCGAAATGTACCGTGTGACTGTGCCTTAAAAGTATAAATTCCAATCAGTAACTGTAATCCAGATAAAACAAGTCAACAGACTGTAACGGGTAAAGAAATGATTGTTAAAGGTGGGCTGCAATAAGAGAAATTGTGTAAAAGAAACCTGGAAAATCCAGGCTTAAACACAAACCCTGATTTTTTTCACACTTCTTCTCTGCAATTTCTCCAGTTGCAGATCACCTACAAAGATCATTTCTTTGCTCGTTTGTCCTCAGCAGGTCCAAATATGATCATAATATGCCATAACACCCTGTTTTCATCTAACAGTAGCCCCCTTGCATTCAAAAAGCAAATGTTGGGCATACAACTTAATAAATACCTGCTGTAGCAATCTTAGTTGTTCCACTAAGGGGCACACCAGTCCCACTTGGAACTGTGCCAACTACTGTTCCTTGCTGCTGAAACATTGCTAGCTTCTGTCCGTAAGTGCGGACATTAGAAAGACTTTGTACAACAGGTACTTGAGACACTGCAGAGTTACCAGGTAACGTGGTGTGTGACCCTATTCCCAAATTATTACTCTGAATTACAGTCACAGTGTTTGTGGCTGTGGGTAGAGGTATTGCCACCTTGCCCTGTGTCTGGTCTTGTATATTTGGATTTCCAGAAACAGGAACAACAGTGGCTGTTGATGTCTGATTGGGATTATGTGCATGTGATGCCTGTTGACTGGCAGCAGCTGCTGCAGCTTGTGCCACCTGGTGTTGGCCAGGAATGTAGGTGCAAATCTTCACAGACTTACGCCCCTCCTCAGTGTACAAGTCTTGGAACTGCTGAAGATACCTGAGTGATAAGTTGAAGTAAAATCTCTAGCATATCCAGGTTCAGTTACTATATGGTAAGTTACAACTCTCTTTAAGTCAACAAGGTGATTAACAATCAAATTCTCCTCACAATGTCAATACATAATACAGCAAACTGGCAAAGAGAATACAAAAACAAATCATGAACAAGTAACCATTCTTTCCTTGTAAGGGATGCCAGTACATTTAAAGGTAATCCACATATACATTCCCTTCCTTCCCTTCCCTTCCCACCTATTCCATGGCTTCAGCTTCCTGTATTTCCTACATTTCCTCAACTTACTCTGACAAAGGGCTAAGGCCTGAAATGTCAACTTGAGGAACTCTCTCCAGTGGCTAATGTGCATCATCAAATCAGCTGATAAAACCCAATTAACTCGCTTAATCTGAAGTCAAGTATGCAACTGCTACCCACTAGGAAACCATGTCTTCTTTGATTGAGTCATTTCTTGCTCATGTTACAATACAATCAGCACTCATTGAAATAAAGAGATTACATATTAACAGACCCACATTAACCACTCACTTTTGAGCTCCAAGTTTACTTCCAAGAAAAAAGTGACAGGCCTTTCCTGCCTTGTTGGATGCTGAAGTGTTTGTGTTTGGAACAGCAGGAGCCCCTTGTGTATTGCTTGTATCTTCTTCCAGGTATAGTTCACCTAAGTATTGCAAGTCTGTTGGTCTCCGTCGAATAGTCACACGGCAGAAGTAATTCCTGTTATTGGTCTTTTCTCCTTCTAGTGTGACTTCCTGAACCTTTTCTGGTGTGTTATCAGCTGTCAGCTTTGGACGTTCAATTATTTTGGAAAACAAGTCAACCTACGAAAAATATTTAAGTTGTAAGGTGTGGCACATCCACCAAATACAATGATCAAAAGTAATCCAGGACTCTTTTTAGTTTTGCTTCACTTTGGTCTGTAATTGGTCTAGAAAACTTGCATAATGCTCTAAACTAATTAGACTACAAACAAAAACCAATTGTGACTTGGTTGCCTGCCATTTTCAGCAATTTTAGCAATTTGCCTATTTTAACTTTGAATCCTCAATAACTAGTGAGCCAGCAAAGCAGATAATATTTGTTATGATTGACTGTTGTGATTACTTTGCTCTACATGTTAAAACAAATTTAAACTCAAAGTGCCCCATTCAGCCATAGTAGAAGCACTGGTAGTAAATGTTGTGCTTTAGTTGCATGAATGCTTGCAATTTGTGGACAATTTTGGCAAATCATTTCTACAAATGTAAGAGTTGCATCAGGGTGAAAATATAAGTACACACTTGTTGGATAAGGTTCTTAATAGCTATGAGGATCACTGTTCCTAGGATGACTTCTTGGTTTGGTCAGTACTTTGGCCACTTATTGATTGACAACATTTCCCACTTACATCAACCCTTGCAGGTGGTGAGAGGTGAATTGGCTTTTGTCTCCATGTGTCAGTTGTCTGCGGTGTCTTTGCAAGACGAAGATTGACAGGTGGCTGTGGCTTCTTGTAGTGTGACAGGAAATCGAGAACTTTCAGGTAAGAGGGAGCATTACACAGGGACACCAGTCCTGCTCTGTTATAGAATGCTTGGGAGTGTCTTCTTATGCTCCTGAAATATATCAAGCAAGGGTCAGGTGAGGCCTGAAGTCAGCCTCTCTGCACTCTTAGCTGACTCTGTTTTGCCTGCTACATTGCAGCAGAAGTCATCAATTTGTTTTGGGTAGTCATGTGGCCAGCTCATCTGCCCTTAAAACCTTGACCTATTGCCAAATCCTCTAATAAACATTTTCCACCCAGATATTTTCTTTTAGTGACTTAACTTTCAATTGTGGTGATCTCTTGAAAATTTTATGTTGCTCAATGATAACTTGATTGGTGAAAGTTGAGCTTGGAATCCTACATTCTGGTGATAACAAAGGTGAGTATTTATCATGTTTATTTGTTTTGGGTGTCCACAGTTGTTAGAGGCTATTTTCCCACAAAGTTGTAATTACAGACAACTAGAACAGTTTCAAGCAGAGAAATGATCCCCACAGGTGGACTGCCAAGCAACTGCAGTAAAGAGGTTGGAAAAAATCCAGGCTTTGATGAGAATCCCACCTGTGTCTTCTAGTAGGTGTTACTACCAAATGAGCTACAAAGCCACCCATGAGCATGGATTGGAAACCTGTTGAAGCCTGTCACAACTGTGATCAGACAGGTAAATCCCCTATTTGAAGTTTTTCTTTCTTAAGCTTCTTATTGCTTTTCTGCTTTACCATGTGTTGATGGTGATTGCAGAAATCACTTATTAGTAGTTCTTCTCTATAATAGGGTTAAAATGTAAACAACCATTTATAATTGTTTGAAATCAGTTGAGGGGGTTTCTTACACATACCTTCTGATGCCACATGTATGGAACTTGTTCCTGTTGAACTGGAGTTGATTTGCAACCTGTGCAACTTCTATTGAAGGGTCAAGACACAAAGGGCCTTCTGTTGCTAACAGCAACTGGGATTCCAATACTAACTTACTCTCTTCGGTCCAGTTAGGTGACTCGCGAGTCATAGCGTTTATGTCACAAACAAGTGTCTGTATGAGGAAGAGATAAAGGTTACTGCTGTTAGGGCTATCTTGAAGGGTTGTGGAGTCATTCGTGACTTGATATCTCTTTGTCCTTCTATATTTTTAATTCTTAAATAACGACCAAGTAGCACTCAATGACCATTGCAAAAATCAGTGACACTGAGGAACAGAAAATGCTTTGTATGCTTCTTTAACTCTTTAACTCCCAGAAATGATTAACATGTACCTTCTCCCTATAAAATCCATACATGATCCAGCAAACAGGTAATGAGAATACTCAAACTTATCAGGAAGAAGTTGTTACCTTGATTTATCATCAAATTCTTGTAACTAATTTACAAGGAAAATTATAGCATTAAGAAGGGAGAATTAACAATCAGATCTTGGGAGTTTAAGGGTTCAGTCCTTTCCTCTTTGATTTTCCCTTAGAAAGAAAGCTAACTCACACTGAAAAAATCTCTGACTTAGACTTGCAGTCTTTGGTAGTCAGAAACTCTGAATTTGCTTTATACTTGCTTTTGCTTCACCAAAGCTACCAGAAGGCTGGAGAAAAAAATCAGCAGTTTTTGCCTTTGAAACAAAAAAACAAAGTATTTTTGTGTACCTGGTAAGTTGGACGAAGTAAGACATAGTTGCTGTCATATGAGTTGCCTGTGGGACTGTGGCGGTAGTCTCGCACTTCAACTATGACACAACCACTATAAAAAATATTTGCCTGAAAGAGTAGAGAGATGTTTTTTTACATAAGAATGACTTTTTCTCAATTCAGACTGTTATCTCTTGTGCAAAACTAATTTTTCTCTCTCACTGAAATTCCATGACATCTCCAGGTTTACTTGAACCATTTCACACTTTTCTTTTTGTATGAGCAGGGTAAACAAGACAAAGAAAAATATAATTCTTTAGCACAATTGTGGGAAATGGGATGATAATTGCAGCAGTTAAATAGAAAAAGAATCTCATCCTTCAAATTTCAAACCCTGTTGTAATTTAGACTTAACTATTATGGCTGTTTTAATACTGGATTCAGTGCAACCATACCTGAGATTTTTCTAACAGATCAATCAGGACTGGAGGAAGCTAAAACAACACCAAACAAAGACCTCATCAGAATATTTGTCTAAGCTGCTTTATTGAGCATATAAACTGCTGATATTTCTTCTTTAAAAAACTATAATTAGAAAGCATTAGACAATCTTAATAATCAGACATTAAGCTGTCTGTGGTTTATAAAGATTCTGAAAAATTTACCAGCATGAAAACTGAAAGGCAAAACTTCATTTTTAAATCTAGAAGCAGTTAGACTTGGCTCTTCCTTAGCTTGACCAAGATTATACATGTGAGAAAGGAGGGGTGAAGGGCGTGTCCAAGAAGGGGTGTGAAGGGGAAGTTGTAGAAGTGATTTGGGAGGAGGAAAAAAGTTACCAGCCCTTAAGTCGAGGCAATTGAGAGGTGCAATAAACAAAATCTCCTATACCTCTTGGGCATCAAGGTAATCCAAGAATTCAGACTCCTGTTGTTAAAAAGAAAAAAAATTGAGGACAATCTTAAACATAAAAAGAGGAACTAAATAATTGAAATCTCATTCATAATGAACTTGACTAACTTCATAAGGCAGCTTCACAGTTTCTGAATCTGAGGAAATCAAGAGAAATACAGACTAGATTACATTACTTTCACATGCCATAAATATTATCAATTGCCTTCTTCCACTAACAGCTACATGTATCTCATTTGTGAACACAGGCAAACTGTCCGGGAAAGCTGACAAATGCCCAAAGGTAACCTGCAAAGGACTGATATCAAATCCAGGCCAGCAGAAGTGGCAGAATAAGCACAGGCAGGATGGGTAGGATATTTGGTTGGAGTACAGACTATGGGTCCATAATAACCATAATATTTAATATGTACTTACCTGCACCATTCTTGCCTTTAAGCATCAATGAGTAGCCTTCATTCCTGGCGTACAGGTTTACAACAAGGGTTGAAAGATTGTCTTGAAGAACAACTTTCTCCAGCAGCCGTACTCCATGACAAAAGCGCTAATAGCATGGGAAATGAAAAACCAAAGTTGGAGTGGATATAAAACAAATCATTTCAATCATAAGATGTTTGGATCACCTTCCACTATTCAAAATCAAAATAAACCTATCCTTCTAAAAGGTATTGACCCTTTCACTCATAAAATCTTATTACCAATTCTCCTTACTGTCAACCATACAATTCCTATCATGTTAGTTTTGAGAATTTGGTATTGGATCAACTAATAATTCCCTATTTTATATTTTTCTCTATTCTCATCACTTGTTTGCTTGATACTGTACTGATATGGTAAGGAGAAATTCTGTCTTAGTCACTCATAAGAGTTATGGGGTCAACATATTTTAAATGACAAAGTGGTCTGAAAAGAGATGTTGACATGCATTTTTTCACAAAATTAACTCCATATACGCTGCAAGAATGCATTTATATCAGCCTGTTAAAAAGCTAGACAATAGAAGTGCCAGATTTCACATACAAATTTTCTCTCACCACAAAAACAAAGTGGGAAATTTTATTGGGCAAGCTCACCCTAACTAGGGGGTCACTTCTTCCATCTACAGTTCAGCCTAATTAAAGAATCTTAGCTATCCTTGCTCCACAAACACACAACCAACATCCAATTTCCAGGCCAATATCACAAAGTGTGACCCCATATTTTGCCAACAATCAAACATGAAATGGGAATCTATACAACAGTTTCTAAAATGCCATTAACACTTCAGTTGTCCCCCCAAAAAAAAAAAAACTTTACCCTAGCAGGTCTCTTGTCTGATAAAGATCACTGTCTGAGCAACTATATTTTTGATGTAAATTTTACATCCAAGAGGGACAAAGCAACTACCATTGTTAATCAAAACAGAGTGTGTGACCTCCTCTCATTTTCTCCAATCACTGCTATCCACTACCAAACACATGTGCATGTACATCCAGAAGGATCCACTCTGCAACAAATAGAGCCCCCCTTCAGGCTGCCGCCTTTTAGTTGCCATGGTAACTAATAACCTTTTGGTGTAGTAAAAGTCGCAGATTCGGCGACAAGTGTTGGGTGGTTGTTTACCATTCTGTAACCTTCTGTTAGTGCTCATGTTCTGAAGTGCGATAAATATTTGGCGGGAAAAATTGAGTGCAATATTGCATAAAATGTGTCTTTTCTGGCAACGAAAATTTTTTTTCTGACAACTACTTACTGATTTTCGGTTTGGAAAGGGAACTTTACAAAAAATGTTTAGATTAGGGCACTGATTGCAGGTTTTTACACTATGCCTTATAGAGTTTGAACAAACAAACAAAAAAAAAAAAGCAAAAAAAAGAAAGAACACACCTCCCACTAACAACAGATGCAAATATTTTCACAATCTTGCAAAAAAGGCTCTAATGCATACACAAAAGACTAATCTTGTGAGATGCCAATCATGGTAAACATACTGTTATTCTATACCATTCTCTATACTTTTTCTCCTGACCTTTGTAACTCCAAGCTGCCAGATACTAGTGAAGTGTTCAAACAACAACAACATAGCAAATCAGTCAACAAGGACTGCTTAACTATTGCGACCTCATGCAGTATCCACTACAACAACAACAAGAGGCCCATAACAAGATATAATTTGTAGTATTCGGTTGGGTCAAAGACAAATTGCAAATGCATCTCTTTAAAATACCACTCAGCTATGTTCCTATTCCAGTGACATATCAAATACAAACACTACCATAAGAAATATCCTACAGCCTTAAATGCATAGGTGCGTGTCCCATTTGTCTCATCAGCTGTTGACAGCCTGTGTTATTTCTGCACTCCAGCATGTGGCCATTTTGAGAGTTTGGTTTTATAACTGAGTTGATAATGTATATCAGTAAGAGTAAAGAGTTTCTAAAGCTGAGCATTAGCCCTTGCCAGGGCAAATATCTAATTTCTCTCACCATGGGCTAATTGCACTAAAAATGTCAGCCTTGGAGACTCTATGTTGCTGCTAATTTACAACATCAACTCAGTTGATAAAACCAAATTGACTTGTTATACTTCCCCGTTGATGCAGCCTCACAGTTTCTTAGAAATTCACCCCTTTTATTCATTGTGGCAATTTTCATTTGGTTCACATGGAAAGTTTAAAAAATTATCATCAACAAAATTGTTGCAAAAGTAGCCATTTTGAGCACCTAAATTACCTAGTGATTGGGGTCTTAAAAGGGAGATTAACATTTACATTCATAATCACCACTGATATTCTGACATTTTCTTTTACATGAAATTTCCCCTTTCACAAAGTTGCTGTCTCCAAAGACAAGCAGTGTGGTTAGCAGTATAGTGCATGGTGTTATATTGCCCATTTATAACCTCTGACCACTGAAATTTTCTTCGACGACCATTCCATGACTTCAGACTTTGAAAGGTCTGATACCCTCTGATGCCTTGATACCCTCTACTTTGATACCTTAAACATAACAGCCAGGTTTTCAGGAAAAGGTTTTTAACTCCTCTAGTAGGTCTTGCAGCTCAGTTTTTGTAAACTGAGGTATTTTTGGTAAGGAATATATTGACGAGAGTTCATCCTGTTCAAGGAAACCCTTCTGCCCTTTGTATTCTACTTTTATGGAAATTGTTCGACAAAAATGTTGACTAAATTTTCATCTTGGCTAGAAATCCTTAGGGTTGCACAAGAATTAGCATGATCATAAACTCATACACTGAGCTCCAGGTTAAGGGTTTTTCAAAGCCACCATCTGAGAACCAAAAAGAAGAAAATGGTCACCAGAAATGGAACCTTTGTGCAATATTAGGAGTTAGTTAACTGCCAAGCACAACACTTGTCTTTGTAACAAGCAATATGGTGGTGATATGGCTGGGAATTGTCTTGAAGGTTCGCGAAACATCTCAAGACAAAAGAGGAGGAAGAGGTTGCAGAGTAGTACTACTAATATAATATTCCATTGTTGAACTTACTTTCACTTAAGATAATCAAGATTCAAGAGCATAAACATTAACAGATTGCTACCTGACCCCCCAACCTGGGTTGCCAATTTAGCCCCTTTCTTATAATATATTATGTCATTGTTTATCTCACTTTAACTTAAGATCATAGAAATTAAAGAACCAAAACATTATACTGTGATGCATGACCGCCCAACACAGGTTGACAATTCCGTGACTTTCGCTGAGAGTTGAGTCTACTTCGTAACAGACCTCGCTCGCCATGGAGTCTCTGTGGCTCGGTGTAGAGCATAGGAGCGCAGAATCTGAAGGTCTGAGGTTGGATTCCTCACGGGGACTCAGAATTTTTTCATTTTTTTTTCCCTTGGTCCCATGCTTGTGACAAGACGAAAAACATCTTTCTTTATTTCCTTACCGAGCTCAAAACTTACCATCTCTCTTATTTCTATCTACAAACATAATGCTATTGACATTGCTGATCCTAGCAGTATGCTGGACGCATGTCATACGAACTTTGTAATAGACCTCGCTCACCGTGGAGTCTCTGTGGCTCGGTGTAGAGCATAGGAGCGCAGAATCTGAAGGTCTGAGGTTCAATTCCTCATGGGGACTCAGAATTTTTTTTTTTTTTTTCATTTGTCCCACACTTGTGTTGTGACAAAAACATCTTTCTTTTTTTCCTTACCAAGCTCAAAACTTACCGTCTCTCTTATTTCTATCTACAAACATTATGCTAACAACATTGCTGATCCTAGCAGTATGCTGGATGCTTGTCATATGAACTTTGTGATAGACCTCACTCACCATGGAGTCTCTGTGGCTCAGTGGTAGAGCATCAGAGCTCGGAATCTGAAGGTCTGAGGTTCGATTCCTCATGGGGACTTTGACTTCAGTTCCTCAGGGAATTTTTTCTTTGTCCCACGCTCGTGACAAGATGAAAAACATCTTTCTTTACTAACATCTTCCTTCTTATCATGGCAACCGAAATAATCAAGAGAGAGCGCAGGACAAGACACAAATGACTTTTGATGCAATATCTTCTTCTCACTCTGTTTCACACCAGAAAAGAAGATATTTCGCTGGAAGAATCTGGTAGTCAATCAGAAGTCACTTGGAAACCTTTTCTACACAACCCCTCCATCTACAGCCCCCATCACATTTTTTTAAAGCAACCCCCTCCCCCCTCCCCTTTTCTCAATGATATTGTTTTCAAGCTGTCCAATATTCCCATTATGAACACTCACAAGGGGGGGGGGGGATAGGAGGAAATGTTTCAACAGTTGTGAAGACGATGACCCTTCATTAACCCTTTCACACCTAAGAGTGACTAGCATCTAATTTTTCCTTACAACATTACCATTAAGTCTCACATCATGGTCATGAGAATAAAGGAAATGGTCACCAACTAGAGAAGCTTTAGATTCTTAAACAAATTCTCCTCTTCAGTGCCTCAGGAAATGTATTGGGAACAGTATGGAGAATATGCATACTGATATTAGGGTGTAAAGGATGAAATTTTCTTGAAACATTCTTCTCCCTTCTTTCTTGCAGTCATTAAAAACAAGGAAAGGAAGATATTTTCAAAAGTTATGACAACAATTGTATCAGCACTGCATCTCTAACCTTGTCTTTTGGGGCCCCTTCACATGATTCTATGTAACAGTCCAGAAGACGTTCCTCTAAAGACTGCCTAAAAAGCAAGAGAACATTTTCCAAAATCAATCATTTCTCTAACACCCTAAGATCTTTCACTTATAAGTATCACAGCTGAAAGTCACCTAAGAACCTTGAATACATCAGTTTAACCTCTCCTGCAACAATGGCAACACATCCAATCAACCAACTGTAGATTTTTGTTAAAGATTCAGTGGATGTCCAGATGCCTAGATACCAAAGATTGTAAATTGGCTGAAAATTATAGCCCTGATTTCTGCTCAATTGCCTGATTGTAAATTATTTCAGTCTTTACTTTATGCCCCCCCTTGTTGGTGCTTGGGTGTTAAGCTAGCTGACTTTACACAGTTTTTGACAGTTGAAAAAAAAAAGTCAAACACCATTCCTGACTTGTAGACTCTGATGGCTGAGCAATTCAGTAAAAAATGGAACAAGGCTTCTTTGCCAAACATCAGAAGGAAAGAAAACTTTGGGTAAGATCTTAAACCATTATAGCAGATAAAAGCAAAACATGATCACATGTCCAAACAAAAAGTCCAACTAACTGATAAAACCAAAAATATGGCACTGATGGTTGCATATGCTTACTTGTATTCACTGCCCTGCTATGTATCAAACATCATTTTTTAACTCTAATGTGCCAAACATCAGCTTCTTTAGGAACTTATCTCTTTATAATAAATATAGGATTGAGTTACTCATCGTTCTACGACCCCACAAGCCACTAGGCTTTATCCACATGCCACTGAAATAAAGGTTTTTACTTACTTACTTACTTACTCAATCAAAGACAGGGTAAAACTAGTTTTTAAATTAAAGATTATCATCATACCATTTTCCTGAGCTTGGTCTTTTTCTTTTCAATAGTCGGCGACAAGCAGAGTTTATCACCTCCTGAAAAATCAGACCATTATAACAAATTTTGAGAGCTGTTAATCCTCTGTTTAGCCTTCCTCTTAAAAAATTGTGAATCTAAGAACTTCAAGTTGGATAAAGCTAAACACAGTTTTACTTGAAACTTTCACCCCACAGGTATGACTAAAAGAAATATCTCATTAAAATATGATGACAACTTCAAGCAGAAAGTTCATGGCAAGAAGGTTAATTTCAACCAGGAAATATTTTTTAATTTAACATCAAATTCTCAGGGAAGAAATTATAATAAATTTATCATAGAGAATGGAGCAAATCGACATCTAGATGTTTGGGAAAAAAAAGAAGTTTACAACAATGTTGAAGATCAAATGTGGAAGGTTCTGTCTAGGTAAACACTGAGAATAACACATGTTACACTGTACTTTAATGCATTTAAGCACTCAGTAAATCTAAATCAACAAACCTGAGGCTTGATGTCCCCATGAATAGCACCAATCATTATCTAAATCCACAAAAAACAGCTCATTCTTCACTTTTTCTATTTATCAAGGGACTGCAGTATAGTGTATCATGTAAACATCATATGCTGTCTTTGATCTTAAAAGCTAGTGCCCAGTCCTTTCAAGATGAAGACACCATGGCCTGGGAGAATTTAAAAAGGATGTAAAAACGTAATATCTAGATACTAAGGTTTGGAACTATTAAAGATGAATCACTCATTGTGGAGAAAAATGATACATACAACAGTAATACCCTGGTGATTAATGAAAGGCTTTATGCTTTTCTGAAAGGCAAGTTATTTTGATTCTTCAAAATGTGCCAAATATTTATTCAAGTGAAATAATTAAAGTAATCTTCCTTCAGTACACACAGCTTAATATTTAAAAAGTATGTATGCTAAAAAATGTTTTTAGTTTTGGTTTCACAAAATTTTGCAGATGATTTCAAAATATTTAAATATCTAGAATTGAAAGAGTTGTTTTCAAATGTTACCAGTAAGGTTGAACCTGTAGATCCTGTCTTCACCAATTAAATTCATAACTTGGAAACTAAAAGACACATCAGGCAAGCATCATCATAAACTTTGATGGAAAATTATAATTCTGTTAAGAGCAGGTGGACTCAGAACAATACACGTTAGACTCAACAAGGCTTTGAAACATCTGTCACCTCAAACCCACAAAAGGTAAGTTGATTTCTATTTGCAAAATGTGCTTTAAATAATAATTGTTGATAGCCCATATACCCAGAATAGGTGCCACATTTCTAATGTATACATTAAAAAAAAATACACCTTGACTCCAATTTGATTGTGAGTAATTTTTTTATTTTTTTGGGATCATGGTCCTATCTTCTATTCCATTCTGAAAATTGTCAAAATGCTAAGAGAGACATTGCAATAAGTGACACTGTGAAGGTAGATCAATGAAGTTTAATGGAAAATCAATAAAGCATAATATTCAGTGGGGTCGTACAAGGCTGTCAACAAGTTTAACTGTAGAAGAAAAATAAGTAATAGTAAACTTTCAAGTTATCAAGGACCTGCATGTTGTTTTGTCAGATTACACACAAGAATGGAAACTATTTTAATAGTTAAAAGTTCTAATGTGCCTGATGTTACCAAAGTTAACATCAACCTTTAAGTCTATTCTGAATAAATTCAAATATTGTACAATTTTGCATCAGAACTTATGGTAAAATGAGGTGCAAGTGGGTGGCTTCAGATGGCAGACTGTTGGATGGTTTTTGGCAGCTATCAGCTCTTATTGACGGGGTTGATAACAGAAATTGGCCACCATAACGAGTTCAAAAGCTGACGTTTTGAGCATTAGCCCTTTGTCAGAGCGAAAGTTCAACAGCTTAGATTTATTCTTTCAGGAACAAAAGTGTTTCATGTGACAAATAAAGGGGTAAATGAAATTCTCATTTGATTCAACACCAAATTCTTAGAACTAAAATTACATGAAATATATGGTAAATAGTAAGGAGAATTACTATTCAGGTCTTAGGAGTGATAGGGTCATGTAACTTTTAATGCAACATAATAAAAATGTACGTAAGAATATTTAAGGTGTGTTATGGAATAATTTTAAATTATTCTTCTGCACCAATCATAACAACTAAGCCTTTTGATAGACATTTATAAGTTCCTGTCCCTAAATATTTAATTCTTGACTACTCTTACATATTCAGCCCTAACAATTTGCTTGTAAATGCTAACAGTGTTCCTAACCTCTTCCATGAAATGAATGTTGCAATTCTTTAAGATCCACATAATCCAGAATTCATGACAGATCTTTTCACTCTTCAGTTGGTCCTATTAGTAATAATCTTAGACTTTACTGAGAAGCTGTCAAGGAAATTTTACCCCACAGCTTTACCAAAAATTAAAATTGAAGCATCATTTACTTCCAGGAACCTTCAGCCTACTCATTTTGGCCACAATGAAAATCTTTCATCATCATTCGTGCCACAAGAATTTTTCATGTAAAAATTTAGTTTTCTGTAATGCCTAATTGGGTTTTCACCCCCTAAGGCTTCATTAATACAAAAAAAAACTTGAGAGTTGTTGTCGTCAGCATGACAAGAACAATTCACTGTTCGTGACCAACTCCATGATAACCTTCCACAATACCTCCAGGGGTAACACATTTGCACCGAAAAATACACTAAAACACAATTTGCCCCAAGAACTTCTCTTGAGAATTCTAGACAGTTCATCATATTTTTAAGTACTAAATGGGTTTGTTTATAGCAAGTGCTGAGTTGTTCAATCACAACATCAGCTTAAAGAGCACAGTTAAAATTACTCAGCGTTTTAAGAGAGGGAGCATTTCCATATTTGAAGGAGAAACAAGTAACTTTCGAAAATTAACAAATTCAGTGGACACATGTCTAATTCCATTTGCAAACAAAGGAAAAACACTACAGTTCCTCAAATATGATTTTAAAATTTTGGAAATCTATTATTTTCCTTCACAATAAAAGATAATACAATGACAAAGGTCTGGAAAATTATCAATTTTTGAGAATTTCTTAATTCTGTGTAACTGATGAAAGACCACATTGCAGTGAGTCAAATTGAGATTTTCACAGATTGCTAAGACTAATGTACTTTGAAATTGGTTCTAAAACTTGGTTTCAGTCAGTCTGCTAGTCGATTTTGATATCATCTTCTCAGCAGTCAACCTGGTAGTAGCTAGGGACAGGTTGGCACCATAATCAATAACTACTTTTTACGGCAAAATCATTCTAAACAAAAAGTTTTCAACTTGAAGACTGGTCTTGTAAATAAGGCAAACTGGCTTATCGAGATCACAAAAAGTTAAGTTAACGTAAAGACTGCATTTCAAGAGTGACCCTTGAAGTCTTCTGCTTTGGAAAATTTCATTTTCGACAAGTGCCCTTTCTAGGGTGTCTTAAAGCAAGGCACTAAAAATAACAACAACTTCTTAAAATATCTCAAAATTCCAAACAGAAAGTAATGCATAAAAGACATCGGTAACTAGCTATCGAAAAAGTCTGTTTTCGTGTAGGTATTTATGACTTCTCGGAGCTTCATAAATAAATTACGATCACGAAACAACAGGACCATAACTTGCTTGAAAGCGTGATTCGCTTTCAATTAACAGTCACTTGTCATTCTTGAACTTCCGTTTCGATGCCAGAGTTATGGTGTTACCACGAAAAAATTGCCCTTAATGATGTCTACATCAAATACACACAAAGAACATATACGTATTATAAATATTGCCCATAGCTTGCTCTTCTAATATCCTATTTTTGCACGTAGCTCGCTCGACATGGCAACATTGATACGCGACGAGGCACGCCAAATTAGAGCGGTTGGAAAATTTCTTAAGGGCATACGCAAAATCGCATAGTCAAGACTGACTGTCTCTAGATCTTAGACAGGAAGGCTGTTTCGTGATAGCTTAAATCTACAAACTCTCTAGTAATCCATCAACCAATATTTCAACTGTTACAAATTGTCACGTAGATTATTGACGCTTAAGATCGTCTGCATGTGAACAATTCTGGCCGCAAAAAAGAGCTTAGAAAAACCACAGTACCAACACGAAATAGCTAACGGGGTCAAGTACAGATCTCGAGAAGTAAATTAAACTCGCAAATTGCCCAGTGGCGACTTTTTCACTCGAGTTATCTCGTCAAATCGTCTGTGCGGAATTAGTGGCGATTTCGTCGGATTTTCCATTTACATGACAATTTTACTCAATTTTCGTACACTTAGACGCAAAATTCTGTGTAAATAAAATTTGTAACTCATTAGCGGTGAATCGCTAAAACAACTACAGATCGAGGTTCAAAGTGTTTATGCATCATTTCACGGCAAAACATTGAACCAATTAAACGCGTCCACTGTTCGTGTGATTTTTCTCATTCAACGAACGATAAATCACAAACAATCAATATTTAGCGCGTCGCTTTGACGGCACGGAGGTATTTTAAAGCACCAACTTTTTCTCACAATCGAAGAAGACATCTTTCTTCTTCCCTCAAGGTATGCGACAGTAAAGAGGAACTGGCTGCACTGACAATTACGAAGTAATTTCCTCCGCACGTGTGCCGCCATGGTCGGTGGAAAATATGGGCGAGTAAATTTTATGCACAGTATACCTGGCGCCTTCCGAAGAATGGGTAATTGACCTCAGGGCACAACGCACGGCCTTGAAAGAGAAGCCGAAAGCACAAATACTACAGCTTTGTCTACTACTGATCTAATATTTATGCGCAGAACACATTTGCGTTCCTCGCTGAAGTGCTTGAAACTTAGAAACTTCAATATCCGCGCCACACGGTGGAAAGAGAAGTCCAGGCGCGCACCCCTAGGAAAAGTACACAGTTTTTACCTCCAATTAGCAGTCTTTATGCTTGTGTGCTCTGACACTTTCGATCCAGCTTATCACGAGAAGCATCTTTCATTTTCGTCATACTTTAGGTAGACCTGTGAGTCAACAAGAATAAGATAAATCCTGTTTCGCTTTTGTTTGCACTGCTATCGAATGACCTCGGGGCGCCATTTTGGCAAAACACGGTGAATGGCCTATCAC
The DNA here is from genome assembly GCF_036669915.1 of Pocillopora verrucosa. Taxonomy (NCBI): domain Eukaryota; kingdom Metazoa; phylum Cnidaria; class Anthozoa; order Scleractinia; family Pocilloporidae; genus Pocillopora; species Pocillopora verrucosa. The sequence goes on from NC_089325.1 coordinate 10,151,184, forward strand.
GAGACCGCAGTCGGAGCCACAAAGAAGTTCCAAAAACACAGGGGTGGAGCTACCGCACGCGATATACACTCGCAAAAACTCAAATTTTTATACCCTTCTGATAAAAATTCAACTTTTTTGTGGTGCTAGATAGTTTATTTTATCTTTTTAAAGTCTTCCACGGCGAAAAGTGTCAATGGCACACGCCTAAGTAGGTCGAAAATATTTGACCCTTGTATTACAATCCTACCCTCCCCGTCCATAGCAAAAACATGTCTGTTGGTGAACAAAAGCAGAGAACAGAAAGAAAAAAATGTTTTATTCTCTAAATGAAGAAATTTTGTCTACTTCTGAATAAATATGGACGAAAATAAATGTGTCGAAAACAGCTGATGTCAAATATTGGTCAACCTCTTACGCAGAATAAATAGATACATTTTTATATATCTACCAGGTCGTCACCCGTCCCCTCCCCGATAAGGTTCAGACTGTCGTGCCTCTAGGTACTCCCATAAAAAAATGAACCTCAACAAACGTAGTAATCGCCTCTTATGAGATGGCTAGACATTATGTCGCTAGCATAGAGCAGAGTCTTTCTTCTCCATCACGTATGTGAAAGGGAGCGATGGGGAACTCGCCTTGCTCGAGGAGGGAACAGCTTGAAGTCAGCCCAGAAGTTTTGGTTTGTCGATTGAAACGGGCTGCTTACAAAGGCTCTAATAAGCACCTTCGGGAGCTTTTGAAAGCTGGTGCACCTATCGACGGTTGTCACAAATACGGGAAGACTGCGCTTCACGAAGCCGTGAGGCACGGTCAAATTAGATGTGTTGAAATACTTCTGAACTATCGGGCCAACGTAAATATATCAACGTATGATGGACTTACACCGCTACATGAGGCTGCCGAACAAGGCTTTGTAGATTGTTTGGCAGCACTTATAAATCATGGAGCTGAGATAAACGCCGCGACTAGAAGTCAGTGGACGGCACTGCATTATGCTGCAAGGAACGGACATAGGGACTGTTTAGAAGTCCTTTTACAACATGGGGCTAATGTAAATGCAACCGCAAACGGAGGCTGGAGACCTTTGCATACGGCTGTTCGTCATGGGCACACAACGTGCGTTGAACTCTTACTCCGCTATAACGCCGAAGTAGACCCTCCTTTGGTGCCTTCGTATCGGGTAAGAAAAACGTGCGATTCACGCTCTGCACTTCTAGAGCGTAGTGCTGTTTCATTGAATTGTCGTGATTTTATCGAAGTTGAACGTTCTTGCACAGTATCAAATCTGCATTCTGCCCCGTGTTTATTAGCTGGGCGATATTTTTTTTGTGTTCGGGCAGCGCAGTTGGGGGGAGCTGTGAAAGCTCTAAATTTCAAAAGGAGGACATGTTTTTTGCCGATCCGAACCAGCTTAAAAGAATCGTAGCATCGCATTAACAAGGGCGATTGTGAACTCAAGCGTTGATCTTGAACCGAGAATCAAGGATTTTTTCTTTCGAGAAGTGTCAATCGGACAAGCATATGTAAAGCTTCGAATAACCGTGATTGAACAGTTCAGAGATGCCCGTAATCGAGTAACCCTATAATTTTAATTGCAGTTACAGAAGTTCTGTTTATATTTTAAAAAGGTCGTATTCTCCCCAGGAGACGGAAAATTCTCGTGTAGTCGTACTCCTCAGCGGGCGAATAACATGGCAAGAGCGATTTTTCTTTTTTAAATCGCTCCACTCGCCCCACAGGCTCAAATCGCTTTATTCAAAACAAAAATTGACGTGTTGTAATTAATTTTTTGACCGACTAGGTATTACGTTTCTTTTGGGCTTCGTGTCGAAATCTTTTATTCTATTTCTAAATAGAAGACACTCTGTTATTTTGAAGAGCTGTTGGATTTTCATTTATCCGTATTTCGAGTCTGGAAGTCTTAAAGACAAAAATCTGTCTCCATCAAGTCTGTCCATATTGGAAGTTCATTGTATTCTGTGACAGGCTGCGCTAAATATAATCCCTCATATCTTCATACCGCGAAAAACTTATAATAGGCTTTGGATTATTTTCTCTCGAGTCATTTACGGCGGAGAATTTAACGGCGATGTGTTCATATACCCTCAGGAGTGCGTCGCCGAGGCTAGGGTATATTTTGATAGAATTCAATTTGTCTGGATAAAATCCGCACTGGAGTCTTAGGGCCTCGACAGCGATTGTTTTTTATACGCACAATTCATAGTTTCTCCCTTAGTATTCACAAAATATGTCATATTTTTGATTAATGGCCAAGGGCCAATTGTATTCTGGTGAATCTCAAACTTCTCGCTAAGCATCTGGTTTTAATTTACCCGGCGAAAGAAAATTTGAAATGTACATTTATTTCGTTGTTGTTTTTCAATGATTGAGACGTAACTTTTACGCTGATCTTTTGAAACATTTAACCATTTTTTTCAAGTGGTCCGAAGCTAAAGAATGTTACGAGGTGGGGTAACAGCTATATTACTTTCAGTTATTCACGTTTCTAGAGCCTGTGATGGCCATCCCAAGAGTGTTCAAGGACTCAAAAATTGTCTTTTTTTCTTCCGACTTTTGTATTGCCTAATTCGGCGGTCGTGGCGTAAATTACAGATACTTCTGTTGCTTTTCGGCTCATAGTGAGCCAGGATACAATCGAGGTAGTGAACAAGAAAGGCAGTTTTGCCCTGCATCACAAAAGGATGGTTAGATTGTTATCTTATAGCAGATAATAAATTGTGCTGCCATGGTATATGAGTTCCTTATCAGGACGAATGTGTAAGTTATGCCAAAAATTTAGCCCCCCAGATTGCTTGACCCAGCTTCAAAACCCTTACTACTTTACTTACACCGTCTTCTGAAGACTCAAATTTAGTAACAAGGTGTTATGTTATCCCAATATTGAAAGGTAATCAAGATGTCGCAGAGACCATTCAGTGTACAATTTCAGCCCCTGAGGACACACAATTCACATATGCTTGATCATGTTCACCAGAACCATTCATCACAAGGGTTTTAATATTTTAGAGTGCTTAGCAGTTTTTAACAAGGTCTTATCTTTGACTGGGCAATATTGCTTCTTGGATATACCTAACTAACACAAGATTGGCTCGTTTTCCATTAAAAATCTTGACTTTTTCTCCTCCAATAATAATTTTTCGTCATGTTAAATTCTGAACATGTGCCAGAGAGAGATAAATTTGCATTTTTTGGAGATAGTTTAGGGTGGCCTTAAGTTAGAACCATCTGCCAGCCTGACAGGTGAAATATTATACAAATTAGCTCCTTATTGTGTAAAAGACTTCCCGTGTTTTATCATCTTTAAAACTTTGAAAGTTGTGTTCATGGCTTCTGCTAGTTGAACAAACTGCTCTGGTCTTTACTCTTGATTAACCTTTGCCGAAACCTCCCTGGGGTGAAATTAATTCCCTCACTCGCTTTACACAATGAGTTAATTGCTGCAAACACCTTCTCATGCAAAGAAATTAATTTTGTTTAACAGTTGACACTGCAGCAGTTGATCGGTTTGGATGTGTTGTACTTATTTTTGCTCTCTTTGTGTTCTTCATGGTTTTTTTACTCATGTCCATGATTTTAATAACACCACTGTGGAAAATTTACATCACATGTAAATTCTTTGAAAGACAATTGAAAGAAAATTTAGAAGGAAAATTATTTTAGAATTTATTATGAAAATTTCACCTGGAGATGGGAGAAATCTTTTTAAAAAAATTGTAAGTTATAGAATCAAGTTTTTGACTTCTTGATGTTTTCACAAATTAAGTTTTGTTGATTCTTTAATTTCAGTTGGATCTTTACTGATTTCTTGGTAAAATTTTTAAGGGTGATTGTAAACCAGGCAGTGTTTATTATGCAAAATATTGATAGTGAGTAGAATCCAGTTGGCTATGTTTTGTCTAGCCTTGTCACAACACTTGAGTACAGGAAAAAAATATTATCAAGTGCATGTCTGCTGCTAGCCAACTTCAGACTGTTTTGTCGTAACACAAACCAGCAGCTACCCTTTAATAGAAACTAAATATTCTCAAATTATAATGTCCCAGGTGTAAAAGTGCTCATCCAATTTGACTAGCTGAATAAGTTGAAACTTTGCAGAGGCATACAGGCTTTGTGCTGAAATCATGTTGATTGGTTTAATAAATTCCTGAGGTTAGAGTTCTTAATAATCTTAAGAATTCAGATGGTTATCCCAGCAAACATCACGTCATTGTGGCAGTATATTTCTCTCTTTTTTTATTGTTCTGTAGTCCCTAATTTCAACAGAAAGATTATTGAGTCTTTGTTAATGTTACTGAAACTGTTAAGTGAATTATATTTTTAATTTTCTCATCTCTTAAAGTGCTACTGACCATATGTTGAATTTATGGCTGTTAAGCTATTTTTAGGAAAAACATATTCAAGGTCATTTGTTTCTTCAAGGGTCAGAATTAAAAAACTCTATACCTTTTCTGTGGTTTTGTCGCAGAGGACAAATTTATCCAGTTGAAGTGTTCCCTGTGCACTCATAAGGCTAAGGCTATTGTCTGGAAGTTGTAAAGTAACTTTTAACAACTTGAGGAGGAACCATTCTGTTATCAAGCTTCCTGTCAGCTGGTTGTTAAATTTGTATATCCAATTGATTTCGTGTGCAGCTGGTAAACGCTTAAGGAAAATTTTGAACAGTAATCTTTTGATCCTCAAAAACTGTCAAAAATTCTACCTTGGATTACATTGTAGTCTTGTAATCACATAATTCTGTCTGTGGATTTTCATTTCATTTAGTGACTTAGCACTAAAGTGAAGTTGTGATGCTTTTTCCATATTATTCAATATTCAAAGCTCTAGGGAGCCTTTTTTTATATATATCAGAAATCATTTTAGCATGTTTTTTTTTTCCCTCCATATTACTATTGATTTTGTCAAGTAGGAGGTTATGACTGGTGAACCGCAGAGTTTTTTGTTTTCATTTTGTTATTGTTTTGTTTTGTTTTGTTTTTTTTTAGGTCTGGGTTTTGTTCATCATGATAGTTATCAGTGCTTCTAGTATTAAACTTCAACCTTTTAACTCCCCAGATGCAGATACATAATAACCTTACATATTATGACCTTATATGCCCTAAAATCAGTCTGCAAATTTGTAATACTCTTCTCTACATTTCTATTTTGGTATCAACAGGAAGAATTTTGTTCAAGGACTTAAACCAAGAGGTTCTTTAGTTTGCGATCATGTTCTTTATTCTCATGACTTTGATTAGGGTTTTGATCCAAACCATGACAGTGTGAGGATGCTAGGATGCTAGGCACCTTTGGGGTTAAGGGAAAATTCTCTGCTCTGTCTGCTGTATGTTTCTTGTAATTTGAGCTCTGAAAAGTTTTTTTTTTTTAAAGTCAACCAACATCCTTTTTTGATATGTTTCTTTCTTTTCTTCAACCTTCTTCTTGAAGATACATTGATAAGTTAGGGAGAAATTCCATTTTGGTCTCTCTTGGCAGTGAAAGGGTTACGTAACATCTCTGGTTGAACAATGCAGATAATGAAAGAGAAAAAGGAAAGTTACGAGAAATGATATTCAACTGAATTGAAAGCTTTGTATTAAAAATTGTTTAAAAACATTCTTTTGAGGGGCAAATTTAGAAAATGGGGCATGTATTTTTTAGTTTGAAGGTGTTGAAACCTTCAGCCAGATCCATCTATTCTTGATGAGGGGAGTAAGTTTCTAAAGAAATGCTGGTGCCACATTAGTGGGAGAGTAAAATAAGATAATTTAGTAATATCAACTGAGTTGATAAGGTAAATTGGCCTATGTTAAGAGTTTCAATGATGTTTCGAGGATTAGCCCCTTGTCAGAGCAAAGGATACTTAGGTTATTAAAATATTGTGAATGGAATGGGCAACTGAATCAGTAAATAGGATCACTAAAACCGTTCTACTTATTTCAGATTCTTCAAGTCCCACTCCACCATGCAGCAGAATATGGGCATCTAGCTTGCTTAGAGGCTCTTCTAAGGCAAGGCGCAGATGTTAATTCTAAGACCGCGGAAGGCTGGACAGCAATGCATTCAGCAGCGCTCTACGGCCGCACATCATGTGTGGAAGCACTGATCAGGTACTTATTTGCTAGGCCATTAACGGGAGTATTAACTTTTGTAAAGTTACTATTTCCCCAATTGTGAATTGTAGATGACATGTTCCGAAAGCTGTTTCTAGAGCTTTTCATTTTGCTTTTGTCAAAGATTCTAATGGTTCAGGGTTTAAAGATTGGAATTACAAGCCCTTCCTTTAATGCATAAATTAGATTTTCTTGGAATTTGTAATGGTTACATGTAGGAGTAATTGGTAATGGGACTTAATGTCATCAGATTTGGTCAGAAATCATACTTGTGATAAAAAAATCATTAATCGACCTGCTTGGAGGCAATCTTATCATTTATTCGATACATTTAGAGACTGAATTTTGCTCCATTTGAATGTATGACCATTGGTGATTAGTGAAACTGTCAGTCAAGTCAGTTGTTCAAAGAAATTTTGCATATGTCAGGGAATTTAAAAAATACTTGGCTGTGGCAGCCTTTTATTCTCTGTGAAAATTTATTGTTACAATTGATAGAAAGTTATTGTACACATTCCCACTTTCATTCGTACACAGAGCTACAATTTCTGTTTACAGCTTCAATTTGTACAGAATCAAATTTGAAATGTTATGCAGCTTTTCCAGTGTTCTTAAGAAAATTTATCATTATTGTAAGTGTATTTGGTCACCATTGGGGTCAGGCTTGTCTTGAAAATGACTTTCTTAGTGAGAGTTACTGAATTTGAGGCAATGTTATTGATTTGGTAGCTCTCAAAGCTTGAGTTATTTTTGATGCATAGTGTTCAATGACAGTCATGGATTATTGTGTGGAGACTGAAGCAGTGCCCTTCAGTGATTTGAGAGGAGATTTCCACCGTTACAAGATCTATTCTTGAAACTCATTTTCTACCAAGCTGTGAATGTGCCAATTGAAAAATGCGAATGTTGAATCAATCTCATTTTTTATGAAATATGTGTGCAAAGAAGTATGACTCTAGACTGGGTGACAGAATTTTAGGCTGTGAATGTTGCACATTCTTATTTCTTCCTGAATTTAGGATGAAAATTGTGTACAGATAACCATTATTTAATTGCTAACAACAGTATTTCTGGAGTTGAATTAGTAATTGAATTAAAAACACTGTGCTGCTAAGAGAATTGTCAAGGAATCTATTGAATAAGATTGATGGCTTCTTGTTCAGAAGTGTTACCTACAATAATATCTCTATATTAGGTATGGAAAGAATGCAATCCTCTTACAAATTCATATTGTTCAAGTATTTCTAAGTTGTTTTCTTTTTTACTAAGTTATGAAAAGTGTTAATTTTTAGAAATTTAAGCATCAAGCTGAAATTCAGTGATTTAAAACTGTGCACAATGAAAGTTCCACATCAAACGCCTTTCATTAAATGGTTAAAAGTTTTGTATTTTTCAAAGACTTGCTTTGGTAAGCTTCTTCGGTGGAAAATTTATAGTTGTTGGGCCAGTTTTCTATGTAAATGTTCACACTAAAACCTGTTCTATTTGCTTTTAAATCAAATAGCATTCATTTTGATCAGCAATGAAAACTTTTGCTTCTATAATACAATTATGAGTGTTGACTTTGATCAGTTACTTGTCATGCAAATTTGTATGCATCAAGAGGGTTTCTTTCAAAATAAGATTGTTTTTACAAAGTATAAAGTGGTCAAATTACATATCAAATGGACTATTAGTACTCTCTTTGTAAACACTTTTACTGATGCAAAGGCACTATTTAAGGTTAAGAGAAGTATTTTTCCCACCAGGCTTAAGTTTGATAGCCATTTTTAGAGTAGATGGTGGGCTATATTTTCACAAAAGAAGGAAATTGCTTTAGATTCGCATTAATCCGTTTGTCATTATAACCGAAACACCCTTAAGGTTGTCTGCAGGTAATGAATTATCCTTACTGTTGAGAATTGGTTTATTTCAGTCTCTTGACAAAGCGTGGTAGGTCGATTTGAGAAAATAAAAAAAACTTACATGGCTTCAAGATTTCCTTTTATGTTTGCAAGAGAAAAACATACCGTGTTAGTCATTGGAAGAAGGCATTCGTATGTGTAGACAGGGATTTAGCAAGACGTCTGCTTTGTCATGCAATGGTAGAAAGTTGAATATGTTAAAGGACAAACAGTTCTACTTTAACATGTATCACAAAGTTTTTATCAAACAGTCATTACTGATCAATTGGTTCTTTTTATTCTTGTAACAAAAATTAGAAAGAATTGAATTGTGAAATGAAAAAAATTAAGGCCATGATGTATTGATAGGAACAAGTCTGGCAGAGAATGAAGAAGATTAATACAGATTTTAAAACTAGAGACTATAAATGGTCACATTCACAGACTTTGACCTGCAGCACATACAGAAATTTTTGTCTTTCTTCCACAGCAAATTTATCAGTTGCTATTTGGTTGTTTTTTTAGTTCTGTCTGCTATATTATAGTGTGACAAAATATATTTTTTTAGATTCTAACTGAAAGGGCTGTGATTGAAAAACCTGGGGGAAAAAGCTTGTTTTGTATAATACCAGAAATATGTCAACTAATCTTGTCTCTAAGGTAATATCGCCTCCTTGCAAAACATTTTTAAATTAACTTCTCAGTGTTTACTTTCATCTCATCAGGGGGCAGCAAGCTAAGTGAAATGTCTGATTAAAATGGTGTTTTATTAATTAGATGTTTTTCAATGCATTTGTGTTCCTAGAGTAAAAATTAATTTGGAAAAGACGATGTTATTTTACTTGACACTGAGCTCTGCCAGAATTATTCTGAAATGTGGAGAAAGAACTTCAAGCTCTAACTCTTCCTTGTAGTTTTTGAAGTCTGTGATATGTATTTCTTAACCAAAGAGATAAAGCTTGAATTTAAATAATTTGTTTTCGCTGTTCAAGTCCTTTTCTTTTTCTTCTTGTTTTGTTTGTTTGTTGCAAGAGGCAGTTGTTATCAAGGTTAAATTTAAAACTTTGAAAGTGACTTTGAAGCAGTAAATAAAATTAATGTTATTGCTGAGTATTCAACAAAAATTTAGTAGATTTGATATTAAGGTTTGTTGTGTCATATCCATTAATTAATCTTGAATCAAGTTTGGTTGCAAATTTTACAACAACTTTTAACCCTTTCACTCCCAAGATCTAATTAGTAATTCTCCTTACTATCTGCCATACAATTCTTATGATGTTAGTTCAGAGAATTTGGTATTGGATCAACTAATATTCCCATAATTGATATTCTTCTCTATTCTCATCACCTGCCTGCTTGATATTGGTCGCTATTGTAAGGAGAAATTCTGTCTTGGTCACTTGTGGGAGTGAAAGGGTTAATGTTTTTATAACATCTCTATAAAGTCAACAGTGGATAAACTTGGTTATAGATATATATTTGAAAGAAATGTAAAGATAACCTACTTGATGGTGACAATGAGTAATAATTCAGGTACTTCTAATTTCAACAGATATGGTGCAGATGTGAATGCAAAGACAATATATGTAACACAAGGGACGTCTTACAACGACACTCCTCTACATTTGGCTGCTCGTCATAGCCACACAATGTGCATCAAAAGACTTATACAGGCTAATGCCAATTTATGGACTAAAAATTGCCTTGGATTAACAGCCGAAAGGTTTGTCACAGATTCAAGGGTGCAGAATTGGATGGAAAATATCCGATGCAGACCCAGGTCTCTACAACTGCAGTGTTCTGCAGCAATCAGAAACTATGTAAAACATGACAAAACAAAAAATGCGGTGAAGCTGCCTCTTCCTCCGCATCTTTTAAGACAAGTACTTTTCGAACAAGACATCAAGATTGTCTAGCACAAAATGGTATCGTTAGTACTTCTACTATCAAGAATGCTGAAATTCAAAGCCCTGGTTATGCAACGAAAATCAGACCCACGAGTTTTGATTAGCATGATGCAACCTTGCTATGACTCAAGGCAGTACAATGTGACTCAAGAATGATTTATTTATGGCTATGGTTACAGCTTTAACTGAAAGGTGCCCCTGCAGCGCAATTCTTTGCTGGTCGTAGTTTCAACTCAGTCACGGAGTTTAACCATAAAGAACAACTCTATAGTCATCTCAAGTATTTAAAACTTCATCAGTTTATATTCTTTCAAATTTTCAGTTTTTGTGTTCACGTGACATCATCCAGTTTGGGTGACACATTCAGTTTGATTTGTTTTAAGATCAGTTTTGATATTCTGATGTACAGTTTACTGTACATTCAGCTTATTTTTTTCACATTTGAAAGTTCACAAGCTTTATTTTACTGAAGTTACACTTTTCACACCTTAGTCAGGGAGTTGGTTTTAGTTTGGTATGATTATCTTGAAAAACTACCTATTTCTACATCTTTTCACAAACCAACATCAATCCCTTGACTCTCAAGATCTGATTGGTAATCTTCTTCTCCTGACTGCCTCATTTTTGTTGTGAATTGGACACAAGAATTTGGTATGATGTCAAGCTCGCACCCTCTAGCTGACAAACTTGTTTGTTCTCATCTCCTACATTAAGGGTGGTCTATTAAAATTGTGAAGATATCTTACTTATTAATCACTTCTGGGAGTCAAATAATTCAAGTATTACACAATCAACCACACTTGCAGTTATTTTAAGTTGCCTAATGGTTATGGCATTGAATTTTAGTCAACTAGTGAAGTAAAACTTTGGAAAGGTATGCAGTGATATCCACAGTACTAATGACAGATTTAGACAGGGTCCTTAAAAAAAAATTTTGGCAACTTTTCTGACAACACCTTTTTTGCATTTTATGGGCTCCACAAAATGCAAAACCAACAAGAATTGAAAGAGTTTCAGAGATAGAGACAAAATTTCCTTCCTTCAACGCTAAATCAAAGAAACATTAATGTGTCATTTCTTTAAAAATGATATGTATACATATTGTAACGAATTTTAAGTCAAAATAATCGTAAATACTTTGATTTTGTTTTTCACTTTTTGCTAGGTACATATCCACAATGTTGAAACAAAGAATAATACCAATTAATGTAATGTGAAAAAATTTCAACCTGGAGTCATTTTAAATTACTCTATAAATATCTACCACTTATCTCTCTTTCAAATTTGACAGAATGTATGATCAGGACATGTGCTCCAATTAAGCATTTTTGCAAAGAAATTTTGCAAATGTTGTTAAAAAGTTGGAGGAAAGATGTGAAAAATGATGAAAAGAATTTGTCAACTAACAAAGGTAGTAGTATCATTATTATAAATGATAATAATAAGTTTCAATTTTAGTCATGCAAAAACATGTCTTTAAGTTCTATCTAGAAGACCAGAATCTACAGACTTTAGAAAGGAAGATAACTTTAAATCTGAATCTCTTTATGTGGCAGGAAGTAAGTATATTTTGTGTCCCTCTCTCAGATGATCAAGGTGTCAGAATTTTGTTGTGTAATCCTAAGGTTGCAAAGTATAGAGAAATTTTTATTTTTATCTTTGAATGGTTGTACTTAATGGCTGGCCAGGGCTGCAGGCGCAAATTGGGAGCCTGGAACAGAAGTGACACTGTCTCATTTCCAGTCCTACTCCTATTTTGCTTCACTTGCAAACAAGTTAAAAAAATTATTGCATTTATAACGTTCCATACATTTGATATACTTCACATATGAATTAAATGTTTGTCTCCTTTTTAAAGAGACAACGGCGAGAAAAACGAAATTGTTACAAATAAAGTAAGATAGCAAAGGTTCTTGTTTGTGTCTTACCTTATCTTTTGATTTTGCGCAAGACCTCGTGATTACGCCGTGATTACCTAGTAACACGGCAGGTATGCGCAAGAGGATCAATTTTTACCGACGGCGCACCCATTTCCCGCGCAAAAGCACAACTGTGGGCTCGCAAAATGGGCCAAGTTGAAGAGAAACGTTCATAGAGAGCTGTAAAATTCACCAAGGTGGAGAAGAGGAAGACTGGAGACTAGTCGAACACAGCTTATGTAATTAAGGTTGTCCATATGGAATCAATCTTGATTTGAGCTGTATCGTAAAAGTTATACGGTTTAAAACACGACTCACTGGCTTGTATGGTTGTTTCTTTCTCTCTTAGACAATCTTAGTTCTGACAACTTGAAAGAACGCTACCTCGCTATCACAGCGTTTGTCTATGAGCAGACTGTTCACCATTGTTCTACCCTGTCAAGTCGGGTCGAGTCAGTTGAGTTAAGACTTCTTGATGTTGAATGCAGCGGTCGAACACAGCATGTGAAACTGGATCAATTTTGGCCAGCCGCGCGCTAATTTCCCACGCAAACTTTTAAAGGAGTGAACCGATGTCGCAAATTTAAGAAAAAATATATTTTTAAAACTTTTAAAAGACGTTAATAGAAATATGTTGAAGGTATCAACAGAAGTAAAAAAGAGCAACCTTTAGATTCAAAGAATCCAAAGTTTATTTATTATGGGAATTCTGTGATTTACCCGTTTTTTAATAATACACAGTGACTTACTGGCTTGTATACTCGTTCTAACCCTTCCAAAACTTCCTTTCCCTGACAACCTTGAGGCCTTTAGCAAGGCGTCGGCCCACCTCAATGTTTACACATACGCAGACATTTGACCACTGTGCGACGCTTTGCTATTTTGAGCCAACGAGATGGCTAGTTCCCAGGGCCTGGTTGTTAAAGCTGGGTTAAGATAACCCGGGGTTAGTGTAAAATTTGACTTCAGATCTGAAAGCTTAAAAAGAAATTCAGTTTGAAGCCATTTGTGTACAACTTGATGATTAAATGTTCTAAAAAAAATAGGGAAAATTATACCAGAATGGCTTTTGAACAGAGAAATATAGAAACCTGGATTAAAATTGAATCTGGGATGGCCCTAATCGGCCTTCGAACAACTGGGCCCTGATCCCTTTGTGTGGTTTGACCATGCGTCAGTACTTTCCAGGCGTCATTCCGACGTAAACGGCCAGGAATTAGTTTTCCTAAATTCTAGAATTTCTGAGTCTTCATTGGTCAAGACCCTAATTAAGAACACAGCAATTACGTGTGTAAGTGGCGAAATTACTAGAAAAACAAGGATTTAGGCAACTGTTGCTCGTGTTTTTCAGTATATTCCAAATGAAAGAGTTCAATTCCTTAGGCGAGATGGAAAGCAGGGCGATAATGACTGAGGAAACGGGAATTACACTGCAACAGGAGGATGAAACAATTGAAGAGATCGATTGCTTGTGGCTAATGTGGGATAACTTAGATTGGCAGGAAAATCTTCGTTCACCCTCCACCCCAAAAAGGCGGGCTCAAAACATACCACGTTTCCCTCCCATTGACTGCCGCCCGCTCGTCGCTCGAAACCAGTTTGTATCCCAATCAAGACTCGAGATCGGGAACATGGTTGGAATTATGAAGCAAAATTCGCCCTCTTCATCCTTTGTCCAGAAAAGTAATTGCTTGGTTGAAGAAACGATCCACGAAATTTCTTCCGCCATCCACGGCAAAACGATTGACGAGATTTTGCCATCACCACGCGAGGCAGACTTTGTTGACTTACTAGAGGACCGTCGGCCATCCTACGGGACAGCGTTGAAGTCGTTCGCTATGATGGAAAAGGAGAAGGAAAAGGAGATCAGCGGATATTCGTCGTCCGAATTTTGGCGGAGTTTTTTGGGAGTGCACCATACTTCAATGATCGTCAAAGTTGACGAAATTCAGAAGTGAGAAGAGGAAAGAGAGCTGTCTTAAGGGAAACGGTCCTTTGACAGCGCGACCCTTTCGGTAGACAGCAAACGGCAGAAATTATTCGCCGTTGACACTTATCAGTATTACCTATGAACAACAGGTTTTTGACTAACTCACGATAGCGTAGATTCAAGACTCCTGAATCGGTGAACTGTATTCAGAGTTCATCTTTGCCGCATGCCATTATCCTATACTTGATATGTCAACACGCTAACCAATAACGCTAACGCTAATAACCAATTAAATCAAATTAATCACCGAGCAGTAAATTTAAGATTATAAGATTATTTCAGTTTTGTTTTCAGCTGTGGCAGGCCGTTCGTTTTCTACTCTTTTCATTTAAAGCGCGGTCTGACCCTGCTTATCTTGGTTGCTGTTGTGTTCCGATGTGTTTCACCCGAAAGTAGTTCTGAATGATCAGGCTTTTTTAATGTCTGGGTTTTTTTTTTATTTATTATAGTTTTTTTTCTAATTTTCATTTTCCTCTGGATGTTTAGTGGTTAAGTTTTAATGTCATTCTCGTGTTTTTTTTTAAAATGAAACGATTTCCACAGGACGTAGCTATTTCCTAATAACCAGCAAAAATAATGACGTTTTCTTGATTAAATTTCACTCCAATCAAGAACTTGAAGGCGTCGCCCCGTTCCGTCGAGAAAAGCCGAAAAAAGAGACAATCATGACAAACAAACTGAATGACGGGGATAAGTTTCTAGTAAATTTGCGGTGCTACGTCAGAAGGGGAGTACATTGTTATCAGAGCGAATGACGATGGGGCCAACGTTAGAAACGTCAGCTTCAGAAACTCTTAATCGGTACCCGATTTACATTTTCAAATCAGATGATAAAACAATCAATTATGAAAATAAACAACTGAGGATTTCTGCTTCTCGTGATATATTATTGTAGAACGCGTTCCGAGTATTAAATGGTCGATGAGGTTTTGAAATTCGTGTTGTATTTCATATTTTGGTGTTAACTGCATTATAATAAACATTTTGAAAAACGCATTTGCTATCGAGAGTTGTTTGTCTCAAAATATTACAGGTGATGAATGGTAAGTGAGCAAATTAGTTACATGGTTTACGGCAATGACGGACCAAACCGCATTTTTATCATCTAACTTTTAGCTTAAGTAACGCTGTATCGGCAAAAAATGGTATCGTGCTATATTTCAAGACAATAGCTGTTGAATTTCCCTTAATTGAAACTTAACGGATTGAACTCAAATTCGATCGCATGCACCATTTGTTTTGCATGGGCTAAGAAGTTTATGTTAATTACCCTGGCGTAAATTTTGAATGTGCGTTAAAATCAATGTTTCAAACCGCTCTTCGTCTCACCTGCCTTTTCTTTAGTTGTTTTAACCCCTTTAAACTATGTATAATAGCAGATTGTTTCAGCCTATGAATTAACACCCGGTTAGGAGATCAGAATTCGATGTAAATCTGAAAATCAGTTAATGTAACGGAAAAAAGAAACTGCCATATTGCCGGACCTTATTTTAGATCATAACTAGATTATAACTTTAAAATTTCATAATGACAGCGAAGAGCAGCTTCAATTTACGGTTTAGACAAGGAGGATCCAGCACTATTGAGCTGAGACCGCAATCAACGCACAAAGTGTTCTGATTGGCTCTGTATTGTTTAACAGAGTTCTGATTGGCTGTTGTGAATACTTTGTTTCGGCTTACGAAACTCAATCGTTAGTTGTCCTAAATATTACGCACTGACGTAATCATGCTCCTTGACAGCCTTCTTCATCAGCCAATCACCGGGTTTTCGTTACATTTCGCTCCATTCCACGCCACCACGACATTTCTAGTCAGTCGCCTGTGTCGGAACCATGAACGTAACGAGTGGTTGAACTTTGGAAGTCTCCAGGCGTACATGAAAGGATTGATCATGGAGCTTACGGAGAGAAATTCGTTCGCAACCAAGTAATATACTTTGTACGAATACGTGTTTCGACAGGAACAAAAATACAAAATCTGCACGTGAATAAAATAAGGTATAAATGACAGAAAAAACGCCAAAAGGATCATCGCAAACATGATAACCATCCTGTTCTCTCTCTCGAGTTGTTTCCTTCTGTTGGCCGCTGTGAGACTTGCGCGGACATTTCTAAGTTCCTCGCTCTGACGGAAAATCGCGCGGTATATTTTCACATAAACTGCTGTTAGAACAGATGATGGAATCACGAAATGGGAGTAGCAGTAAGCTAGCAGAAAGTTCTCCCTTTTCACATCAGCTATGGGAAGAACAGACATAATTAATCCGTTTATCCAAGTTACTGCGATAGCAATCTTGGCTTTTTTGTTAGTGATTTTATGTGGATATTGGAAAGGTTTGATCACTGCAACATAATGTTCGTACGACATCGCCATGAGAGTGGAAACAGCGGCAAGAATCGAAACGGCTCCGATAAAATATTCAACCAGATTCAGAATGAGCAGGTCCCCCAAACCACGGTAGAAGTAAGTTAACTCAGCACCTCTCAGAAAGCTCACAACTCCGACGAAAAAATCCGCGACTGAAAGACTGGCGATGAGGAACACAGACGGGGTCCGCAAACAGCGACAGGGATCGTGGTAAATTGTGAAGAAGAGGAAGCCATTTGTGACCATGATTATTGTTCCTAGAGAGTAATCAAGAATCACGAAGACAAGGAGATCAACACCAACGACTTCAAAACTGATTATTTGAGCGTCACTGCCATCAGCCGATAATGTCGAGTTCATTCTTGGGTCTTCGATTACCATGTAGATACACCAGTACTCGACAAACGAATTGTTCCTTTTCTGAACAACTCCTGAGATTTGTCTGAGGGGGAAGCTATGTACATTAAAGACATGTCATTTCTACTTGATGCATTATCTGTTTTGCAAACTTAGGTCTGACAACGAGTACATACTGGACCATTAACAGGCCTAAATATTCGCTAAAAAGTTTCCAGATAATGTATGAATGACGCAAGCAATCTACGATATCATTCCATGTACGTGCAAAGAATTTTCAATATAATCTGAGACTAAATGGCACGACATTTAAGCAAACTTCGTTTCACGAACTCTGTTTCGTCTTGTCATTGCTCGAATATCATTAAATATTTGATTGTAATTTTTTATATTTCTATTTTACTGTTAACTTTTTGTAATTAACGAAAGCTGTAGTGAAATTCTTTGCCAAAAAAATGAAATTGTTATCGGTGTGAACTCATATTGACTCAAATAATCGTTTAAAATTCATTGTCATGAGAAACTTTTCACCTGATTGTATAGGCAGCTGTGTTGCCAAGACTATTAAGAGTTTTTCTAAGAAAACGTCACAAGTTTCTAATTAACTTTTCGACTCAAAGTAAACTATTAACCAAGACTATTAAGAGTTTTCCTAAGAAAACGTCACAAGTTTCTAATTAACTTTTCGACTCAAAGTAAACTTAAAATGACTTTTCCAATTTTATTTTATTTGATGACGTTTGGGAAAGCACGCACAACAAAGAATGAATCTGACCGAAGAGAACTACAATGTATAAGTACAAACACGTTTCAAATTTTCTGTGATGCTTCTGACGGACGAAATTTCGGCAAAGTCCAAAAACATGGGGTTTTAATTTTTCATACGACCCACAAGCCAGTCAGGATCGTAATAAAAAACTGTTATAACGAAACAATCAGATAACGTTTGTACAAAATTGCTTCAAGATGGATTTTTACGGGTTTATTTGAGACGCAGGATAAGAGTCTATCAACGAAATTATGGTTTTTTTGTCAAATTCTGCGAGTCGACTCGAATAGTTATAGCAAAAGCCTTTTACTCCAGAAACCAAGATGTCTTCTGTATCTGGAAAAACGGCTGATATGTCTTATGATTAAAACAAAGATAAACTGCAAATATCTCTTATTTTCGGTTTTTGATTTAGCTGCATGAAGTATTCACGTCCGCTTCAATAGATGAGAATACCATTTTTGAAAACTTATGTTTGGCACATGCTTTTATTCCTCTTTCTTAATTTGATTCTTTTTAAAACCTTAATTTATCGACAAAGGAAAAAAAATTTTCCGTATCCACTACGAGATTATAAAAACCTAGCTTGAAGGTGACGTGATTTTGATAATGTTCCGCAAATTCTTACTTGCGTTGTCCCAGTCCCTTGCTTTCCTCCCTTGCTTTCTTGTCCGTGCGAAGTCCAGGAAGAATGGACGAGAGAACGCGTCCTCGAGTCTTTTTCGGTGACTGGGTACTAATATTTGATATCCGCTGACATCAGCCATTTAACACTAGCAGCCCCTATCAACTACTTACCCCTCCCCTCCCCCACGACAATTTCTCCAATAATCATTACTCTGGACCAAAACTTCTGAAATGATCATCAAGAATCAAACAGAGAACAAATATTTGTACAGTATCAACATACAACCATTGTTCAATTTTGTTAATACTTTTTTCCTTTCATAATGTATTTGGTTTGATGAAAACTAGTCATTTTGTCTTGTCACAATCTAAGGCAGTTGACTAAGTCTGATTTGTAAACACTTGTTCACGATAAAATGAGGGCACTTTCTTTCTTCCACGACTTGAAGACTTGGTCATTACGAGATAGAAGTCAAGTGATGAAAATAAACTGTTTAAAGTTGTATGAGGTCAAGTTTGTATTACGAGAATCTTGTTCTAAGTTTAAATTTTAGAATAAAAGAATAGTATAAAATATGTTTTCAGCTGTTTAAGTTTAAACATTTTAGTAGCTATGTGTTTGTATGTCGTATTGTTTCCAGCAGCTGATAAATCATTTAAAAAAATCATCTTTTAGATTTTAGGCTGGAAATTTTAGAGGTCTTGCTTTAATTGGGAAACTCCTCAGGAAGTTCTTTAGTATATCGCGAAAATTGCTTTCTAAGCCAGCCGGTTATCAGCTAGAGTTTCTTACCATACCGAAAACAATGTTTGTTCTTATTATTGCCTTGTCTTTCTTGCAGGCAACACGCGGTGCAAGTAAGTATGGAACTATTGTGTTAATACTTTGCTTTTCGGTTTCTATTCCATTTTTTTAGTTTCAATCTTTCCAATATGTATGACAAATTAAATGAGGATATAAAACAGCTCACTCACTCATTCATGTCATGAATTTCAATATATTTCATGGTTGTCAATTATTTTTGTCATGATAAACGCACTCTGACTTATGAACAAAATTCAACTGGAGTCTTAGGGTAGTAAATATTGTTTCACTGTAACATTCGCCACATCAGCTATGATAGTCTATCCGATCGTTGTTTTCAGCATATAAAATCCAAGTCACCACCGCCGCAGTTTACCTCGCTGGAACAGATGCAAAAGTCTTTGTTGAGATCATCGGAACGAACAAGCAAACCACAGGGTCAATTGAGTTGGGTAATCCTGGAGTAAATGATTTTGAAGCTGGCGCGTAAGTGTGACGAATTACTGTTGAAAATATGTGGGCATAAATTATTATTATATATAAAGAAGCGAACATACGCACGTGCACATGGGCTAATCCCAATGAGCACGCTACTAATGATCTAATAATAATATGCGTATTC
Organism: Pocillopora verrucosa; assembly: GCF_036669915.1. NCBI lineage: Eukaryota > Metazoa > Cnidaria > Anthozoa > Scleractinia > Pocilloporidae > Pocillopora > Pocillopora verrucosa. The sequence goes on from NC_089325.1 coordinate 10,170,524, forward strand.
GGGGTTGTCAGTTATTATGTGACTGCTCGGTTTATACTGGAGTATCAAAGAAAGCGTTTTTAACGAGAATTCGTCTTTACAGTTAATATGCGAGAAACACCAAGCATGTTTGTTTGGATTTTGAGCTAAGTTTTTGGTGAGTTTGAAAGATCCACTTCATTCTTTGTTTTCATCAAATCTGGAAAAACTGTCTGGGCAAATGGTTAATTGACTTATGATTACCATTACGATATCATTATCACTGTCATATTATTATTCTGATTGCTTTTAATCTGTTGACCCTCTAGAGTGACTCATCTAATTTCTCCTTACAATATCAACCCTAAATCAGGCATTAAGGTCGGGAGAATAAAGGAAATGATCACAAACTAAAGAAGCTCTCGATCGTCAAACAAATTCTCCTCGTCAGCACCACAGGAAATTCCTAGAGAACAATATGGAGAATATGCAGACTGACGCTAGGTCGTAAAGGATTAATGGTACAAAACTGCTTTTATTTTTGTAGAACAGACACATTTTATAGGAATGCTAAGCTGATCAAACCCATAACATCCATTAAAATTACTCGATGGGATGGTCTCATCGGTCCTCATTGGAAACTAGATAAGGTATTGAAAAATGATTATTTCAAGTGTTTATTTAGAATAACCCGATCAGCAATGTACGAAACCTGTGCTCTAATTGCCTCCTATGGCTCCTGCACTCACTCATAAGTGTATCAGCTCAAAAGGTAGCGAGTAGACAAGATTAGACTTTTCGTCAATAAATACTGGATGGAGATAGAGAAACTTTACTGGTTATAGTGGCTTTGGTTGCTACCTCTGACGGCTTTACCTCTCAATCAAGAGAACATGTCGTCTTCCCTTAACTTTTGTTCTTGTAGTAATCTCGATTTTATCATGTTAACATCCGCGTTTAAATCATCGAGATTGGTAAGAGAAGACTGCCCTGCACGGATAAACAGAACTATACGGTGGCTCCCTTTGAAAGGGAAAGACGACAATTTTTTTTTCTAATTTTAAAACTACATCTTTCGCTTAACTGGCATCAAAATCGAGAAGAGAGGACGTGTGATTGGGAAGGATGTCGCAATAAACGGACAGAAAATGTTTTATGATCATGTCTTTACCGTCATTTATTCAATTTTCCTATGCAATCGTAGGTAGTAATAACTGTCGGTGGTTCCAGGCCTTACACATTTATCTTCAACAAGTGGATACACGAACTTAAGTGGGAAACAGCTTATGGTGAGAATGACTTCAAAATAAAAAAAAAATTATTTCCTACATCTCTTTCGAAATTGCGAAGACCATTTAAAGAAAGCAAACAAAACAATAAGGAATCGAATGAGCAAGAAAAAAATTTAAGTTATTTCCAGACATGAGATGATTTTTGGTCAGCGGAGAATGATCCATGCGTACACACGTATCTCAACACGTTCCCCTCTCCAATTTCAACACGCAATAAGTTATGAAATAAGTCTTCGATTCTTTTTCCGTTTCAGAATTTTTATGATCATTTTTGTCAGCCATTTCTTTCTACTTTTTGTGTTAATTTTCTAGTTTGAACTGTATATTATGAATACTCTAGTAGTTCATTCTACCTCTGCGATTTACCTACCACAAATATACTTATGCCGTATAAACTGCGTCATTCTTCATAATGAACAGGTTTGTACAAACTGGATGTATTTCTCTATTTTGTTTTCCTTAGAGGAAAATGAGTGTCGAAGTAATCGCTCTAAATGCGAACAGCTCTGTGTTAACACCATCAGTGGGTACTACTGTGAATGCAAAAAAGGTTATCAACTGAATGGAAAGTACAGCTGTAAAGGTAGGCTGTTTGGCAACTATTATTACCATCTGTCGGAACGGAACACAGCCATCATTCGTGTTAAAAGAGATTTAGATCCGAGGCGGCGAAGCCCACTTTCCGCTCTTTTAAATGTGGGCGGGGGAGGAGAAGGGGGGTGATTTAATTTGGGATTCTTTAAAGATACCCTTTGTTCCTTTCAGTCCTAGTTTTTTAATTCCGTCTTCAGCAAAAGAAAAAACCTAAGATTTGCAAGGGTAGAAATTAAGCTTTATTCGTTAGAAAATAACGTCATTCGAAATCACAATATTGTTCCTAGACGTAGATGAATGTTTAGCTGGAAGCCATTCGTGTGATATGAAGATCTCCAAATGTATTAACACTCCAGGAGGTTTCATATGCCAGTGTTATTCTGGGTATAAAAACATCTCGGGAAATAATTGCCAAGGTCAGTAGAAATACTTGTAAACTGAAAAAAAAAATCTCGTTCGCTGACTCGTTCCCAGCCGCCACTGAAATGTGTGCAACACTTAAGTGGGAGAGAAGGGAATGACGGGAAGGAGGAACAACTTTCTGCTTACCCATCACACTTTGCGCTTGCATTCTGTCCACGTCTGTTGTGCGCTTACTTGGGACGAGTCGGATAGACGGGCGAAATAAACAACCATTGATAACAACGAAAAGGAAGATCAAACAAAAACAAGAACAAGCAAGAAAACAGACAAAGAATACAATTGCATGAAGACAATGGGGTTGCACTTAACTTTGAGATATGAAAAAGGCTGAAACAACGAACTTTGTTATCTTGTTTCAGATGTTGATGAATGCTCCAATAATTTACACAAATGTAATCTAACAGCATCCACCTGTGTAAATAAACACGGAAACTACAGCTGTCAGTGTAAAGAAGGCTACGGACAAACAGATGGAATCAATTGTCTTGGTAATGAAACCAAAAAGATGTCCAAAGCTTTCTCTAAACAATTGTGACTGAGATTAGGGTACCGTAGGATAAATTTATCCTTCTTAAAAACGATGACTATACTAGAAAATATATCGACAGAAAAATGAACAAAACTAAAGCAGAGTTACAGAATGACTTGGACCTTGGCAAGCAGGTTTTTTAAGAGAGGGTCGGGGCCCGAAGGGAGGAAAGGTAAAAAATTTGTGTCCTTGTGGAATTTAGGCGCGTACTGTAAAAACAAATAATGCTTTTCTCAACCAGGGAAGAGGGGATGAGGAGGCAGAAAATCATTTGTTGCTTACGATACTCCTCGAGAGCATTGATAGGGTCAAGAGATTGTAAACAGTTTATAACCTCTTGTAGCGTCGATGAGAGACAACGATCTCAATTGTATAACAGTGACAAAACATTTTTAAATGTAGAATTATGCATAAATCAAACTTTATCTATTCATTGAATACAAACCCATTTGCAAAATTGCCAAAGCGCCATCCTTAGCCCTAATTCGTATTTTGATCCTTGGAAATATAGCTCTTGTAATTCTCGTCCTACTTAGCGAGCCAATGTGATGGTTTGGAGGCACTTGGAATGGAGAATGGTACAATTACAAACGCTTCCATTACTGCAAGTTCGTACTACCCTCAATATCCTCCTTGGAGCGCACGGCTGAGAGCTGGGGCCGAGAAAGGTTGGTACGCCCTGCCCAACGATCTTTCACCTTGGATCCAGGTGGATCTTGGGAAGCCAAGATGGCTGAAAGGTTTGGCGACCCAAGGAAAGAGGTTTACAGTATTTGTGAAGACATATAAGGTGGCATATTCACTGGATGCGGTCAGCTGGCGTATCTACCATGGCAATGGGACAAGAGACAAGGTATCGTTATCAGGAGTAATGGGCTCTTGTCGTTATTCATCATCGCCGATCATAGTTCCTGATACCTTGAGTTTGATTTTGTTATAACAAAGTGCAGTGAGAGACTTTACTGAGATGAGAAGAAAGGTAGAAATTTTCCTCCTCTGTCTTAGTGACCCGTCAGCATTTGTCGACTGCGGGGGAAAGGGGGGCTCGGAATAAAATTCACCTGATCCTCCCTAAGGATCCGCAGAATTCCTATGACCCTTTTTTAGGCCTTCACTGACAGACAGTTTTTCTACTATTCCCCTTCCCCTCACTGCGGGTCCCTTCCTTTATATTTCGTTGGCGACGACTGATAACCCACCTCCGCTCCCCTTATGATCCCTTCAAAAATCCATCTAGTCCCCAACCTCACCCAGGCGAAAAATAATCACTTGTCCCTGGGAGCCTTTTATCTAATGAACTTATTATTCATAACTGCATTTTTCCTTTCAGGTCTTCTATGGTAACACAGATCCCTATACAGAGGTCACCAACATCCTCGTCAAACCGGTTTACACTCGTTTCGTGCGGGTTTATCCTCTTTCATGGAACGACGCTATAGTTCTTAAGTTAGAGTTTTATGGCTGTTTGACCACCAAGATTCCTTCCACGTATAAAAGTCTTGGACAACCATCAGAGCGTCTTTGAAATCCTGTTGAAATATGATGAATGGCTTAGTTTATGATGTTGATTAAAAATAGTTTTTCGAACTCAAACGCAGCGATATACGTGGGTGTGTATACGATGAAAATACTAGCAAATCTGTAGAGAAATGCATTCTGAAACACATGCAGACGAGACGATGGGACTAAGGCGATATGATCGCAATTATTGGGTTGAAGAAGCTACAAAAAAATGAAGGATGTGTTGGTGAATATTAATTAGAGGAGCGTTAGACCGGAATCGAACTTGTCACGTGTTATCTGCGTGGTCTCTGATTCAGACTATATTTAAGATAATTGCCAAATTTGGTTGAGGTAGAGTCGCACACCTTAATTAATGCAGCTTTTAGACTTCAAATTCTGAAATAGCTTACGCTAAAACTAATTTTAAAGAGAAATGTCTCCTTCATTTCAGTTATGTCATTAGATAAGTGTTTCACAAATCTCCACCCAAATCAAAGGTGCGAAGACCTATTACTGCGGCTCATGCGAAACTTCAGTTGAATCGAGAGGTGATCATATTCCTTTGTGATTGGAATATCAAGTACACCCGGAACAGTAATTCGTATGTTTAGCTATCGTAGAGCAGAAGAGTATCCTTTTTTCTGTTTTGCAGTCCTGTACAATTTGTTATCGCAGGTGCCTGTGTGTTGTTTCCACAAAAAAAAGAGACAAATTCAAAGAAAGAAGGAAAAGGGGACTCAAAACATAAAAAAAAAACTTATGTTATTTTTCATAGCTTTTCATATTTTACTACCGCTCGATTTTTCTTTATTATCGTCCGTGCTATTGTTTGAGTTGAACCATAAATTTTTACCTCGGTAATTTTCCCCGCCAGCACGCAATTAGATTGTTTTGAGTTATATGAGTAGGACTCTTTAACTTGTGCTCTAAATGACACAAACAAACTGGTTTAGTTAATTAACTCTCGGTTTTATTTGTGCAATGTGGCTGGTGGTCCATTCACATGAAAAAAGTTAATTGCCCAAATGTCATCGCTCGCTCGAAAGTTTAAATAGTTAAATTAATAACAACGCGTGGACACTTTGCTTAAATAACCACTTAAAATTCTCACACGAAAAGATATCCATAAGCTTTTGCGAGAAGCCGTCAGGACTTTCAGAAAGGTAGGTTTATGGACGATAACTTTTTCATCCTTCGGAGTAAGGCTTTGTCTAAATGTAACCAAAAAGGATTTCAGAAATGATCACATATTTATTTCTCTCAAATTTATTAAAAAAAAAAGATCCTTGGGCCCATTGACGAAGACACAAAGAAAACGTGTTCATTTTTCAAGGTCGCTCAATCTTTGTAGGAGTTAAGGAAGAAAATTTTTGCGAACGGTGAAGGAATAGCATTTCAAAAAATGCTATTTATACTGTGTGTTTCGGGGGATCTTTAATTCGTTGTTTCAATATGAGAGAAAAACGAGAAAGAGAAAAGAAAAATGATGAACGCCAAAGGTTTGCCAGTCTCATAACATGAGCAAGATAATGGAGTTGTTCAAGAATGTCGCAAATTTTTTAAGGAAATTTTAAATAAATTCTTACCTAAGAAGGGAAAACTATACTAAGTTAAACAATCTAACAATAAACTTAAACAAGGACCATGCGGAAAAGAATATGACGCGGATTGAACATGAAAACTTGAAAATTTAATTTCAGGATTATTTTTCCAGGATGGATTAATTGTGATGCAGCTCTAGCAACCCTCTTACTTGTTTCTGCCCTGGTTCATGCAGTAATACTTTGATGCTTTGGAATGATATCAAATTCCCACGATGAAAGCATGCGTCAAAAGGCCTACATTTTGGCTTATCTATCAAGAAGTTACCATCCTAAAAGACCTTGAAGAGTTCACTTTTATATGATTATAAAAGTGACTCTGCAACGTCGTTACAAAAACGACAAATATTCGGATGTACATGAAAACCACTTTCCACGTGGGTTTGCTTGCATGTTCTGCAGGTTGAAGTATGCGTTTGCTTTTTTTCGGACGCAGTCGATATGTACATGGATAATTCGATAAATTTGATTTGAACGCCAACTTTGACACCTTTACAAAGCTGAAATACCTTTTAGGCCGGATGTTGTTGACTTTGTTTGGTTTTTACCTGCCTCTTGTTCTTCTTCCATATTCATCTTGAAAGAAGTGCAAGTGGTAGAGAAATACCAAACTGAAAAGCATTAATAAGGGGGGTAAGTTTGTGAAGAAACTGTGGTGCTGCATCGGTGGGAGAGTACAACGGGGTGATTTAGTATTATCAACTGAACTGATAGCGTAAATTGGCCTCCGTAAAGAGTTTAAAAGCTGACGTTTCGAGCGTTAGCCCTTCGTCAGAGCGATTGGAGAAATTCTGGATTGTGGGTGGGTTTATATTTAGAAAATGGAGCCATGCTATTGGCGGGAATATGATGACGAGAAAACAAGGATAAATTTGTGGAGAGGAAAGCGCTCGTTGATACCGTGGGGATTAAGAGTGCCGATTTGAAAGATAAATTTTTGTTCTTGAGTTTTGCGGCTTTCCGAACAACCTAGACGTAGGGAAAGGCCGCAAACTGCCATATGTGCTGCTGAGAATGATTAGGGAGATTCAAGTGTCTAATGAACGGTTTGAATGCGTCCTTGATATTTCTTTCTACGTCACAATGGTGTTCTCGGAATCGGTCACCTAGTCGTCTTCCTTTTTTACCAATGTATAACTTTTTGCCATAAGTGCAAGTTATGCATTAGATGACATTGGCGGAGGTACACGTGAAATGATCAGTGATCTTAATGGATCTCTTGGGTCCCAATTTACTATTAACTCTTAATAAAACTAAATAACCCTGAAAAACATTAATGCGGAATTAGAGGAGAAAGGAAAATTCTCGTCAATTTTACCTCCGTAAATCTCTAATGCCTCTTTTCCCGACAGGGCCAAAAAGCCCGTTTCTGGAAGTTTCAGTTAACTGAACGCGCTCCTAAAGCTGTCCTGTTTTCATTCAAGCTGTAAGGTTAAAAGGTTTTGAAAACTATACAATGAATTATCGGCTAAGAAACAAAATGGACTGGTTAGGGCGCCCAGAACGTGCTTCTCTATTGGAAAAATTTTGATTTAAAAATATAGCATCGGGACATTCAAGAAACGGGCCTCAGGCGACATAATTGTTGACCCCACTAACGCAGTTTGTCTAATTCACATTTTAATTTAGTATTCGTATAACTTCTCATATCAAATATGGAATAAAAAATTAAGTAGGTGACGGAAATGTATGACTAAGTCCAAATGACACTCCTGACATCATGTTACGAATGTCTCAAGCGAGATCATTTTTAAATTTCTACTTCACCTAGAAATTAAGTTTATTTATAAACGCGCACAAATTGTCTCTCCAAATATGGCAAAAAAATCGAACCACATTGCTAATCACGTAAAAAATTTATGAAAACGCGGAAGTTTCTTAACTTACCGGACGTCAAACATTTTTTTTTCAATTTTATGTTTTGCTGTTATCATGCGAGTTGAGTAGAAAGGGATTTTTAGCGTGATGTTACCATGCGTGTTGAGTAGAAAGAGATTTTAGCGTGATGTGGCTAAGTTAATAAAGACCACCTTCTATAAAAACGATGGTAATTGAGTCTGATTACAGAGAAGATAGCAAAAACTGCCGCTTCCGTTCTGTAGCTGATGGTTTTCTTATCTCAGTCAAAACGAAAAATTTAATATATAGCGTGGTAGATTGCTTCATCGGTAATTTAACCTCACCCTGAGCTATATTATAGATCATTCTTTATAGGTCTGGGCTCTGTCAGTGAAGCGTTTGCTGTTTCATTTCTTTTTTTCGAATTCAAAGGTTGGAGACTAAATTTTCCAAAATTTACATCGCCAAAATTTGTAAACAAAAAACCGAAATGCAAAAGGTAAAAATAAAAACCAGATACCGAGGATGACAGAATTTTAATAACAAATTCGCTAGTTTCGCAGTCTCGATTTTCCCAAAGTTATTTCACAGTTCCCGTTTAATTTGTTTACTTGTTGAAAAACTCTCTTTGCGTTCGCGTGTGAATTAAAAAAGAAAATAGACCTAAAACTTAAAGGCTCTTTGTACTAGCAATTAAGCTGTCTTAAGGTTCCTAATTGGATTTCCTCGGAAGAGATGGGTGTAAGAATTTTAATGAAAAACAGTTGGAAAAATACGATTAAGTCAATGAGTTGATGCTTTGCCTTGGTTTAAAGTACTGGTTGTGTGCAACACACTGATGATATTTCGGCGACGAAAACACATTCGAAGCGAGCGGTTGAACTTCGGAATTCTCCAAGCATACATGAAGGGATCCACTATGGAGCTGACGGAGAGAAATTCGTTTGCCACATAATGATAAACTCTGTATGCGTAAGAGGTGCGGCAAGAGCAAAAATATAGAATCTGTATGTGGATAAAGTAGGGCAAAAATGACAAATAAAATATCAAAAGGATCGTTATAAATGCCATGACCATTCTGTTCTCTCTCTCTAACTGCTGCCTTCTACCTGCAGCTGTTAGACTAGCGCGCACATTTTTAAGTTCTTCTCTTTGTAGGGAAATCGCCTTGTATATTTTCACATAGATTGTTGTTAAGAGGAAAGATGGGATCACGAAATGAGAGTAACAATAGGCAAGCAAAAACTTTTCTCTCCTTACATCCGAAACTGGAAGCACGGAGAAAACTAGCGCACTTGTCCAAATCGCAAAGATGAAGATCTTCGCTTTTGTGTTCGTCACTTTCAGTGGATATTCAAACGGCTTAATCACTGCAACATACCGATCGTAAGACATCGCCAAAAGCGTCGACACTGCGGCGAGAATCGACACAGCTCCAATGAAATATTGAGTGATGTTGACGATTAAAAGCTCTCCCCAGCCATGGTAGCTATAGGTAAGTTCGATACCTCTCAGAAAGCTGACAAATCCCATAAAAAAATCGGCAACGGAGAGATTTGCAATAAGAAAAACGTTGGGCGTGCGTAAACATCGACAGGGATCGCGGTAAATCGTGATAAAGAGAAAGCTGTTTGCCATCATGATGATCGCTGCAAATACGAAGTCAATGATTATAAAGCCAAGAAGAAGTACACCCTGAACTGACTCTTTGCTACCATTTGATGAAGTTGTCAAGTTCATCATTGACTCTTTAGCCGCGTTGAAGCTCAACTCAAATCTTTTCGGTTTAATCTGAAATCACATATCCAGTATTTTCTTTTCGTTCTGGAACTTGGTGATATCTTAGTGTTTCCTCAGCTGTTTGTTGCTACGTCGTGAGATCTTTGTTAATCATTTCTCTCTGTCACGTTCTAACTTCTAGAAGCGATCTTTGACGCAGGGTCTAATCAATCTAAATGATAATTTTGTTTTGGAACTTACCAGGTAGGAAATCAATGTTAATGAGTTGATTAAAACTCATCCAATTCTACGGCACTTGATGACTTAAGTAAACTATAAAAGGCATTGAACTAATTGTCTCTATCTAATTGAGGCTGCGTGGCAGCCACGAGCAGCAATTAATAATCGCAAATTTTTGACCTTATCCTGACGGCTTGAAAATGACATGTTCTTGAAACCCTTTGTTATAAATATTGATGGTACGTGACAAAGTTAAATTAAACCGTGGGAAACTGATCATCTGTGTGTCTATAAGACAAGAGAAGCATTGGTTTTAATCATTCTTCTCGATGTACCGAGAAAAAAAAAGGGAGAAGGGAAAAGGAAAAGAAGAAAATAAAATGAAAAAAAAAGAGACACAAAAGACCTTTTTGAGGATAGATTTCCGCAGGAAAACGCAAGTGATTAAATTGCGATCGGATTCAGTTACACATTTGATTGGTTGAAAGGGAAGCACATTATTTCTGAACCAATCAAAGAGCAATGCAAAACAAAACTAATGCAATCACGGACTTCTTTAGACACTAAAGTAGAATTGTCTCTGCGTTGAAGTTTGCCTAATGGTAGCATCACACGGATGTTATCAGAGAGTGTCTCACTGATTATTTACCCAAAGTTTTCAAATTTTGCCCAGGCTTAAATTAAGGACATGCTCAATCTTCGCTCCATTTCTGGCCAGTACTTGCTAACCAGAAATAGAGTGTCGGCATTTTCAAAAAAGGTTTTTCCAAATGGATAGGGGATCTCGTTACCCTGACAAACTCCGTAGGATTCTTCATTTTGCAACGCATTGCGCGGTGAGTGAAACAGTGGAAAAATGATGGACATCCCTGCGTTAGCCAGAGACTTGGCAACTTTGATCGCGGGTGCAACGAACAGGAATCGCCAAGAAGTCGTTGCCAGTTTACTTCAATGTTCTGCGGGGAGTCTGGGTCGGCGTGGTTTGTATACTTGGGGAGGATAGCCCTCATTAGTCTCTCATTCTCACCATTTTGGAAAAAGATGGATTCATCTACAGCCCGCTGGATCAGAGGGTGGTCAATTTGTTGACCAGCTGCTTTGAAATGCAATCTCCACAGCGCCACAGAACCGCAGTTTTTGTTGACACCAACGATCGCCTTAACTTTTTGGAATCTACCTTCGTCGAGCAGTAATGAGGTTTCTTCCGGAAGAAAGTGCCCGTCGACTGTAATAATCACAGATCTCCACGTAGATGTAGATTAACATGTAGATCTCCTAATCTACATGCTGCTTTTATTTCAAAGCTTTAAAATCTAAAGCTTTGTTATTAGAGTGAAAACGTTTTTTTTTATTTTGTTTCCAACAGAGACCCCAACAGACGAGATCCCCACTTACCTCCGCTGACCGCCAGCAACATAACCTGGCCTCTATTTACGACCGAGAGCGAAAGATACTTGGTAATAGACCTGGAGAGTAGCTTAAAGAGCCAGCTTAGCAAAGCCTGGTGGAGAATTCTGATAAAAACGAGCCAAATTGTAACGGAAGGGGAAAGGCTGCAAAAAGATAATTTAAACATGACGATCGCAATAAGACTCGTACTTAGCCGTCATATATCGAATCCGGTCCTTATGGCAGGAATGTGGGCTCATTTCCCGGATAGCGGCTGTTATTGAGCCTGGGTGGTTATATTCCGCTCGGACATTTTCATGAATAAATATCTATAAATTTACTTTCACTTTCTGTGATCTATGATGATTTCATTAAGCCATTGTACCCAAATAGTAATCTCATAACCAGATCCTACCGTTTAACTGTTACAGAAATGTTCCCACCGCTTGGCCGTGGAAGGTCTGAATATGAGACTGCATAAATAGTACCTAAATAAAGCTAAATACAACACACTTTAATTATGATATTTGTAAGAAATTAACTAAGAAATCACACAAAGAAAAAAAGTTATTTGTACTATAAAAGTTTTTGAAGATTAATCTACGTTTACATACATTAGTGCAAAAACTTACTGACACCTGGAAAAACACTCTCCCATCTCAAATCATTTTAGTGCTGCAGAGCGCTAGACCTTTTACTCAACTCTAGTTATCGTTCACACTAAGACGGTCGCAATAGTGTTGGCACTGAAAAGGCTCTCTTTATTTGAGAATAAAAGCTCTGCAGTTTTGAATTTGTTCCCGTTAACTCATAATTAAGTATTTGCAAAGGCGTGTAGTGTTTTACCTACCTCGCTCCGTCCCACAAACGTAATTTTCACGTTAGCCAAGCAACTCATTAGAAGACGCGAGAAAAAAAAATTCGCTTCCAAAAAAATTCTTAAAATTACATGTCAAACAAAGAAGGAAATAATTTTTCGCATCTTTTTTGTTTGCAAAAAACTGCTTTTCCCCCCTCGGGAAAGGGTTATCGTGAAGAGCCGCTCATTGGTTGGTTATACTTTCGTCGCACAATTGGACATAATTTGCATGTTTAGATTTGGCTGCCTATTAAAAAGCAAAGCATCGTTTAATCCCTCTTTAAGTTGCTGATTCTGCCGTGAAGAGAGTTGTCCAACCAGGCACCACTCACTTTGCAATGGTTCGTTTGATACTCTTCGCGATTCTTGGCTTTATCCAAGTACCAGTCGCCAAAGGTTATGGTAAGCCTCAGCAGTCTAGTTGATATTTTTGAAGTGGTTTTTATCTGAACAAACCTTATATCGATAAGACAGGCTAATTATTCAATGATGTAACTGTAGTTAACTTAAAGGCTCAAGTTTTCCGTCTACGAATTTTTTATGTTCAGACGCTGAATCAACGATAACATCTTATGTGAGACATTTCCAAATCTGAAGCATCGAGATCCTGAATAAATCAAACTTCGCTTGTCCTCCTTGAAAAGAGTGATTGGTTTTAAAACTCGAATAAAGAGAGCTATCTGAAAAAACCTTGTAAGAAAATATGCCACTTGTCGAATTTTGGCGAGGAAATTTCAAGGAAAGGGCAAACGTGCTTTCAGGTAAAGAAACATTTGAACGTTTCTAACTTTAGCACGCTTTTGAAATATTATTCGAACGTAAATTTGTCGAGTCGGCGATTTTTCGAGTCATAAAACTTTTGGTATTTCCAGGAACCATTTGAAATTCTCAACATCAGTGTGAAACAACTAAGCAATCATTAAGAGTTATAAATGAATTATTATGATCAAGAATGATCACCTTGTAATTTAAGATCGAAAGAAGTGGGATTATAATTAACTGCTCTTCGGAAAGCGTTCCTGTGTTTGCTTTTATTGATGTTGTTTTTATGGTTTATCAAATGTATTTAACGAGTTTTCAAAAAAAAAAAAAATAAAATAAAATTAGCGGTTGCACAAATATCATTTTTATAGGCAATCTCTACGACTATCCGCTTAGGCCAATTTTCAACCGCGAGTGTGGTTTTTTTTGTATCGAACTAATGAGGTGCTACATTTAGCCAGCTGTGTCTGATGTTATTTACTCAACATTTAATCATTATGCACAATTTGAGTAATTAACAGGACTGTTTGGCTACTGTCTATCACAAAATTACAGAAATGTTCCCACCGCTTGGCCGTGGAAGGTCTGGATATGAGACTGCATAAATAGTACCTAAATAAAGCTAAATATAACACACTTTAATTATGATATTTGTAAGAAATTAACTAAGAAATCATACAAAGAAAAAAAGTTATTTGTACTATAAAAGTTTTTGAAGATTAATCTACGTTTACATACATTAGTGCAAAAACTTACTGACACCTGGAAAAACACTCTCCCATCTTAAATCATTTTAGTGCTGCAGAGCGCTAGACCTTTTACTCAACTCTAGTTATCGTTCACACTAAGACGGTCGCAATAGTGTTGGCATTGAAAAGGCTCTCACACTTAGATCGGACAGTTTGGTGTTAAATGTTTCCTTTTTTAGAATCCCAGTAAATTACTAGCAATTTTGTGATAGACAGTAGCCAAACAGTCCTGTTAATTACTCAAATTGTGCATAATGATTAAATGTTGAGTAAATAACATCAGACACAGCTGGCTAAATGTAGCACCTCATTAGTTCGATACAAAAAAGTAATGAGTCGAAATGCAGTTTTCCGTCGGATGCTAAGCCTCTGAATCTATAACACGTTTTTGCACATCACGCCCTCCGTCATTTCTGTCCATGATTGAACTGAGAAAATATAATTTCCTTTCATAATTGCTCCAACGCATTGCTTATTTTTCCATTCTATTTGAGAATAAAAGCTCTACAGTTTTGAATTTGTTCCCGTCATAATTAAGTGTTTGCAAAGGCGTGTAGTGTTTTACCTACCTCGCTCCCTCCCACAAACGTAATTTTCACTTTAGCCAAGCAACTCATTAGAAGACGCGAGAAAAAAAAAATTCGCTCCCAAAAAATTCTTAAAATTACATGTCAAACAAAGAAGGAAATTATTTTTCGCGTCTTTTTTGTTCGAAAAAAACTCCTTTTTCCCCCCTCGGGAAAGGGTTATCGTGAAGAGCCGCTCATTGGTTGGTTATACTTTCGTCGCACAATTGGACATAATTTGCATGTTTAGATTTGACTGCCTATTAAAAAGCAAAGCATCGTTTAATCCCTCTATAAGTTGCTGATTCTGCCGTGAAGAGAGTTGTCCAACCAGACACCACTCACTTTGCAATGGTTCGTTTGATACTCTTCGCGATTCTTGGCTTTATCCAAGTACCAGTCGCAAAAGGTTATGGTAAGCCTCAGCAGTCTAGTTGATATTTTTGAAGTGGTTTTTATCTGATCAAACCTTATATCGATAAGACAGGCTAATTATTCAATGATGTAACTGTAGTTAACTTAAAGGCTCAAGTTTTCCGTTTACAAGACTACGAATTTTTTATGTTCAGACGCTGAATCAACGATAACATCTTATGTGAGACATTTCCAAATCTAAAGCATCGAGATCCTGAATAAATCAAACTTCGCTTATCCTCCATGAAAAGAGTGATTGGTTTTAAAACTCGAATAAAGAGAGCTCTCTGAAAAAACCTTGTAAGAAAATATGCCACTTGTCGAATTTTGGCGAGGAAATTACAAGGAAAGGGCAAACGTGCTTTCAGGTGAAGAAACATTTGAACGTTTCTAACTTTAGCACGCTTTAGAAATATTATTCGAACGTAAATTTGTCGAGTTGGCGATTTTTCGAGTCATAAAACTTTTGGTATTTCCAGGAACCATTTGAAATTCTCAACATCAGTGTGAAACAACTAAGCAATCATTAAGAGTTATAAATGAATTATTATGATCAAGAATGATCACCTTGTAATTTAAGATCGAAAGAAGTGGGATTATAATTAACTGCTCTTCGGAAAGCGTTCCTGTGTTTGCTTTTATTGATGTTGTTTTTATGGTTTATCAAATGTATTTAACGAGTTTTCAAAAAAAGAAAAATAAAATAAAATTAGCGGTTGCACAAATATCATTTTTATAGGCAATCTCTACGACTATCCGCTTAGGCCAATTTTCAACCGCGAGTGTGGTTTACTTTGGCATTAACAGATCCTACAAATTACATGCAAATTCCATTCGCAGTACATGCTGGTCACCACGGGTTATAGTCTCGCTCTGTTTAGACAGGCCCTAAATTGCACCGGCTACATTTGTATTCAATAAAATGTTGAGACATTTCAAGACGCTTTAAAACAGTGAAGAAAAATCATCCGCACTCAATCGATGGAGCTTTGTGACCTTCAGATTTCTTTTAAACCTTTAATGTTCGGAAACAGACGATGATCAGTTTTTGATAGGAAGGAAAAACATAGAGCTAGACGAGCTATTATGGGAAGTTTTTGATTCATTACTATTGCAATAACCAACTCGAATTAAAGGGTGTCGTGATTATTTTATAGGAGATATTCCGATTATTTGACATTTCCTAAAGAAATAGCTCTCCCATTAAGTAGAATGAACTGTTTTTAATAAGTGAATAAGGGGGTAAGTTTCTAAAGAAACTGTGGTGCTGCGTCGGTGAGAGAGTAGAGCAGGTAATTTAGTGTTAACAACTGAGTTGAAAACGTAAATTGGCCACCGTAAAGGGTAAAAAGGCTGACGAAGGGCTAACGCTCGAAACGTCAGCTTTTTTAACCCTTTACGGTGGCCAATTTACGTTTTCAACTCAGTTGTTAACACTAAATTACCTGTTTTTAACAAAGTCAGTTTTAAATGAAAAAATTTTCAAAGAAAGCGATCTGCCAAAGTGTGAGACCACGGAGGCAAAAATTCTAGGATGATCTGTCACTATTTGAATCCTTAATATGCTTTCTAGGTAAGTTTCTTTTTAAGCGCGAAATTTTTCCCTGATCGAAAAGTTTAGAACGACAAAATGTTTATTTTTGCCTCTTTCTTTTATTTCTTTTTTTTTTTTTTTTGTCAGTGTATAAACTTTTTGTGTCCACGGGTTCCTCTGGGATTGACGATGACAAGGTTTCAATCATTTTGGTGGGTGTAGGAGGTGCTCAGACATCGGTTCACCATCTGTCAGGACCGTTTGACCGTAACAGGCAAGTGTGGCAACATGTTAAATGAACGTACGACACACACGCGCACGTGGTGATGGGAAGATTCGGACAGCCTTTCTATGGGGAAATTCATAGTGTCATCATTGACCACTTTTTTCGGGCTTATTAGTATCGTCGCACTGTTCAGTTAAACGCATGTTAGAAAGAAACAGTTTTTGGGAACGATCTTGGGATTGGAAGTAAAGTTTACATGGATGTCCATCAAAATACGGCAAAATTGCTGAATGGCAAAACTTAATCCAGCACCCTTGGAAGCTCAAAAATGAGAATTTTTTCAGCTACTGATAAGAAAAATTCTGAGGGCCAATTCTCGCGCAAAATTCAATGTAATGTTTTAACATTTGATAAATCTAAACCACCCGGCGGTATTTATTATGTTTATATACAAAGAAGAAGGAAGAGTTTTGTCCACTCTATCTTAAAGGAAAGAGGATTCGGAAAACAGTTACCAGAGCCAGCCAAAATACGTTGAGAGGAAGAATTAAAATCCATTGGAAAAATTTTGGAGATCTGATCTTAAAAGTTCACGTTCTGCTACTGTTGTATTATGCCAGTTACAAACTTGTTTGATCTCTATTCAACAGCGTAATGCGATTTACGATAACAGATCGAGATGTAGGAAAACTTTCCGCCATCAAAATACAACTGGTACAAACCGGAGTTTATCAAGACTCTTGGTGGCTAAGCCAGGTGAGAGAAATTGAAACCAAGTTACATCCCGCTATCAACTTCATCAGCCCTCTTTTCTCCCTAAAATAAAAGAACAATGATTTCTTTGAGTGTAGAAAGGAGAGTATGTAGTGTATTCTACCTCCCCCCTGTCCCTGGTAGACATGTCTCTCCCCCTCTCTCTCCAGCCTTCCTCTGCCTATAGATCTAAAATGGCAACCAGACAATTTCCGAAAGAAATACTCTGCGCTTGCTCGCTAAGAATATGCCTGGTTTCACTTGTGACTACATCCATATCTTTTATTTATTTTTCAGTTTCAGTTTCAGTTTTATTCGGAGAGATGGAAACAGGTCTCTGATCCGCACATAAAGAGGTGTTGATACTCCCGTTACAATGTACTTTCAATTTCTGTTTCTGCAGATTTCTGTTATTAAGTCTCGGCAAAGTTACCAATTTTCTTACAACAAAGAAGTAAAATACCAATGGAATACCATCTCTTGTGAGTATTATGATTCATAACTATGTTATAAGTGATCAAATTACCAACAGGGAATCTTCACCTAGAGGGCTTAGTCTCACAAACGCCTACGCGGAAGTCCATGCCAGGAGTCTAGATTTCTCTAACGAATAGGTGTATTATTAGAGGGGGTAAGTTTCTAAAGGCACTGTGGTGCTGCGTCGGTGGGAGAGTAGAGCAGGTAATTTAGTGTTAACAACTGAGTTGAAAACGTAAATTGGCCACCGTAAAGGGTAAAAAAACTGACGTTTCGAGCGTTAGCCCTTCGTCAGAGCGATCAGCCTAATATACTCTCTGATGCTCAACCAATATGCTATAGAGAGCTATATCCTAAGAAAATCTTCGATGGAAATTCAGAGAATCACTCAGGGAAAATAAAGTGTATTTGCCCAGAACACAACAGCTTTACTTTCTGAGAGGTTGGGTACTATCCGAGACCCTCCTTTCCTAAATCATTATGTAGCTTCATCTCCTCATGATCCCTTTGTTCATCCGTTGGTATGAATAATAATCATGATTGTGACATTGAGAATGAGTAGTGATAGTAACTGTTATGGTTGCGACGCTGAAAGCTGAAAGCGAGCCGCAAATTTTGCTGATATGAAGCACCGGTGTTTTTCTATCTTTTTCAGTGAACTGCAGAAAAGGTTTTAAGAAAGCACCCGATGGGAAATGTGTCGGTAAGTCCAGCTGACTATAGGATGAAATTAAAAGAATAAGCTCGAAATTGCAATTATGAAAAAATCTGAGGAACTAAAAACTGTTAAAAGCAGTAGTTTGTTTGTCAGTCATCCTCTCGCTTCTTTCCCTTAAGCGGCGCCCGAGCGAGAAAGTTTCCCCGTGCACCTTCAGGGGGTGGATTGGGGGGAAGAGTCGACTTACTAACTGTTCAAACTATCCATAGTGTTTTGCATTCCCCTTTTTTTTTCTTTTACCTCGTTTTTTCAAGACATCGACGAATGCAAGGATTCTGGTGGCTGTGCAGACAATGTTGCTACGTGTCATAATAACGTTGGGTCATACACATGTACCTGTCCTCTGGGCTACAGGACAAACTACGAAAACCGCTGTGAAGGTAACTCTGAAGAATATTTTCTATAGTCCATCTTTATACACTGTCGGCGACAATCGATCCCTCATCCGTGCGTACCCCTGAAATCATGTAACCCCCCTCAAAATCCCCTAACCCTTCCCCCTAGGTGAAAAATAATGGCCTAGTCCCCCTATCCTTTTTTGTGTGCTTGTAAAGAGAGTTTTATCTTTTTTTTCGAATGTTCCTGTTGCGATGTATCTCCTCATTCAGATTTAATTGAATATTTCTTTCAGATGTAGATGAATGTAGATCAAACAAAGGCGGCTGTGATGAGTATTGTATAAACACTGTTGGCTCATTTCACTGTGCATGTCACCGCAGCGGCTTTCAAGTCGTCGATGGTTATCGCTGTGCAGGTTGGTGCGCATGACATCAGGCAATGTCTCTGACATCAGTATCTATATTCTTCATACTCTTTTCTATGCATTTCTCTTGGCATAGACAAGGAGAATTTGTTTAACAATCAAAAGCTTCTTCAATTGGTTATCATTTTTATCCTCGTAACCGAAATGTTTGATTCAGGGGTAATATTGTAAGGCTAAATTAGGGGCTAGAAACTCTTAAGGATCTGAGGATTAATGGAGGAAAAAAACTCTAATTGTTCCTAGATGTGCAATCAATTTGATCGAAAATTTGTTTTTATTCAATAATCATTACCATCATAAAAAATCGATATCACTATCATTGTTGCCCTTTCATCGTTATAAGGTAGAAACATCTTTCCTGGGGAAAAATTTAAAATTATAGATTTCCGCTTTTAGTAGATTCGAGCTTTGTTTCTATAGGAAATGTTGTAAATGTCTGAAAATGTGAGAGGTGCTACAAAATTTAAAACTTTTCTTGTAATTGCATACATTGTTTTGTTTTAATTATTTGTTCTATCCCATGAACATTTTGTTATACACTTCAAATTCATCTTTGTACTTTGTATAAATCAGAACTGAAGATGACAGGAGAACTGTCGAAACATGTTTTTAAAAAATATCGAATATTTTCTTAAATTCGTCACTATCATTTACTTTTCCAGGTAAATGACTTTGGGAAATTTGAACTTTGTATCTAAGGAAACAGTTTTTCAAATATACTGATCTCCAAGTCATCAAATAAAGTTATCATTGTCGTCATCTCTCCTTAGATATCGACGAGTGTAAAGAGGGGAAGGACAATTGCGACAAGACGACAACTACTTGTAGAAACTACCCTGGTGGTTTTCAGTGTAAATGTAAACCAGGATACGAGTGGAAGGATTACTCATCTTGTAAACGTATGTGATTTTCTCCTGAAGACATCAGGAGAATATGAGGGGATGGGGAAGGAGCCTTCTTGTCCGTGATTCAACGATTTCACTTGAGCTATTTATAGATGTCTCTCGGAAAAAAGTCTGTTCTCGGAGGCATCCACACGAGTAAAATCGATCTGAGTGTCAAGACCTTAAACGCGAGAGATAACTTGGATAATGCATTAGGGAAACAGACATTCGTTTCTGTCTGAAATTCTGTCAATGTCGTACTTGCACTATTCTGTCTCTTAACTCGCTTTCGGAAACATGCATTTTCGAAGCATGATATCAGTATTCATTGCATTTGCAATAAAATTGGTGAAATATTTTTCCCAGTGTGTTAGGAATTGTGCCTTTGTCTTTCCTGTTACCGTCCGTTTGCTGTTTAATATACTTCAATCGTCAGAATGTCTTTCTCCCCACTCTATCATTTTCCGAGTTCTTCAGCTCTATTGCCATATCGTTATTTACCTACAGTGGACTCGTTAGTTTTTAACCTCAAAATTTTTATTTTAGTAGTTCCAGCCTTTTTGTACATTGTCCTTCAGGTAAGACGTGCTCCCACTTCAGCGCAGACAGAGATTCTCGTAGTCAACTTCATCCTGCAAAATGCACACAAGAGGGACAAAATAAATACGAGGACACCTGCAAAGTTGTGTGCAATCATGGAAATGTTCTGAATAAGCCAGCGGCTGAGATTACAACTTGCGGCAGAGATGGGTTGTGGGTTCCTCATCCATCGTATTGCATAGGTAAGGGAGGTGAAGTTGCATTAACGCAAGAGATGATTTAGCATGCTTTGTCGCTAGGAATATGTGTCTACATTTCAATGCAAATAGTCTTTTCAAGGAAACTTGACTGGGGTTAATAATTGTCTCAAAGAGATATCCTTAAATATCTGTTTAGAGGTTTGTGTGAAAACGTACACTTACATACTGAAGAGGAAAATTTACATAATACAATCGATAAAGTTGGTGAAATATCTTGCTGAACTTTAACAGGAAGACCATGTCCATCATTAAAAGACATTCCAAATGGTTCTGTGCAGGCCAGCTGCAAAATATATCTTGATGGCTCCACTCGTTATGGAGGTCGATGCTTTTACAGGTGTAATTCCGGGTACGATCTGAAGGGAGTCAGCTACAGGGACTGTCAGGCGGATGGTAAATGGAGTGGAACGGAACCGATTTGTGAAAAACGGCATCCGAGTAAGTTATATCAATATCACTTTATTTCGGTTAGGGCTTTCTTGTTGTGTGGCCATTTTTTCGATTTAAATTGCTATTCCGAGCTTCCGAACGGTCTGGAAATTATCCCCGATTAGGACTAGATTCTTGTAGTTTCGCTGTGAAGCTGCTGTTCTAATACTTCTGCTTCTGTTGTATGAAGCGACATGGAGTGCATGCCACTGATGATCTGCAGCCCTTTACATTTCACTGTCATTTTGCCAGTTTCCTAAGTAAAGAAGGACACCGTTGGAGAGAAGCACGTGTCCTACCCGGGAAAAAAAACACCGTGAAGTCTAAAAAACACTCTGATAATTGGGTCGTTGCGTCTCTCAAAATAAATGATTGTATTAATTATCACTGTGGCTCTTTTTCCCACAATCCCTTCTTCCAGCACCGTATATCACGTGTCCTTCTGACATTAATGTGGTTCTAAAGCCGGGGATGAGCACAGCGGATGTCAGTGATCAGTGGAAAATCCCCACAGCTAACGTTAAGAACGTCACTGCTGTTGAACCTCCTGGTGTAAGCAGCAGCTACCGATTCCCGTTCGGCAGCACGATTGTCAGGTGGGCAGCGGTGAACGAAATCGGTCAAGCGAAATTTTGCACAGTGCTTGTGGGTGTGAAAGGTGCATATCGTTTTTGTTCTTCAGTAATTTCTTCATAGTATTCGTTGTTAAAATATACTTCCCCAAGGTGGTGTATACTTTAGATCACACATTCTTCCAAAAAAAAGTTTTTGGTGGAAAGTACTGCATTAAGGTTGAGTTAGAATTTTTCAGCGTTATTCCTATATAGGAAGGAAAACTGGAGATCCAGGCAAAAAATCCCTTAGGCAAAGGAGAGGACGAACTGAAAACGCAACGTTGCCAGCGTAGTTATGAACTTAATATTACGAAGTTTTTCGAACAGGAATATTTGAGCAAGAAACTAGCTACAAAGGTAAATAGATAAAGTTTTGCGCCATGCTTCTCTCCATGATCACAGCTTCTAAAACTGTCTCGTTTGTTTATATTCCCCTGCGTTTTCTTAAGACAATGAAAAACCCAAGGTTGTCTTCTGTCCAGAGAAGATCTACAAAGTGTCCTACAGCACCTCTCAAGTGTGGGTAAACATCTCAAGACCGGTCTTCAGTGATAATGTTGGTATTGTCAGATACATTCCTCCTCTCATTGACGGCAAGTCTTTGTCAAGAACAAGTGGCTATCACATGACTTTCACTGCTGTTGACGCCAGTGGAAATTCAGCGGATTGTAAAATCATCCTGTATGTCGGAGGTAAGAATACAGGTTGTAAGACATAGGAGACAATCATTATAAGTGATTGAAACTGATGTTATAATAAGAGATTCCTCTTTTTACTTTTATTTTATTTGCCATTACTCACAAAATTACAAAAATTTACTGCAAATGGTAAACAGGCAAAGAAAAAAAAAACAGATCGATGGCGAGAAAACCTAAAATAACCATCAGTGCACGTAGATAGAACGAGATGAATAACTTAGACAACAGATATTGTAAATAACGAGTTGACAATCCACATAATAGTCCGTAATGTTGAAAATAGATATTTTAAGTTTTTGTGTTGCGAAAGATAGAGTGTGTAATCTCAGGAGTAAGAGAATCTAGTAACTTTGGACCTTGATAGAAAAATGAAAACTGCTGAACAGTTGTTCTACATCGTGGTCGACGAAATTAGTTTGGGTGCCTTGTGCTTTTTTTTCCTTCATGAATAGTTTTTAAGGGGGGATACATTTTTCGAGTAAGATTTTCTGAGAGTACTGTTGCATGTGCCTTTTAAGTTGCTTGAACGCTTTGCTGGAGACTGAGTTAAAGTCGCTATACACAACTTTTTACTCCATTGTTCTGGAATTACTGGTATTTTTCTGCCAGCCATGGTTGGTTTTTTTTTTCCTAAACAGATGACGTTATTCAACTCCAATGTAATAAATCGTTAGTGTATATTTTGGACAAAATTTTTTATGGTGAATGTATCGTTATTTCTTCATTATAGTAGAAAGATACTAGAGAAAAGGATGGTGGTTTTTGTCTGAAAGTCTATTTTTCCCACGCAGGAGAACGATGCCAATTGCCCCCTGAAAGCGACCCCCCTAGTGGTTCATTGACGTGCCATTGGCCACAGGGCGGGACCACCCGATATTGTATAAGAACGTGCCCTCAGGGCGAAAAGCCTTTTGGTTTCTATTCTGGGTGGACTTGTGGAAAATCTGATGGAAAATGGAAAAGTTATCCTCAATCGTTACTAGTTCCACAGTGTGTTGGTAAGCAGTGTTAAGTTTATTTACCAAACAATAGTTAAGAACCTCGATTGAGGAGTATCCTAAAACCCAATTATATCGTTAATAGATAACACAAAGTGCCGATTAGAACTCAGAATTTAAAAAGTTAATCAAGCGACCGCAATGCGGGGAAAAGAAGAGTGACCAATTCGTATTTGGTTGCAGTTTTAATTTTGTCAAATAATCATAAATGAAGAATGAAACTCATAACCTTAAGTAAAAGAAACTTTTTTGCCTTGTTTGGTAATATTCCACAAACTTAGTCATCTAAACAAGCAATCTTTTTGCCTCACTTTCTATTAGGTTACAAGGAGGTCAATACCAGTCTTCCATGTGACGTTGGTAGCATTCGGAATTCGTCGTTTGGCTCAGGCTGCTGTAAGTTGATTTATTTCGCGTGCTGTGAAGTTTTGAAGATGTTAATTTAGATAAGAAACATTTACACTCAGGTATTTACCTCAGTCTCTGGTTTTGGTCCACGCACAACCCACAACTCCTCGATTCGCTCTGATGATGGACTAATGCTCGAAACTTCAGCTTTAGAACCAGATCTTAGTATACTAATTACGTGGGACTTGAAATATTTTCTTAGGCTTCTCACTATTTCTTACATATTGTTACAGATGAATGCCCACCAGGGACGTATGACAAAAATGGCGCCTGTGAAGCATGCGCAGAAGGCACGTTTCAGGATAAAACTGGGCAGACAGACTGTAAGGCATGTCCTTCAGGGACACAATCAGGAAAAGGAGCATACAAGTGTCGACGTGAGTGATAAAAATAACACGAACCTCTGCTATCTGCAAACCAGTCGGAGGTGGTGCTTTCATTTTGAATTTTCTTGAAATCACCATTTTGCAACGAGCTAATGAGAACCGACTCCGAAAGTGAAAACTTGCAAACGGCTTTAGCGTGGGAAAACGCGGGTGGGAAAACTACCTTTTGCTTTTATATATATATAATATATTTTATCGGTTGAGATGGTGCTGCAAGTTTTCTGAATCATTTCTGGCAAAAGTTTAACTTTTCTTTGAAACATATTAACGTTCTATAAAATTTTCAGTAAGTTTCTCCATCACACAAGATGAGCCGGCCTGAGCTAAAAAATAATAATAATAACAATAAAAGGTTCCTGACTTTTTGTGTCCTAAAAATTAATCCATCAGTTATTTGTCCACCTGGTCGATATTCCAAGGATGGACTCGGCCCATTCTGTAAATTTTGTTCCAATGGAACATACCAAGACAAACCACAGCGGACAAGTTGCTTGCCTTGTCCACAGGGAACCTACACCCTGCATATTGGAGCTACGTTTTGTGGAAGTAAGTTACAAGAATCACAAGTCACAATACAATTAAATCTTCCCACAACCTTAGTCTTCGTTGACAGGCGGGTCAGGACAAAGGGATATCAGGGCATAGGGTGGGGTGAGTGAATGGGAGTGGGAAGGGGGGGCACAGGGTGGGGTGGGTAAATGGGGGAGGGAAGGGGGGGGAAAGGGTGGGGTGAGTGAATGGGGGTTGGAAGGGGGGTTGTAAGCGCATCCTTTAAGAACCCACCATTTCTCCAAATGGTCATATAGTGATGAAAGGAATACGAATACGATGAAAAAAATTCCTGATAAAATATGCATTACTTATATTTCTGTCAGTTATAATTGAGAGATATCATCAATTACAATCTCTTTGGATAAAGGACACGCTGTCTTTTTTTCTGCTTATTTCTTCATAAAAACTTTGCATCGGAATGAAAAAAAATTGCTCCATGATATTTGTCTGAACAATTAACCCACAGGGTCTCCTAAAATCACAAAACTTGAGCCGGGAGACGTTGCTTCAGTCAGTGTGGGTGGGACTGTGGTGTTGAAATGTTTCTCAGATGGAGAACCCACGCCTTCTGTTTATTGGAAGTACTCAGTTAATGGTAAAGGTAAGTTGCTGAGAAGTATTGAAATCCATCTATGAGCCTCCTTGACAAAAAAAAAAGGAAAAAAAGAAACGGCATTTTTCTAACCTTTGAAAGTCAAGTTTCTGACATAATTTTTCACACTGCCGTGACAAACATGAACAAAGGATGACGCGTTTTGCGCCAATCTGCATACGTAACGTCAAGTTCATAAATGATGTTATTACGAAATACACTTTCCTTTCGTCTTATTCATCATAGCATTGTGTCTTTCATTTGCCGTATTTTTTTAAAGAAGACTCCTTATGAACATTTGCTGGTGTAGATGAATCCATAAGAAATGAAAGTTGACACGGAGACCTGTTTTCCTCAACACGTGTATTTGATAAAATTTTCTTTGTTCACGAGTTTTGTTGGGATAGATGCTTCTTTAATATGAGCCTCTCGCCAATTCTGGTCACATAAAGGTTCCCTTCATTAGCAAAGCTAGACAATGGTGATAGATAATTCCTCATCCCCTACAACTAACTAATAGTGAAGATGGCAATTGCATACTGTAGGTTCCAAAACTCAAGCCCCAATCAAAGACAAGAACGGTAATCCCATAGGAACACAGCTGACCATCGGAAATGCAGACTCATCAGATAGCGGAAGCTACTCTTGCATGTCAGCTAACACACATGGTGAAGTGACTCGTGCTGCTCAACTCACTGTTGCAAAATCATCTGTTAGGAGAGAAACAACACGAAAGAAAGGTAAGGTTAAGCAAGCCTAACGGTTAATATGCATTAGAAACAGGATACTATCGCTTACCTCTATAAATTATTCAATTTTGGCAGCTGAATTTACAAGTTCACCCAAGCCCTATATCGCAGCTCCTTAAATGGTTAACGGTATAACACTTAACGTCTTTTTAATCAGCATTCTTATTATGTTAGTACAGTAGCGAAAGATACTCTTACACGTTAATTTCAAAGTATTCCTCCACTTCTGCTACTGTAAGAATAAAAAGCTCAAATTGAACTGAACAAGATTCAGTAACGCCGCAATGTTAAATTCATATTTCACCCTTTTTTTAGTCATACAAATTTCAGTTGAATATTCTTTCTAACAAATATTACCACTGATTTACTTTTAAATTAAACGCAATCTTTTCGTAAAAATTTTCTCTGACATTTTCAGATATGGCAAATGACGTCTTGTTTCCGAGGGCTGTAGGTAAGTGTAATAACACCAAGAAGCTACTGTTTACGACTAATGAGGGTTTATTTTGCTAAGTTAGACGCTTAAAGAAATCGCCTGAAGTATGTGAATTTAGTTTTGTTCATCTCAGCAAGTTACTAAGCTAATGACATTAACTACGTTCTTCTTTTAAGCCATTTGATGAGGTGTAAGTATCGTTTCAAATGGAAATGGCTGAGAGTGTTTAGACTGCTGATAAAATAGGAAAAAAGTACAGTTGGCGTCAGCTAAAATATGGAAATGTTCAGGCTTTGTTCCACTACATTCTTTGAAGAATTTTTTGTGCGCCACTTTGGCAAAAAATGGTAAAACCACTGAAGATCAATGAACATAAAGCGTATTCGGCTGACTCGCTTCGAGCGGGAAGACAATTTTGATTTTAACCTGATTAGAGGTGTGAATCAACTTCTTTTCACCTCAATTACAGACCAGCAATGTCGGATGAGTTTCAACCGCCCTTGGACAATTTCGATTTACTGTAGGATTACATTAATCAATGTTGCAGGTTTTTCGTTGATATTTACCACTGTTTTGCACCCCTCCCCACCCCACCATCCTATTCACCACTGTTTTGCACCCCTCCCCACCCCATCACCCTATTCGCCACTGTTTTACACCCCTCCACACCCCACCATCCTATTCACCACCGTTTTGCACCCCTCCCCACCCCACCATCCTATTCATCACTGTTTTGCACCCATCCCCCCACCATCCTGTTCACCACTGTTTTGCACCCCTCCACACCCCACCACCCTATTCGCCACTGTTTTACACCCCTCCAACACCCCCACCATCCTTTTTCGACAGATCAGTGTCCCGCGGGTAAATTCAGTGTGGACGGGTCAGGTCCTCTGTGCCGAGTCTGCCCAAAAGATACTTACCAGGACCAACCTGGAGAGACCGCATGTAAAAACTGTGAGCATGGGACCAAGACTTTGCAATTGGCTGCGACTTCTGCAGAGGCATGTGGCGGTAAGAGACTAATTTACTTGAACCAATGTACTCGTGAAAAGACAGGTGCGTATAAATAAAATAAGCGCAAACGGTAATTTGGTATTCATCTCTTCAGTTTCCCCGGTGATCACCAGCTTGAACTCCAGTGTAGACACGAATAGTAGAGAAGCTGTGCTCGACTGTTATGCGCATGCCTCGCCAACCCCACTTGTCAGTTGGCATTTTCTGGAGGATGTTCCAAGTGAGTCGTACACAACGTTAATGTTGCTTTTGAAATTTTCCAATCAATTGATCTGCTATGTCATTGCTGCAAAGCATCCATTACACATGCGTTAGGTTTTTTTCCTTGAGAGTTTTTAATTTCAAAGAAACAATAGTTTGCAGATTGTTATTTGCGTATATGGCATTAGGCTATGGTTCAACACGTTAAAACTTTTTGATATGAATTTGGTGAGGAAGTCTTCTTCCATTTCATCTTCTTTTTCCCTTTATCGTAAATAGTCTCCATAATTTTACAAAGCTGTCACTATTACCATTTTTGTAAAGGCTTTCATCCTCATCGCCATTGATATTGATATCGTTTCAAACAAGTTCATCATCACTTGCACGACAACTAGTTAATTTTTTTCGTACTTTCCTTCTTCGTTCGAATCTTCGTTTATTCCTTGACTGTTCTCTTGTTCGAACTGAAATATATACAATGGCTACTCTTGTCTTTCCAGGTGACTTCCTTGGTATTCCCAAGCTCGTACAGCTGGTTAACAGTAAAGGACAACCAATTGGTACTCGCATGGTTATAAGAGTAGTCACAGAACACAACACAGGGCGGTACGAGTGTATCGCGGTCAACCAATTCGGCCAGGACAAGGAAACCCTTGACTTGAAAGTGTCGTGATCGTGATGTAAGTGTTTTTTATGACTTATAATATACATTGCGTGCGTCTGATTGGCTGAAAACGAGTGCATTTTTCATGTAACTCGAGTGTAAATTACAAATAGTGCACGCGCTGCCAAAATTTCATCTCTCTTTTTTGACTTTCTGTGATGCGTTTTGCACGTAAGTTATTAATAAGTAAAAATATGATTTCTCGTGCATTTTGGTGTAAAATAAGCACTTCTATATTTTTCAAAGACTACAAATTTCACTCGACCTATGGGTCGATTGTGTTGTTTTTGAAAAATTTACTCGTGTTTATTAACACCAGATCGGACTCGAAATCATGTTGTTACCCATACTAATATTTATCCGTTCACGAAAATATCCGTAATATCTAGCCAAATGCGAGCACTGAATTCAGCATTTCGGTTGAATTTTGTATCATTTTTCACTTACCGAATGCTTGAATTAGTGTTGTAAATGTTTACCAAAACTACACTACATCACCGTTCACATCAGTTGTTTCTGCTGAGGCCTTAATGGAGTCTTGATGGTTTTTTTTCTAGGAGATTTAACCAAACCCATTTAAAGACGGAAACCACAATAAACTTTTCTGTATACAAACGTTGGCGACTTCAACAAAGAAATGGCGGGGAGATTTTAAATGCGCGATGTGTAATGAAGGGTGTGATAAACGTCCATAAGAAAAAGAAATTTATTTATTTATTTTTTGAGGTTACAATAATCAAAGTTAATAAGACAAAATAGTACATTGAAAATTAACTATAGACCCGCTAAAGGTGACCGTTAAACAACTTCATGTTTTCGTTTTTCTCTAGGTCAGTCATGGTTACTGGAAATTCCAAGAGCAACAACAGCGGTACAGTGTCAACGAAGATTTATTGACTGAACACTCTTGTAACTCCTCTTACTTACAAAATGCAATAAAGTCCACAGTCAGCTTTACTTAAGAATGTACACCTTTGAAAGGAAACTAGCTAGGTTCAAATAACATTTCGTTTAACTTGCGTGAGCGCAAAATTACTTAACCCTAGTACAGGAAAAGAAAGAGATATGATCACACTGTTTTTGATGTTGAAAAGAAATGTTTCTGTCCTGGTAATATATGATCTGATTGGCATGCTTATCTGGTAGTGGATCACTTGGGGAACATCCTAAGCCTACTACGTGGATGAAAGGTACTTTGCTTTCCCCTCTCATTTCTTTTTTTTTCTTTTCTTTTTTATTAACTTCCCTTGCATCATTTACATTGTTCGAATTGCTGATCCTGGTTCCCCTTCACACGACAATTGCTCAGTCCGGCAAGTTCTCGAAGTTAGAAAGTATATTTTTGTCGTCAACAAAGAGTTTTTGCCAGAAGAAGCTCAATATCTTAAGACGAAAGAAGGCCACACTTACTTGTCGTAAGATGTCAGATGTCCTCACGACACCTAATTTTTCCCCTTTACCCAAATTGGGTATCTCTTCAACTCTAAGTAACATTGATAAAAACGACATAGCGAAACTGACCAGGCATTCTACAACAAAAACGAAAAGTGCCAACTTGCTTAGAACAAAAACAAATTTCGGGTAGTTATTTTTTAACATTTTCAACTGTGTGTAGTTCAAAAAGCCCATCAAAAGAATTTTCACTACATAACTCACAGAGAAAACGATCATTATCAGCATTTGCAAGGACGACTCAGAGGAAAATGATAATGAGACAAATCTAGAGAGGAGAATTATAATAAGGACGATCAAGGTCCAAAACGAGGGAAGAAATTTCAGTCTATGCAAGATTGCCTTGTAACCAGGGAACGCTGGAACTTTCTGTAGGGCAGCAATAAGTATAGCACCATGGAGGCATTGCGTTACCAACCAAACAAGTTGCAGCACTTTTGAGTGGCGGAAGGGTGCGTCCTTGTCACACTTGAAAGTAAGTATTTGCTTTTCGTAGCATGTCACGCAACGCACTGCGAAAAGACTAACTCCGACGATCTGCCAACACAGCAATATGGAGTAACATACTCCTAAAAGTTGGACTCCGTGATTTTTTGTTCTTTCTAGTATGCCATTTAAAGGTCGTGGATTCAAAAGTGGAAGCATTTCCAAAAATGACGGCATGGCGATGAAACTATCAATGATATCTCACACCACTATAACTTGTTGTGTTTATCAAGCGGAATCGTTGGCTGTAAATTGAGACAACGAAATAGTTTTAGGTTTGTTAGATAAAAAAGGTTAAGTCAGTTACTTCCATAAATAAATAAATCCCGCCATCATCTTCCTCCAAACAAAAATTACAATGCGATGTAACCGGTTCTATAGTTCTAACAAAGATTGATTCATTTTTAATTTTGGCTTTGGAGCTTCGTAATGCGTTCGTCTACAAATTAGAAACGAAATAAACAGAAGAGAGTTTAAAACCTCAACATTTGCCAGAGAGGTTTGCCATCTAAAGCCGATCAATACAAATTCTTAACATAGAATGGGCAAAACTGCATTTCCACCCCAAAACTGTTGTCATTGAGAACAACTTCGTAATATGATCGTTCGATATTGGAATATTTGCATAGACGTCGTGGGATTCGCATCGAAGTAGGAGCCGATCGAGGAAAACAGATGGACGCAACGGAAACGTAACAACATCTTTCTCAAGAGAATAGATTAATTACCTCATTAAATATCCTGAGGATAAAAACGAACTTTTAAAACAGGTAAACTACCAAACATCTGTGTGCAAAAATAGTTTGGGAAAACCTACCTGAAAGGCAACCTTAAATTGGACTGATCAATGTGAGAGCTAAGTCTGAGAAACTTCTTGTTGCTTTCTGTGTGCGCTTTTCTGAGTAACTTTGCCCGACGATGTTCCTAATTTCTTCTTCTGATAGCCGATTACATGTTGAAAAAGTATTTTCAAACATCAGCCTAAGCTTTAGGTTTTCGTCTTGGCTCACGTTCAAAGGTCGCTTAAGTTGATTAACGTTGCCAGGTTCGATCACGTTCTATTGTTGTCTCGGGTAAAATGATAAATAATAAAGAAAAAAATCCCCGCATTCTTTCCTCAAAAATAATAGATAGGAAAACAAAATTATGAGTTAAAACTTATCTGCCTAGTTCTAACAAAGATTGATTCATTTTTAATTTTGGCTTTGGAGCTTCGTAATGCGTTCGTCTACAAATTAGAAACGAAATAAACAGAAGAGAGTTTAAAACCTCAACATTTGCCAGAGAGGTTTGCCATCTAAAGCCGATCAATACAAATTCTTAACATAGAATGGGCAAAACTGCATTTCCACCCCAAAACTGTTGTCATTGAGAACAACTTCGTAATATGATCGTTCGATATTGGAATATTTGCATAGACGTCGTGGGATTCGCATCGAAGTAGGAGCCGATCGAGGAAAACAGATGGACGCAACGGAAACGTAACAACATCTTTCTCAAGAGAATAGATTAATTACCTCATTAAATATCCTGAGGATAAAAACGAACTTTTAAAACAGGTAAACTACCAAACATCTGTGTGCAAAAATAGTTTGGGAAAACCTACCTGAAAGGCAACCTTAAATTGGACTGATCAATGTGAGAGCTAAGTCTGAGAAACTTCTTGTTGCTTTCTGTGTGCGCTTTTCTGAGTAACTTTGCCCGAAGATGTTCCTTATTTCTTCTTCTGATAGCCGATTACATGTTGAAAAAGTATTTTCAAACATCAGCCTAAGCTTTAGGTTTTCGTCTTGGCTCACGTTCAAAGGTCGCTTAAGTTGATTAACGTTGCCAGGTTCGATCACGTTCTATTGTTGTCTCGGGTAAAATGATAAATAATAAAGAAAAAAATCCCCGCATTCTTTCCTCAAAAATAATAGATAGGAAAACAAAATTATGAGATAAAACTTATCTGCCTCTAATAAATAAACCGTTTGCTCTGGGGAATTCCAATGCACTAGTCAGTGGAAAGCCCCGCACCCCCATACCCGGGGAATGCGGGTCATTAGCGGGGGATTTTAACGGTTTTTAGTGGTCATCTTTGCCCCAGTGTGCGGGGTGTTCGATAACATTAGACACAAATAACAGCGACCGGGGACCGTTAGCGGGGCTAGCGGGGCTTTGGCGGGGATTTCGCTTTTGAATAGGCCTGCAAAGAACACTGGGAAAGCGTATGATCTCAAAATGGCGGCCGCCAACAAGAAGGTATGTACGATTTAAAATCGTGCCACATCATGCCGCCACAGCTGTTGTTAGGGATGTAAATACTTAAAGTCTGATGCATCCATACAATGTAACCAAACCCAAAGTACAACGCAACGGAGTTATGATGGGCGCCAATGCGGAGTAGGCCAGGCCCACCATCAGAATAAAGAGATGGTTTGCGAACTGGAAATAACGAAAGGGACGAAGACCGTCAATAAGGTAAAGTACTTTGAAAACCTCGCATAGTCACCCTTCGGGTTAGCACTCTTATCGCATGACTCGTGAATAGACAGGCGCTCATAAATTAAATGACTGAGAACGGTAATTTAGAATTTATCTTTTCAGTTTCCCCGGTGATCACCAACTTGAACTCTACTGTAGACACCAATAAAAGAGAAGCTGTGCTCTACTGTTACGCGCATCACATTACTCGTGATTGTAATGCAAGTTTCAATGGCTCTATCTCTAACCTTTGCTCGTATTCGCTTTGACCAGAATTGAATTGAAACTGAATGATGAATAATCTGAGTGCCAACGGTTTTACCTCATTATACAAATACCGTCTGGCAAAACACATCCTTTCAGGAGCCACCGTCCATATGTAAGCAATCCATGGTAAAACGAGGTTTAAGCGAATGTCTAATCATCAATCTGGCCTCAGTCATGATTTGCTTTCTACGAATTCATCCTAATAATCCTCCTTTACATGAATCAAATGTATTGACCTCTAACATATGAGTTGAACAATTCAGTTAGCACAAACTGAGCCTACTTAAATCTTTTTTTTTGTTTCAATATTTTAAAATATCCTTTCAGATTCGATATTGCTGAGCTTTGCTGAGAGATTTCAAGAAGCCAAGCTGAGTACTTTTTAATACCAGTATATTTGGAAGCTTTTGGGTGTTTGTGTAACTTCCCTTAGGTAGATATTATAGATAAAATAGAGACGCGTATTCATCAAAAACTGTGTAATGTTTTCACGTAAAACTTTCACGATCTGATTAAGAAGTTTGCCTTAACATCGACCCCATATGTATTTATGAAATGTTTCAGATAGTGCACGCGCTCATGTTGGTGGATAGGTGTTTATAGATGAGAGTGCGCAAACACAGATGTGACGTCAAGCGTTCTTTTTTCATATATTTTAGAGAAATATTTCATAAAATCAATAGCAACTTTTTTTTCCCCTTTACGCCTAATTTTATCTTAGAACTCGAAGAATTCTCGAAGGCTTCAACTTCTCGAATTTTCCAAGTCCCCCTCATGCTTCGATGAGGCTATGTAGAAACAGGAAAGAAACTGTAATGCTTCAATACTGTTCGACGCGCGGGCAATATTTGACGGAATCTCTCCTCCCTAGGTAAGGAAAGTTTTGGGAGATGTTACTAATAACATAACATATCTGGACAGCGCAATCACGAGAAGAAGAACTAATGTAATAAATGAGGGAACACATATCAACCGATTGAAGATTGCCTTGAGGCCGAGGAATCCTGGTATTCGTGGTAATAAGACGATGACAACGACGATAAGAATGGTTTGAGTAGCGAGCCAAAAGACTTCAAGTTCTTCTGAATACAGGAAAGCTGCATTTCTTTCACAAAGGAACGTTGAGGACTTGTCTCTGAAACACTTAACGCAACGAATAAAGTATAAACAAATCCCGATTACTTGCCAACATAGCAACAGACTGTAGCATACTGACAGAATTTTGTCCCAAGGCAGCCTTATCTTAATCTTCGCCTCTCCAGACCTCGGTTCGGGATATGTGCACACTTTCAACAGTGGCTGGGTATCCTCCTCAGGCATCGTCGTGGCCACAAGCACTTTAAAATTACCTTCATACGGAAATAAGATATTTTTTTAGTATACTATAATTAAGTATTTCAAAATTTGAAAACTCCGTGACAACTGAGGCGAAAGCTAAAGAGAATTTCCTTCTAAAGTACCGATTCATAATTTCTTTAATGCATTGAACTCAACTGTTCCGTGGATAATTATGTTTAGGGACAGGAAGTTGGATCCAAACACTTTTGATATTTTTCAAACATGAAATATCGCTATTAGCCTTGGGTATGCTTAAGTTTTGCATATTAGAATATCAAGTATGACGTCAAACGAAACGAGCGGGTGGAATCCAGTGATTTTACTTTCCACAGTTTCCAAAAATTTAACACAGACTCCAAACTCACAAAAGTTGAGTGTTTTTCAGTGGATATGTGCGACTTCTCTACTCATATAAAGGACGCTATGAAGTTGAAGATCGTAATATCTTTTGAACAAATAGACATGTAGGTCATTTGCGAATAACTGATCAGTTCAGACACTTTTAAAGCCATCTGCTGAACCAGACGTTTCGTCACAGTTTGCCACGGTTTCAGTACTTTTAAACCCTACCTTCAAGCAATAAGTAAACTTAAGCATCCTTCTATAAAAATTAGATCTTAAGTCACGGTAAAAATACATAAACATTACGGTACTGCGGTTCGTTGGGAATTGAAATAGAAAGCAGCTGGCAAGTTCTTAGTCCCAATTCTTTTCCCATACCATCGAGAGGAAATTCAATTTACTTCTTATAATAATCTTGTTTACCTTTCTTCAAAAGCTTCCGTGGTCAGGTAAGCCAAAAACGGCGAAACGTCCTCGAAATGCGCGTAATAAAACGCAATGCCCTCTTCTCAGCTGATATACTGAGTCGCTGATCCGCTTGATGAACAGAACCGTATGATATAATATCTATTTTGCTACGCATAGGTTCAGACCACGTTGCGAAACCGAAATCGACTTCGCGCAGATAAAGAGGCGAGATAGGCAGTCTGGGAACTAGGCTTCCGCATACTTTTTCTCCGATGGCTTGTTATGTCAGGTCAGGTTGAAGCGAGCTAGTCTATCTTGTAAGCTAAAGAGCATGAAGAAGATAAAACACAACATCCCGAATTTGACGTTCACTTTTAATGAAGCAGGATATTGCTGTACCATTAACTAACTATTGTATGCTGGACGAAAATCATTGCAGCGGCTCATATCTCTACAGTCGACTTTAAATGTTTCTGTTACTCTAAAGGTCCCGACGATGAAAACATGTGGGAATGATTTTTCTATCTTAGACTACAGTTATGAAAATTTATACCCCTTCTTAAGGATAGCTTAAAACACCTCCGATCGTTTGATAAATTGCTTACTCTCAGAAATAAGTATAGACATTACCCATCCGAGTGCGGTCACTTCTTCCCTGTTGACGGAGATTTTAAGTTATGACTGGTGTCAACCAAGCCCTTCCTAACGCTGTTTACCTTTTCAGCAGTGCCCACTCCAAAGGAGTTAATCTTAAGTTAATCAGTACAACTTTCGGTGACAACCTAACTATGTCAAAGACTTGTCTAAGCTAAAAAAAACTCTGTTTTAAGGTTTGATTGGTTGAATAAAAATATTTCTAACCTAGTACTTTTAGACTCTAAACTTTCCAAGACCTGGTTTATAAAAAAAATGGATAGGAAAACAAGGTTGTGAAATAAAACTCATATTCCTCCGATAAATAAACCATTTAATGGTTCTGGGGAATTCAAAAAGTCTATCCATCATCACAGTAAACGAATTCCATTATCCGGTACTAGTCCTTTACACATCCTCTTTCTTCTCGGTGGAGGCTGTCAGAGGAAGACTAGACTCTAACTCAGATCCCAAGGTCTGGTCAACGTCTGCTGGAGCAGGTTCCGGGACTGGGGCTGGAACTCCTTGAGTCCTCATGTGGCTCTTCGCTACGTCCTAATCAAGGCCGCAAAGGAGAAAGGAGAAGCATCACGTTATAGTTAAGAAAAGGGCCAGTTTACCTAGCTACCTATCTGTTTGTTTGTCTGTCTGTCTATATTTATCTTTGCCTGTCCTGCTTTCAGGCAGCAGTAAAGGACTGTGACTCGTGCCAGAATATGCTATTGCTAAGACTTAATTCTGACTGTGTGCCGTTAAACACTGACAAACCTTACCTGTATAAAGTTTGGAGCGGGACTCTCCAGGCCATGAGCCGCACTCAGCGACAGGTTCTCTGCAGGTCTGATGTAGTGTTGCAGAATGAAGAAATAGAACAGGAGTGTGATGACAGGTAGCGGAAGGATTAAGACTGATGCAGCGTATGACTGCTTTAAGCTTACCACTCCAAACATCAGAAGCTGAAACACCACTGTTGCTACAATCATCCTATGGAAAATGAAAGGAAATAGGAATGTTCAGGCTTTGTTTCACTACATTCTTTGAAGAATTTTTTGTGCGCCACTTTGGCAAAAAATGGTAAAACCACTGAAGATCAATGAACATAAAGCGTATTCGGCTGACTCGCTTCGAGCGGGAAGACAATTTTGATTTTAACATGATTAGAGGTGTGAATCAACTCCTTTTCACCTCAATTACAGACCAGCAATGTCGGATGAGTTTCAACCGCCCTTGGACAATTTCGATTTACTGTAGGATTACATTAATCAATGTTGAAGGTTTTTTGTTGATATTCACCACTGTTTTGCACCCCTCCACCCTCCTCCACCACCCAATTCACCACTGTTTTGCACCCCTCCCCACCCCACCATCCTATTCACAACTGTTTTGCACCCCTCCCCACCCCACCATCCTATTCACCTCTGTCCTGCACCCCTCCCCACCCCACCATCCTATTCACTACTGTTTTGCACTTCTCCCCACCTCACCATCCTATTCACCACTGTTTTGCACCCCTCCCCACCCCACCATCCTATTCACCACTGTTTTGCACCCCTCCCCACCCCACCACCCTATTCGCCACTGTTTTGTACCTCTCCAACACCCCCACCATTCTTTTTCGACAGATCAGTGTCCCGCGGGTAAATTCAGTGCGGACGGGTCAGGTCCTCTGTACCGAGTCTGCCCAAAAGATACTTACCAGGACCAACCTGGAGAGACCGCGTGTAAAAACTGTGAGCATGGGACCAAGACTTTGCAATTGGCTGCGACTTCTGCAGAGGCATGTGGCGGTAAGAGACTAATTCACTTAGACCAATGTACTTGTGAATAGACAGGTGCTTATAAATAAAATAAGAACGGTAATTTGGTATTCATCTTTTCAGTTTCCCCGGTGATCACCAGCTTGAACTCCAGTGTAGACACGAATAGTAGAGAAGCTGTGCTCGACTGTTATGCGCATGCCTCGCCAACCCCACTTGTCAGTTGGCATTTTCTGGAGGATGTTCCAAGTGAGTCGTACACAACGTTAATGTTGCTTTTGAATTTTTCCAATCAATTGATCTGCTATGTCATTGCTGCAAAGCATCCATTACACATGCGTTAGGTTTTTTTCCTTGAGAGTTTTTAATTTCAAAGAAACAATAGTTTGCAGATTATTATTTGCGTATATGGCATTAGGCTATGGTTCAACACGTTAAAACTTTTTGATATGAATTTGGTGAGGAAGTCTTCTTCCATTTCATCTTCTTTTTCCCTTTATCGTAAATAGTCTCCATAATTTTACAAAGCTGTCACTATTACCATTTTTGTAAAGGCTTTCATCCTCATCGCCATTGATATTGATATCATTTCAAACAAGTTCATCATCACTTGCACGACAACTAGTTAATTTTTTTTCGTACTTTCCTTCTTCGTTCGAATCTTCGTTTATTCCTTGACTGTTCTCTTGTTCGAACTGAAATATATACAATGGCTACTCTTGTCTTTCCAGGTGACTTCCTTGGTATTCCCAAGCTCGTACAGCTGGTTAACAGTAAAGGACAACCAATTGGTACTCGCATGGTTATAAGAGTAGTCACAGAACACAACACAGGGCGGTACGAGTGTACCGCGGTCAACCAATTCGGCCAGGACAAGGAAACCCTTGACTTGAAAGTGTCGTGATCGTGATGTAAGTGTTTTTTATGACTTATAATATACATTGCGTGCGTCTGATTGGCTGAAAACGAGTGCATTTTTCATGTAACTCGAGTGTAAATTACAAATAGTGCGCGCGCTGCCAAAATTTCATCTCTCTTTTTTGACTTTCTGTGATGCGTTTTGCACGTAAGTTATTAATAAGTAAAAATATGATTTCTCGTGCATTTTGGTGTAAAATAAGCACTTCTATATTTTTCAAAGACTACAAATTTCACTCGCCCTATGGGTTCGTGAAATTTTGTTGTCTTTGAAAAATTTACTCGTGTTTATTAACACCAGATCGGACTCGAAATCATGTTGTTACCTATACTAATATTTATCTGTTCACGAAAATATCTGTAATATCTAGCCAAATGCGAGCACTGAATTCAGCATTTCGGTTGAATTTTGTATCATTTTTCACTGAATGCCTGAATTAGTGTTGTAAATGTTTACCAAAACTACACTACATCACCGTTTACATCAGTTCTTTCTGCTGAGGCCTTAATGGAGTCTTGATGGTTTTTTTTCTAGGTGATTTAACCAAACCCATTTAAAGACGGAAACCACAATAAACTTTTCTGTATACAAACGTTGACGACTTCAACAAAGAAATGGCGGGGAGATTTTAAATGCGCGATGTGTAATGAAGGGTGTGATAAACGTCCATAAGAAAAAAAAATTTAGTTATCTATTTTTTGATGTTACAATAATCAAAGTTAATAAGACAAAATAATACATTGAAAATTAACTATAGACCCGCTAAAGGTGACCGTTAAACAATTTCATGTTTTCGTTTTTCTCTAGGTCAGTCATGGTTACTGGAAATTCCAAGAGCAACAACAGCGGTACAGTGTCAATGCAGCTTTATTGACTGAACACTCTTGTAACTCCTCTTACTTACAAAATGCAATAAAGGCATGCATTCTAGAGCCACAGTCAGCTTTACTTAAGAATGTACACCTTTGAAAGAAAACTAGCTAGGTTCAAATAACATTTCGTTTTTAAACTTGCGTGAGCGCAAAATTACTTAACTCTAGTACAGGAAAAGAAAGAGGCATGACTACACTGTTTTTTAAATTGGAAAAAAATTTGTCTCCATCCTGGTAATTTATGATCTGATTGGCATGCTTATCTGGTGGTGGATCACTTGGAGAACATCCTAAGCCTACTACGTAGATGAAAAGGTACTTTGCTTTCTCCTCTTATTTCTTTTCCCTTCTTTTTTTCTTTTACCTTCCCCTGTATCATTTACATTGTTCAAGTTGCTGATCGTGGCTCCCCTTCATAGGAGAAATGCTTGGTGTGGCAAGTTCTCGAAGTTAGAAAGTATATTTTTGTCGTCAACAAAGAGTTTATTCCAGAAAAAGCTCAATATCCTAAGACGAAAGAAGGCCACACTTATTTGCCGTAAGATGTCAGATGTCCTCATAACACCTGACAATTCTTCTCTTTTACCCATCTGAATCTCTTCAACTTTAAGTAACATTGCTATAAAAGACATAACGAAACTGACCACACATTCTACAACAAAAACGAAAAGTGCTAACTTGCTTAGAACATAAAAAACACGTTTCGGGTGGTGGTATTTTAACATTTTCAACTGTGTGTAGTTCAAAAAGCCTATTAAAAGAATTTTCACTACATAGCTCATAGAGAAAACGATTAATATCAGCATTTGCAAGGACGACTCAGAGGAAAGTGACAATGTTGTAAACCTAGAGAGAAGAACGACAGCAAGGACAATCAAGGTCCAAAACGAAGGAAGAAACTTCAGTCTATGCAAGATTTCCTTGTAACCAAGGAACTCTGGGACTTTCTGTAGAGCAGCAATAAGTATAACACCGTGAAGGCATTGCGTAGTCAACCAAGTAAGTTGCAGCACTCCTGAGTGGCGGAAGGGTGCGTCCTTGTCACACTTGAAAGTAAGAATGTGCATTTTATAGCATGTCACGCAACGCACTGCGAAAAGACCAACTCCGGCGATCTGCCACCACAGCAATAAAGAGTAACATACTTTTAAAAGTTTGACTCCGTGTTTCTTTCCTCTTTCTATTCTTCGTTTTAGGTGTCGTGCAAGTACTTCCAAAAATGATGGCATGGCGACGAAAGTAGCAATGATGTCTCACTCCATTATAACTTCTTGTGTCTATCAAGCTGAATCGTTGGCTGCAAACTAGGACAACAAAATAGTTTTACGAATGTTAGTTAAAAAAGGTAACGAAATTACTACCACGAATAGATAAACCCCGCCATCATCTTCCTTGAAGCAAAAATCAGAATGGTTCTCTAGTTCTAACAATGGCTTCGAAACGTCTACAAATTAGAAACGAAATAAACACAAGAGAGACATGGTTTGATGCTACTCTGGTTTACAAAGTTTAATGAATGTAACCGAAGAAGTTACAATTCATAGACCCAACGTTTCGACACTCCTGTCTAGTGCCTTCATCAGGGGTGATGTAAACGCTGCAACAAGAGGTCCATATATATGATCACTAATTAGCGGCCTTTTTTCTGCGAATTTGCGGATTTCATAAGAGATAAAACTCTTAACGCTTCTGAAGAATTAATATCTTTCGACGTTGTTTCTCTCTTCACTAAAATCCCAGTTGATCTTGCCGTTAAGGTTGCGGAGGAGAGACACAGAGAAGATGCTTCCCTAGGACGAAGAACTTCTTTGCCTGTGGAGGATATTATTCATCCACTGTCTTTTTGCCTCAAAACCACGCAATTCGCATATAACGGCACCTACTATCAACAAGTTTTTGCTGTCACTGCTAACATGGTAATATGTTTCTAATGTCCAAGAGGCAAATGGCTATACAGAAACCTTTCTCCGTAACTGCCAAACACCAGTTACAACTGGTAACGCTCTTGATGAAAGGGAACCAGCGACTGTTTTTGCTGTTATTCCTTACATTCAGGGTGTTACGGAACCCATTAAGAGAATTTTGAATAACCACAACGTTAAAGTTGCTCAAAAACCTTTTCAGACTTTGGGGCATATTTTCGCCAAACCTAAGGATCCCGTCACGAAAGAACAACGAACCGACGCCATTTATTCTATTCCTTGCAATGATTGTGACATCGAATACTTCGGACAGACCAAACGACAGTTTGGTACAAGTTTGAAAAAGCATCAAAAAGCGGTTTTCTTTTGCAAAAATGAAAATTCAGCTTTATCGGAGCACACATGCCTAACTAACCATACAATTGGTTGGGATAATTCTAAAATTATCACTACTAATCGGCGTTACCACCAGCGCCTTTGTTTGGAGGCTTGGCATGTTAACTCCGCCCACGCTCCTTTGAATCGTGACGATGGCGGTTTGCTTCCTGACGCCTATTTACACCTCGTCAGAAAAAAGGCCGCTTGTTAGTGATTATTATATAAGGACCTCTTGTTGTAGCGTTTAGATCATCCCTGAGGAAGGCACTAGACAGGAGTGTCCAAACGTTTGGTCTATGAACTGTAATTTCTTCGGTTACATTCATTAAATCTATTAACTCCGCCCGCGCTCCTTTGAATCGTGACGATGGCGGTTTGCTTCCTGACGCCTATTTAAACCTCGTCAGAAAAAAGGCCGCTTGTTAGTGATAATTATATAAGGACCTCTTGTTGTAGCGTTTAGGTCATCCCTGATGAAGGCACTAGACAGGAGTGTCGAAACGTTGGGTCTATGAATTGTAATTTCTTCGGTTACATTCATTAAATCTATTAACTCCGCCCGCGCTCCTTTGAATCGTGACGATGGCGGTTTGCTTCCTGACGCCTATTTACACCTCGTCAGAAAAAAGGCCGCTTGTTAGTGATTATTATATAAGGACCTCTTGTTGTAACGTTTAGGTCATCCCTGATGAAGGCACTAGACAGGAGTGTCGAAACGTTGGGTCTATGAATTGTAATTTCTTCGGTTACATTCATTAAATCTGTAAACCAGAGTAGCATCAAACCATGTCTGATTGTCCACCTGGTTGCCTTGTGAACTTTCATATATTTTAAACACAAGAGAGTTTAAAACCTCAAAAATTGCAAAAAAGGTTTGTCATTTGAGGTCGACCAATACAAATTCTCAACCTAGAATAAAAAATACTGCATTTCCACTCCAAAAGTGTTGTCATCGTAAACAACTTCGAATATATTCGTTTCGATGTTCAAATATTTGCATAATGTTGTGGGATTCACATCGAAGTAGGAGCCGATCGAGGAGAACAGATTGACGCAACGGAAACATAATAACATTTTTCTCAAGAGAATAGATTAATTGCCTCATTCAGTGTCCTGATAATAAAAGGACGAACTTTTAAAACAGGCAAACTACCAAAAAATCTGTGTGCAAAAATAGTTTGGAAAACCTACCCGTTGGGCAAACATGAATTGGACTGATCAACGTGAGAGTTAAGACTGAGAAACTTCTTGTTGCTTTCCGTGTGCGCTTTTCTGGATAAATTTGCCTGACGAGGTTCCTTATTTATCCTTCTGATAGATTACAAATTGAAAAATTAGAAATTCTAACATCAGCTTAAGCTCAGGGCTTTCGTCTTGGCTCATGTTCAAAGGTCGCTATAGTTGATTTACGTCGCTAGCTTAGATCACGTTCTAATTGTCTTGAGTCAAATGATTCAAGTGATTTTCAACAAGAATACAGAAAATGAAAACGAAACAGGTCTTTTCCCCACAAGCAAACAATTTCTCTAAACTTTG
This sequence comes from Pocillopora verrucosa, assembly GCF_036669915.1. Taxonomy (NCBI): domain Eukaryota; kingdom Metazoa; phylum Cnidaria; class Anthozoa; order Scleractinia; family Pocilloporidae; genus Pocillopora; species Pocillopora verrucosa. The sequence goes on from NC_089325.1 coordinate 10,213,636, forward strand.
GCCTTTTCCTGTTAATTATGGCTAAATTTTTTCGAATAATATATGCAAATTCTGCAAACATAATATATGAGAATCCGTGGACGGTGAAAAAGTTTAAAAATCTAAAGCCGTTCAATACAAATACTTAACATAGAATGGGAATACTGCATAGCCTCGATCACGTTCTATTTTTGTCTTGGGTCAAACGACAAATAACAAAGAAAAAAACCCCGCATTCCTTGGTTCGGAGCTATTGTCAATGAGAATACAGAAAATGAAAACGAAACAGGTCTTTTCCCCACAAGCAAACAATTTCTCTAAACTTTGGCCTTTTCCTGTTAATTATGGTGTGCGCTTTTCTGGATAAATTTGCCTGACGAGGTTCCTTATTTCTTCTTCTGATAGATTACAAATTGAAAAATTAGAAATTCTAACATCAGCTTAAGCTCAGGGCTTTCGTCTTGGCTCACGTTCAAAGGTCGCTATAGTTGATTTACGTCGCTAGCTTAGATCACGTTCTAATTGTCTTGAGTCAAATGATTCAAGTGATTTTCAACAAGAATACAGAAAATGAAAACGAAACAGGTCTTTTCCCCACAAGCAAACAATTTCTCTAAACTTTGGCCTTTTCCTGTTAATTATGGCTAAATTTTTTCGAATAATATATGCAAATTCTGCAAACATAATATATGAGAATCCGTGGACGGTGAAAAAGTTTAAAAATCTGAAGCCGTTCAATACAAATACTTAACATAGAATGGGAATACTGCATAGCCTCGATCACGTTCTATTTTTGTCTTGGGTCAAACGACAAATAACAAAGAAAAAAATCCCCGCATTCCTTGGTTCGGAGCTATTGTCAATGAGAATACAGAAAATGAAAACGAAACAGGTCTTTTTAGCATAACAGACGATTTCTCCAAACTTTGGCCTTTTCCTGTTAATGTTGGCTGAATTTTTTCGAATAGTATACGCAAATTCTGCAAACATAATATATGAGAATCCGTGGACGATGAAAAAGTTTAAAAATTTAAAGCCGTTCAATACAAATACTTAACATAGAATGGGAATACTGCATAGCCTCGATCACGTTCTATTTTTGTCTTGGGTCAAACGACAAATAACAAAGAAAAAAATCCCCGCAATCCTTGTTTCGGAGCTATTGTCAATGAGAATACAGAAAATGAAAACGAAACAGGTTTTTTTAGCATAAGCAAACGATTTCTCCAAACTTTGGCCTTTTCCTGTTAATGATGGCTGAATTTTTTCGAATAGTATATGCAAATTATGCAAACATAAACTATGAGAATAACGTAAAAAAATTTCAAAATTTATCTTAAGTCATAACCTATTTGTATCAAGCTCTTCTTTTCCCCGAAAGTCTAGAAGTTAAAGTTTCCCAACTTTGGTAACTTCGTACGGTGTCTCGGGTTGCTATTTTGTGTATTGGGTAAACATCCTTTTGTCTTTTCATAAACTTGTAGTTTACATGTTATGATTTTTTATTTAATTCATCATTTTGACCTACTGAGAAACAGCACTTTTTATCTCTTCGGCTGAGGTAATTAATTCGGAATACTGAAAACGATGTGACCTTAGGAGCTTCTCTATCTATCTCAGTGGTGTGTTTTTCAGAAGATCCTGTGAAGTTGGAGATATTAGCACCTTTTTAAAGTAGACAAGTACCTGTAGTTCCTTATCCAATGATTCAGGCTCGAAACTGTTCGGTGAGGCTCATTGCTTCGTTGTAACATACCCTGACTAACCGAACAAGCCGTCTTCCTCATCAGTTAGCGCTAGCATCCTTTTATCATAATGAAAATTTTGTCCATAGAAAAAAATACTGATTGAACTTCACTGGTTGGCTTTGAAATTTATATATTAGCCAAAATATCTTCTTAACAAGCGAGTATAAATTGAGATGCGAACACTCCACGGTTAGCGTGGGGTAATGAAATAACCCATTTGGGTTGCAAGAAAGGAAACGCAGGAAAACCAAGCTGTAAAAGGGAGACCAGAACACTCTCCCGAGTGGCCTTCTGGGCCGGTACACTGCTATGGAGTATTCAGTTACCTAGGCCAAGTGCCTCCGTGCTTTCGGCTCAGCTAAACCTTGATTCCTCTGAAAGTCTTAGCGTAACCAGGAGATTTTTGTTTCCGCCCTCTTCATACGAGACTTCGAGAAAATAAAGAGAAAAGATTGGCAGCCTGAGGAATGGATTTCCGTTTACTTTTTCTCCAATGGCTTGTAATGTTAGGCTACACAGTCTATCAGTCAGTCTACTAATCAGTCTGCCGGTCACTCAATTCACGCAATCTATTAGTCAGTCTGTTGTCGGTCAGTTTGTTTGTTCAAGAACAGAGAACAAATCATCTGGCCAGCTAGTCTATCTTGTAAGCTGGAGAGCATGAGAAGATAAAACACAACGTCCCAGTCCCCTTCGTGCTTCGATGAGGCTATGTAGAAACTAGAAAAAAACTGTAATACTTCAATATTGTTCGACGCGCGGGCAATATTTGACGGAAACTCTACGCCCTAAGTAAAATTGAAATCATGCGTGCGTTGTATTTAAATATAGGTAAAGACATATCACTATCGAGAGATTGATCAAATCGACTTTATTCAGATCATTTATCCTAATGCTGTTCAAAAAATACCCTTGTCATCGATGAATAGCTTCGTCCAGAAGAAACTCATTAATTTGAATCGAAAACTGGTGACGCCAAAGTTTTCTAACAATTTATTCACCACATGAAAATCCGTCGAGTTTGCTGAACTCATCGCTGCAGGAAATTTTTGAACGTTGAAAGTTATTGCAATGAGCGCGATGGTGAAATGAATGAAACTTGCGAGAAAAATCACAAAGACAGTCAACTTCGATAATAAAAACACATAGAGGGGATATCGGTGCTTTAAAGTACTCAGCTGTGTATAATTAAGCATAGCTGCAGCTAAAACTGCCAGTGTATATTTTAGAGCAAACCCGATTAGGATCGCCATGGTAAGGAAAGTTTTGGGAGATGTTAGTAAAAGCATAACATCTCTGGATACCGCAATCACGAGAAGAAGAACCAATGTGAAAAATGAGGGAACACATTTCAACCGATGGAAGATTGCCTTAAGGCCGAGGAATCCTGGTATTCGTGGTAATAAGACGATGACAACGACGATAAGAATGGTTTGAGTAGTGAGCCAAACGACTTCAAGTTCTTCTGAATACAGGAAAGCTGCATTTCTTTCACAAAGGAACGTTGAGGACTTGTCTCTGAAACACTTAATGCCACGAACAAAGTATAAACAATTCCCGATCACTTGCCAACATAGCAACAGACTGTAGCATACTGACAGGATTTTTTCCCAAGGCAGCCTTATCTTAATCTTCGCCTCTCCAAACCTCGGTTCGGGATATGTGCACACTTTCAACAGTGGCTGGGTTTCCTCCTCAGGCATCGTCGTGACCACAAGCACTTTAAAATTACCTTCATACGGAAATAAGATATTTCTTAGTATACTATAATTTAGTATTTCAAAATTTGAAAACTCCTTGACAACTGAGGGGAAAGTTAAGGAGAATTTTCTTCTAAAGTACTGATTCATAATTTCTTTATTGCATTGAACTCAACTGTTTCGTCGATAATTATAAAGTTTAGGGACAGGAAGTTTAATCCAAATGCTTTTAATTTTGTTCAAACATGAAATATCGCTATTAACCTCAGTGTACGCTTATGTTTTCCATACCAGAATATCAAGTATAGCGTCAAACGAAACAAAAATTTGGAATCCAGTGATTTTACTTTCCACAGTTTCCAAAAATATAACACAGACTCCAAACTCACAAAAGTTGAGTGATTTTCAATGGTTATGTGCGAATTCTTTACTCATATAAAGGACGCTATGAAGTTGAAGATCGTAATATGAACAAATAGACATGTAGGTCCTTTGCGAATAATTGATCAGTTCAGACACTTTTAAAGCCATCTGCTGAACCTGACGTTTCGTCACAGTTTGCCACGGTTTCGGTACTTTTAGACTCTACCTTCAAGCAATAAGTAAACTCTAGCATCCTCCTATAAAAATTAGATCTTAAGTCACGGTAGAAATACATAAACATTACAGTACTGCAGTTCGTTGGGGATTGAAATATATATTTAAGTCATAGCGATCTTGCTGATATCGTTAGAAAGCAGCTGGCAAGCTCTCAGTCCTAATTCTTTTCCCATACCATCGAGAGAAAATTCAATTTACTTCTTATGATAATCTTATTTACCTTTCTCCAAAAGCTTCCATGGTCAGGTAAGCCAAAAACGGCGAAACGTCCTCGAAATGCGCGTAATAAAACGCAATGCCCTCTTCTCAGCAGATATACTGAGTCGCTGATCCGCTTGGATGAACAGAACAGTACGACATATTTATTGTTTTTTTAGAGGGCACGGTAACGAATCTTGCAATCTGATTGGTCCTTTACCCGGTCAGTATTTTCCCATCTCTGCCCACGGGCCACGGTAACGCCTTCGTGAGTCGTCGAGTACATCCCAACTTTCGTTATCATTTTTCATAAATATACCTCGTTTTCCGGCTGGGCAGTGTTTTTAAGCAAACACGTCGGTCACTACCTCAAGCCGATAAATAACTTATGAATCCTCTCTTTTCTCTCTATCAAATCACTTTGGTTGACAGAAAAATATTGGTTTCAGAATGAATTTGTATAAACAATAGTGTCATTACGTTGGTTGACAAGCGGCCTAAAAACCGTCTGCAATTAATTTTAATCGTTCACAAAAAGTACCCAGAAAGTTGGAACGTGAGGTATTTGGTTACAGTTAAACTGAACGATGGAACTTTCATTCATTTAATATCTGAATTTTCTCGAGCAATTTGTTCATAGTGAAAGAGCGAGCGAAGTTTTAATTTAAGTTCTACAACAAATATACGCTCCTGGTGAGTCTTTCCAATTCCGTTCAATTTGGACATTTGTACCTTAAATTGCACAACAGAAATTGAAGGAATTTTTTGAGAAAAGGCCGCATTACATTCCCTTGTGTCTCGTTGGAGTTTGCCGTTCGAATTTAGTTTTTGTGAAGGAAAGATCAGAGTTAAACACGCCATTACAGCAAACAAACGAGCAGACTCTCACAACTTCAAAATAAAAAGATTGAATTTACTCACAATTACTTTCCTCGCCGTTTACTTAATGAACAGAGGTAAATCTTCGTACATGAATGAATCGTCGATGAGAGTGAATAATACTTTCCGTTAGATCATTAACTGATTTTGAAGAAAACATTGTCGTGACAGTCCTTGCCAAACTAGTTCTGTTGGTTTTCAAATGTTCCTACGCTTTTTTTTTTCTTGCGCGCTCTCTAATTGACAGGTGTCATATTGTGACAGATACTTGTAAAAATAATGTTTCAAAGTTTGTTTGGAAGCCTTTTAAATCACCTTTATCGTTACGGAAATGAAAATGTTTCGCTGAGGCATATCTCTTAAATTTGCATCACCTCTATTTTAACTACCATTTACCCACTCAAAAATTGTTCAGTTTATGGAAGATCTTGCCGTATTTACGGCCATAAATCATTCGGGTTCTTTCGGAAAGAATTTCGTCAAGTTTAAAAACAATAAATATGTTATTTACCGGCTAAGGGTCGGTCCGTATGGTGAAAAACTGTGACCTCGGTCTTGAAAATGCTGCCCTCGACCTACGGCCTCGGGCAGTATTTTCAAGACCTCGGTCACAGTTTTTCACCATACGGACCTCCCAGCCGGCAAATAACATATATATATCTATTTTGCTACGCATAGGTTCAGACCACGTTGCGAAACCGAAAAAGTAAGAAAGCACACGGAGGGAAGGGAGCTTTCTTTAGGTGGCCATTAAAGCTGGTAGACAGGAATCTTCTGATCATTTTCCCCTGCCTGGTCCCACCACCTCGCCCTAGACTTCGTGCAGATAAAGGGGCGAGATAGGCAGTCTGGGATCTAGGTTTCCATATACTTTTTTTCCGATGGCTTGTAGTGTCAGGTTAGGTTGAAGCGAGCTAGTGTAAGCTGGATAGCATGAAGAAGATAAAACTCAACATCCCGAATTTGACGTTCACTTTTAATGAAGCAGGATATTGCTGTATCATTAACTAACTATTGTATGCCAGACGAAAATCATTGCAGCGGCTCATATCTCTACAGAACAGTCGGCTTTAAATGTGAAGTCTAAAGGTCCCGACGATGAAAACATGTGGGAATGATTTTTCTCTCCTAGACTACAGTTCTAAATTTATACGTCCACCTAAGGATAACTCAAAGCACCTTCGATCGTTTGATAAATGGCTTACTCTCAGAAATAGGTATAGACATTACCCGTCCGAGTACGGTCACTTCTTCCCTGTTGACGGAGATTTTAAGTTATGACTGGTGTCAACCACGCCCTTCCTAACGCTGTTTACCTTTGCAGTAGTGCCCACTCCAAAGGATTTAATCTTAAGTTAATCATTACACCTTTCGGTGACAACCTAACTATGTCAAAGACTTGTCTAAGCTAAAAAAAAAACTCTGTTTTAAGGTTTGATTGGTTGAATAAAAATATTTCTAACCTAGTACGTTTAGACTCTAAACTTTCTTAGACCTGGTTTATAAAAATAATGGATAGGAAAACAAGGTTGTGAAATAAAACTCATATTGCTCCAATAAATAAACCATTTAATGGTTCTGGGGAATTCAAAAAGTCTACCCATCGTTACGGTAAACGAATTCCATTATCCGGTACTAGTCCTTTACACATCCTCTTTCTTCTCGGTCGTGGCTGTCAGAGGAAGACTAGACTCTAACTCAGATCCCACGGTCTGGTCAACGTCTGCTGGAGCAAGTTCCGGGACTGGGGCTGGAACTCCTTGAGTCCTCATGTAGCTCTTCGCTACGTCCTAATCAAGGCCGCAAAGGAGAAAGGAGAAACATCACGCTATAGCTTAGAAAAGGGCCAGTTTACCTATCTATCTGTTTGTTTGTCTGTCTCTCTACATGTATCTTTGCCTATCCTGCTTTCAGGCAGCAGTAAAGGACTGTGACTCGTGCCAGAATATGCTATTGCTGAGACTTAATTCTGACTGTGTCCCTTTAAACACTGACAAACCTTACCTGTATAAAGTTTGGAGCGGGACTCTCCAGGCCATGAGCGGCACTCAGCGACAGGTTCTCTGCAGGTCTGATGTAGTGTTGCAGAATGAAGTAATAGAACAGGAGTGTGATGACAGGTAGCGGAAGGATTAAGACTGATGCAGCGTATGACTGCTTTAAGCTTACCACTCCAAACATCAGAAGCTGAAACACCACTGTTGCTACAATCATCCTATAGAAAATAAAAGGAAATAGGAATGGTTACTTTCACAAAAAGACATCCAGTAAATAAATTATGCGTCCTCTTGAGGTCTACGCACGAAATTTCAGAACCCAACTGAGGTTAGGTTCTGGTTCGAGCGCAGGTCAGCCTTGCCTCTGTTTTCACGTGTTTGTTGTTGTTTTTCTGAAAAAAATTGCTTGCACGATGAAATTAATTCATTTTCTGTACCTGTTAAAAACCCTCGGCCACATCATGCCGCCACAGCTGTAGTTGGGGATGTAAATGCTTAAAGTCTGATGCATCCACACAATGTAACCAAACCCAAAGTACAACGCAACAAACGGAGTTATGATGGGCGCCAATGCGGAGTAGGACAGGCCCACCATCAGAATAAAGAGATGGTTTGCGAACTGGAAATAAAGACAAGGGACAAAGACCGTCAATGAGGTAAAGTACTTTAAGAACCTTGCATAGTCACTCTTCAGATTAGCATTCTCATCACAAAGGAAAAGTCATGCATCAGGTCCAAAGGATCAACATCTAATACATCGAATGTCTCGTACGCTTGAGAAAGAATTGTGAAAACAAGTAGCTACAAATCATTGAAGCGTTGGTTGAATAATTTTCCTGCTACTTGTTCGTTAAAGTTTCCACTGAACTCGCAAAGCAGCGATTTAGGGATAAATCTATGTCGGCTGAGACTAACTCTGAGGAGTCAATGTTAAAGTGATCAGGAAAATTTCTCAAAAGCAGACTTACTCATCCACATGCATTGCCCCACACTGTGTTTGCAATGCAGCCTCTTGTGCTCGCAAACATTCGGATGTCTAGACTTGACGGGCTACCATATTTTCGTAAGTATAGGGCGTCGCTAGATCGCCTAGCACAGGATCTTAATTATGATGCAATATAACGTAGGCATGGAATAGATCTTTCAACGAGATAGAGATATTGATGGGCGACTTTTTGTGGGACCATGATTATGAATTACTATAAGCGACTAAGGAAGATCTCTGCTTTAAAACTACATGTTCATATGGTAAACTTACCACTCGGTCATAAAGGACAGGTGGTGGTTTCCAGGCCAAATCGTCCTCACGGGGCGTCTTCACAAGCCACTTACGCTTGATTGACACCAGAATGAGAGGCACTATGCGCAATAGCTGCAGCGCATAACCAGTTAGAGTCGCCAGCATGATGTAACAAATGAAGAAGGTAGACTGCGAGGGAAGGGCTTCAGCTAAAAATGATGGAATCTGGCTCGGGTTATCTGCCATCTCTTTCAGTTTGTTTAAAGCTGAGCCAGCAAATGTCATGAACAAGAACTTGTTCACAAGCTGGCAACAAAACAAGATAAGGAGTTAGGACCAATCGGTGTTGATCGCCAGGGGGGAGGGGAGGGGGGGCGCGGAGTATTTACCTGATACCCTGATAAGACTCTTTTATATTCTTGATCCCTCCTTTATTGACAGTCAATTTTCTAATAGTCCCCCCCCCTCGTACTCGGTTGATGGCGACTGACCCCCCTCCCGCCATTCCATGCATCATGTGATCCATATACCGTATGATCCCCCCAAAACCCTCTGCCCACTCGACTCCCCCCCCCCCCCGAGATAACTGCAGAAGAAATTTACACTAAAATTCTTAAGGACTTTTTAATTTAAGAGCATCGTTACCATGAAAATGTACAATTTTCCCAGCGTAGATCTGTCCACTTCACTTTGGGATGGTATTCCTTCCAGCTTGCTGAAAAACTGCAGGATCTAACATGGGATGAAAAGGCATAGATGCAAATTTATTTTTGAAATTGTGTTCTTAAAAGATTTGCAAGTTTATCATCTTGTTCTAACATCATGTGTGCACGTTCTATAAACTAATCACAGTTTTATTCCAATAACAGAATTATTCGACCGATTAAAATCCATCAATTAGTCAGTAAGTTATTCTCCTTGTCAGCCAGTCAGTCAGTCAACATGACAAGTGATTCTGTCTGTACTAACCAAGGGCAAAATGGCGAAGAAGATTAGCAAAGCGAGACCTGACAAGAAACCCTCAATGGCACCTTTCACAAATGCGTTAAGCTCCAGCACTGAAAAAGAAAGAGAAACAGGTAAAGTACCAAAAAAAACAAGGACGCACGAATAATTAAAACAAAAATGGTAAAAATATGTCTCATACCGGTTATCATCATTTATAGACGCTGGCTTGAGAAAAGCGTGATAAATAGATTGTTTTTTATTTATTCAAATTTCAGCTCGGTATATACAAAGTATGTAATTTTCTATCTTGTCAAAGACCTCTCCCCAGTTTGACCAGAAACCGAATGCGAATGCCCTTTCTGACAGCCCCTTAGTACTGATTGATTAGCAAGACCCACCTGGTTTCAAAAATGGCGCGATTTTTGTCAGATTCTGTAGCTCGACCAAAGATGATGTGAATGCGACAGGCACAGTCCAGAAGAACACCAACAGGAACACAAGTGTGTAGATGAGAACTGTACGCAATTTCCTGTTTTGAATCATAATTGAAAGAAAATTAGAATTGAAAGAAATTCTTGCGGGAGATCATCATAAAAAGGAAAATGTCTTGCTTGATTACAAACCAAAATCAATGCTGAACAGGACGTAAAAAGAGTCTGAGGAGTTATGTAATTATGGAAAGTTATACTAAAAACTGCCTTGATCTCAACAACGCCTTAAAATCGCAATATCCTTGATGAAACTTAATTATACTTGAAGGATATGTGATATCAAGTAATGAATCTGTAACCCTCCACGACATTTCGTTTAATTTTACATCGAAACACCGACCGCAATGTTTCCCTACGCAAGAGCTGTAAATATAAGATACCTTGCCCACAGACCAATGGAGAGATTATTCCACAGAACACTTGTCAGCTCTGGGGCGGGCATGACGTCGACGGCCAGGGGGGAGTTATCCCAGTCAGCCTGATTCGCCAGAGTTGACGATCGCAGAGATCGAAAAACGACGAAGCTACTAGGAAGTAGAGTGTGTTTCTTCTCAGTTTCAACGTCTAGTTTGTTCTGTGCAGTCTGCAAAGATAACAATGAAATCCTTAGAGACTCGCGTAAAAGAAAATCAATCATCTACAGTAAGGGAAAAAAGAATTGGACGAAGGAGGACTAGGTCCTACTCACCAGTCTTCTCCAAAATCTGCGCAGCGCTTACGTGGGGGAGAAAGGGCTGATGGGAAGGAGGAGGAGGTGTCGCCTTCCTCTCTCGCTCTGTCCCTACCCATCGTCGATCTATTAAGTCACGATTATAATTATCTATTACCTCTAGCTCTGCTCCATACTGGGTAATGGAGTCGAATTTCGTTCCGCAGCAAATGAACTTCTTGTGCGTGGGTCTTTCTTCAGTTTGCTCAAAAACTGCCTGAAAAATATATTTCATAATGAAAATCACATCCATAGTAAAATTTTACCATGAGCTAATTTGTAAACTTGTCGTTTTTATCGTCCTCTCTCTTTAAAAAATGGGCTTCGTGCATCCCTTTACTCCTCTCTTTGCCACGCCCTTGCACTACCCTCTTAACTAAACGTGGGTTAGAAGAGAGTAAGGAATGGGAGGTCTGAAAAGACGGTCTTCTTTTCCAAAGATCAGCTCTCCCTTCAGCTTAAGTCTATAATATTCCCCTCTCAACGCTACATAAGCTGCAATACGAATTTTACTTTTGGAACCCCCCCCCCCACTCCCTTCCCCCGCCTCTTTTCCCCTCCTTTGTTCGCCAGGTTTCTTCAACCCAACCCCCATGAAGTCTCGATTCGTTATGGTATATCTTTTAAGGGTTTTAACACGGCCACGCCCATTATGGTGTAAAGGGAAGACTCTGGGGCGTGTAAGCATTTGGCTGAAATTCACGTCCACTAATAAGGAAACTTTAAGACTGGCACATAAACCCGAAGTATGGAAAACTTACTTTTGCGTGCTCCAGCTTCCATTTTAGAGCATCCCGCTCGTTAACAAGTTCTTGCCACTTTTTGAGATCCTCCACAATTACGACATCTTCCACCTGAAGCATAAAAAAACCTTTTCCTTACCAACAAATTCCGACTTAGTCCAGTTAAAAATCAGCTGCGGAATTGGAAATGAAATCTACGTTACCTCTTCAGGAAATAATTCTTGCATGTGGTTCTTCAAACTTTCGTAATCCTTGAACTAAAAATCAATTAAGAGAATAAAATATGAAAATTTGAAAAGAGGGGACCTCGCAATTACTTCTCTCAGTAAATTTTGATGGCAATCTCAACCCCTCGGACAATGATTCCAGCTTCATGCCCCAGTTCGCGATATTTCGCGGATTTAACAGCTAATTAACGGAAGATATAGGAAAATAATTCGTTCAGAAACAACTCAGCTGGGATTGATAGACTGGAATAACTGATGAATGATTTAATCTTCCGTTTAGAAAGGTATTTATAAATAACGTCGCTCGTTCTTCAGCTTTCCAAATGGGAAGCCGAGAGAGATTTGGGAAGGAGGTTCTTGCGATAGCTGATACCCGTTCATTGTGACACCGCGTTTCAGAAACTCATCGACTTGCAGGACTGCAACCGTTGAAAATATATTTATATTCTTTTAAAAAGATAAGATTGCTTCATATGCTACTTCATCAAGTCCAGCTTGGGAATAGGGCGTGACACTCGATACACCCATGAGTAAATCACACGAATGAATTGAAACGCGAAAAAAAAGTTTTGCCTCAGGCTATGCAAGAAACGTTACTTCCCTAGCGAAAGATTAATTCGAAGTTTGAATTCGCCAATTAATTTTCGCTTGGTCACGAAAGCTTTCCGTATTTTTCCATATATTTTGGCTCAAAAATTGGACGAACTTTTATCAGTGTTCAGGCGCCCTTTTTTTTGTGTTCGACACACGTGGTAAACACAAGATCAGTCTGTCAACTGTTAAACTCACCACGTAAATTTCTAATTAAATTATTTCGCGTGTTCTTAGAAAAACTACTCTCTAATGGATCAAGTTATCAAGGATCTCCACGACTTCTTTCGGTCTGTTTCGCTAACCTATCTCTTCTCCGCTTTGCGCGCAAAATACGTGTTACATCCGATCGTTACGCTCACTGTAACGCAACACGCAGCATATTAGCATTTTTCTTTCCACATGTTTCTCATTCATTATTCATGACAGAGTTAAACCTTTTTTTTTTTTTACCAGCTGCTAGTTCGCTGCAAACACATGCTGTTTCAAAATCGATTGACATTTTCAAGATCTTTTGAGAAAAATCTGGGTCATTAATGGTAAGAAAAAAAGATTATATAAAAAGCGAACTAATCTGAAAGCCTTACCTTGTCTGGCAAATCTCTAACCAACACAGCGTACTGATAGCCCATCCCTTTACTAAGATACTGTTGTCGGTACATGATAAACGCTTTCCACTCCATGTACAAAAGGTAGCAGATAATCAATGTGTACAGCCAGGCGGCTACAGTGTGGGCCCAAACTTTCGATGATTTTACGACGATGTTTGACAGCGCTATCTGCTCCAAGCCGCTCAGATCCCCTCCACCGTAATAATTCACGGGAATCAAAACAATGATTCCGTATGGCATGAGAACTAGGGCGATCTTAAAGCAAAGCTTCATGAACCGCATGTGAACCACCGCATCAATACCCGCGTAGAGGAAAACTTCGTCATCCTTCACGGTGAAAGCGGGAAAAAGCCACGAGAAAAACGACTGGGAACGTTTTCCAGGCGCTAGCGTATCTATCAAAAGATGCCTTGGCGCGTAAATAATTTTGTGCTTCTGTCTTAGAATGCAAAACAATATTAAACATATGAGGGCTATAATCAAGTTGAGAATAAGCGCTGAGACAAACTTGTTAGTGCTGTCTGCTACTTCACCATCCACCGTGTCGTTGCTGTTAGCGCTGTCATTCGCCATTTTCGCAAAGCTGTCGTCTCGTCGCTACACCCAGATTGCAAGGTAGTGCTAACTGAATTGTACTAAATTTTATGCGTGGCTGAATAGCGCCAGCAGTCATAAATTTGATCGATCGATGAAGATCCAATAGAGTTTTCCGATTACGTGATCACGTGGAGGTGCGCGGAAGCGACTAGACAAGTTCTCACAATGGTAGACGCCCGTTGAGCGATCCAGCGAATTCTCTGTCTTTCTTCATGCTAAACAAGGTTGTTGGCGTCGTTATGAATTCGTTTAAACCGATTACCGATTTTAAAAAGCACATCTATTTGTAAAAAGAAAACACTAATAAATTATTTCTGCTCGATGAACGAATTGAGACAACAGCGTGACAGTGAAGATTTTTAATACAATCGTAATTAAATTTAATAACATGCGAAACGCAGATCTTTCCACGCGCTCCTTGGCTATTAGAGAAGAAAACGTTGGCGATTCGTACGTGAATAATTATCAATCTAGATAGTTCTAAAGGGTTTCGAAGTTAAATCGTATCGTTAGGGAGTGGATTTTCTATCGCGTGACTTCACTTCAAAAGCAAAGATACTGAATTTTGTGGTAAGGTGTGTTGACAGAACCGCTGACGCATAACTAATTTGGAAGATACTAGACATATCAATTGGCAGCGAGTTGCACGTCTGCACGGCATGGAAATGTAGATATTAGTTTATTTTTAAAAATTTGCAAACAGCTTTTTGATCATTTCTATACTAAAATAAAAAGTAATGTTTTGATCCAAAAAAATATGTAGCTTATCGTAATTAAAGTTCTGTGGATGCTCATATATATTGCTCAAAAGCTTAATTTAAATTTATGAGCTGTTTACTTCAAATTGATTACATTCAAAGACTTTAACAATACTCGCTCACACCGATTTGCAAATAAAATTACGCCGTATAGACTTAAAATAAAAATTAGCACATTCAGTTTTATTCTGACATATACTAATCCCTTATTTAAATTTCGTGCTTTTACCTAATCTACCGACCACAATCACACTAATTCAGACCAACTTTGCGCAGTGCTAGTTTCACTTACAGCAAAACGTGTTGCGAAAGTTTATTACCCTTTCCGTTCGCCAGTTGAATCTTTCTCATTGATACAAGCCCTTCTCTTCTCCGGACTGTTAGAAATCAGTCCAACCATATTAAATTCATGCAATTCATGTAATATGTGCACACCGTAAAAGTTTTCGCGGTAAAAATTTGAAGTGCTGGCATCCCTGCCGTGTGATTTGTCATGAGTGGTACCAAAATAACCATAATAAAAAATCATAATTGTAATAATAATAATAATAATAATAATAATAATAATAATAATAATAATAATACTCACCAATAATAATACTCACTAATAATAATAATAATAATAATACTCACCAACAACACCGAAACCTGAGTACCACAACACCAAAGCAAGCGCATTCTGGGATGTACCAGTATTTGCAGGAAATACAGAAGTAAGAGCCAACCGAATAGATGTCAGGATAGTTGAAAAGGAGACAGAAACAGTAAAGATCATAGAGATGAGTTGCCCCTGGATAGAAAACAGGAAGCAGAAGAATCAAGAAAAGACCACCAAATATGCACCCTTAAGATGGGAACTCAAACAACAGCACAAGGGCTACACCATCAAGCAATATAACATCATTATAGACGTTTTAGGAGGATATTCGTCAGAAACGAGAGAGAATGTTATACTACTTCTTGGCAAGACAAAAGCTGACAAGACCTTATTTAACATGCAAAAGGCAGTAATATCAAGTACACTGAACATTACCAGATCATTTAAAGTACTTTCATAATAGTTCATTTCAACAAATAAATCCTTATAAAAACATATAATATTAATCAAGTTTTATAATATTTTTATGAAAAGTCTTATTAGCTAATTACTTAAATATAAACAATTTTTACATCTTTTAATATTTTAAGAATTTCAAAAAAATGTTTTTTTTTTTGGACAAAAGCGAACAGTTATGGACACTAATTTTTTAATGAATATAAACAAATTAGATATATAGTTTTAGATGTGTAAATATATATTTATAGGTTTTGTTTTCTCGGTCACAGCTAGCCTGCCCGACTTAACGTAATCATGCCTAGGCATACTTAAGTATATACTGCCTTTAAAAAAAAAAAAATAATAATAATGATGATGATGATGATGATAATAATATCAATTTCAATACTACAACACCACCATCACCACCACTACTACTACTAATAACAATGATAATAATAGTAAAATAGTATTAAACGTATGTCTAAAATGTCCAGAAAAGTAACAACTTCAAACAGTTTATTGCTACGAATATGTCCACACCGTAACTAAAAGATTCGTGGTAGTTACATTAGTCTCCACTCTAAAAAACTATTTAACTTAAATCTGAATAACTATCGTAAAATTTCACACTAACATCAGCATTGCTGTCCAATTTGTTATCACGGCTCTTACTTGGTGTAGAAGACACAGTAAACGTCACGCTATTGTTTTCATTGTTATTATCACGTTATGCAGAAACAAACTTTTAGTCCACACGAGGATTTCCCAGCATTCTACGCAAACTCTTCGCTCATAGAAATTCCACCAGTTGAGTGGCTCGGCGTGATTACAGGTGACCTTTCTTCGTCATCGTAGGCATAATCTCCACCATTAATGGGTGACGAACTAAGGCCGTACGTTGGGGGCAGACGGTAGTTTCTGACATAACTTTGTGCAACGCTCTATGATAAAAGTTAAAAGCGTTCATTGGAGAAATTTTCAATTCAGAGTCGAAAGTAATATGGGATTTTTAGCAACGGTTTAGTTATACTTTTCTGTGAGTGGTCACGATTGCTTATCAAATAAATGTAAGACTTATTCCATCCCGACTTGTTACTGCGCACAAATTATTGCGCTCCAAGCAGTTTGCTTATGTTTTACTTTGAATTCTGATTAGCTCCTCGTGATATTTTCCTTCGTTCTTTGTGGCCATTATGATTACCTCGTTTTTGTTTTCACAACAACATGTGGAAATGTGCCGTGAGATGACGTTAATATCTACGTCTTACCGAACGAATGCCGTCGAGCAGACTTAACAATAATTTAGCTCTCACTGTTCACACTTCCCACTACACAAATCACTTCATTAAAAGGGCACTTCCGCTATTACACAACACGCATCGAGTACCAAGCGCCACACATCATTCGATAAAACATCGCACATCACTCATCACGTACCAGGCACGACACATCAAAAATCACATATCACGCCTGACACATCACACATTCCGCATCACGTATATCAAACCACATATACCTCACATCACACTTCACGTAACACACAGCACACCACACTGACCTGTAAGAAACGAGGACTCGCTTCTGCCAATCCAGACGCCATGTTAATAGACAAGTACATTGAAGGTTTCAGACAATGCTGCTGGATAAACAAGAAAAACAGGATCGTGATAACAGGAAGGGGAAGCATAAAACCCGCAGCGACGAACGACTCCTTCAAGCTTAGTACTCCTGTCATTAGGAGATGGAAGACGATCATTCCAGCTATTATCCTGCAAAAATACAAAATAGAGCGACTTCATATAGAGCACTTTCTTCATGTGAAACTAATTTACCACCTCGCAGACCAGCGAGTTCTTTTCGGTTCATTTCATATAGTGTCTGCGTGGGTCACAAAGGAGAACAGACAAGGGGTATGAACCATGGTCCTTTGAAATGTTACTCATTGTCCGAGGCCAGCTGTTTGATTTTTTTCGTCCAACTGAAGAATAAAAATTGAGATCATGAGACAAAAAGTACCCTACGCTCAATTTCTGCCAGTCTTTCACCCTCCTAAGCATGGGAGGGAGCACCTGCTCATTTCCTGAACAGCGATTAGTAATTGAGCCTATTTATGACCCTATAACTTTGGTTATCAACTTATCATCAAGTTGATCACGTAAATTGGCCACCGAAAGCGTTTCAAAGCTGACGTTTCGAGCGTTAGCCCTTCGTCATAAACCCATTCGCTCTGACAAAGGGCTGACGCTAGAAACGTCAGCTTTGAATCTCTTTACAGTGGCCAATTCACATTGTCAAATTAGTTGCTAAAACCAAAATGATCGTTTTCTACTACCCCACCGACGCAGCACCACAGTTTCTTTAGAAACTTACCCTCTTTATCTATGACCTTAACTTACCTGTTGAAAACTATTGGCCACATCCGCCCGCCAGTACTATACACTGGGATGTATACACAAAGTATCTGGTGCATCCAGGCTATGTAACCAAACCCGAAGTACAACACGAGAAACGGAGTGATGAGAGGAGCGAGGACTGAGTACGAAATGCCCACGATCAGAACAAACAAGTGATCTTTGTACTGCAAAAGAGGGTCGATGATAATTAGTCTCTTACCAAAGGGTAATGACATGTTACATAAGTCTATACCGAAAAAATTCCGGTACCCAGGATATCCAGGCTAAAATTTCAGTGATACACAGACCTATGTCCACCAGGAAGAAATCTCCAGTTACCCTGGGGTAAAATTTCAACTCACACAAAAAATTCGAAGCTTATGTACAAGCAAGGATCGAGATATCCCGGTTGCCTTATAAATACACAAGACTACTTGTAACGCACATTGAAATCTGGCGTGTTTGCCTTCTTTTTCACGAGATAACTCTCACTTTTAACTTTACAATTAATAATTTCCTGGTGTTGGCGGTACAATAGCTGTCAACCGTTTCCTCAGCATCAGAGAAGAATGATTAAACGTTATCAGAGCTGTTAACTGAGAAGAGACTTTTGACAACGTTAAGAAAAAAAAATTTGCGTAAGTTTTAAACAATGCATACCAGTCGATCATACATGGCATAGGGTGGTCTCCAGGCCGCCTCGTCTTCTCTTGGAGTGTGACAAAACCACTTCCGTTTAATAGGAATGATAATAAGATAAAAAATGCGCAGAAGCTCCAGTGACGTCCCAGTTAGACCACGAAACACGATGTAACAGATAAAGAACGTGGCCTGCGCCGGCAAGGACTGAGCCAAGTACTGCGGTATATCCTCAGGTTTTCTCAGTATTTCTTTAAATTTTCCGAAAACCGCTGCCCCGGCGGACAGAAAAAGGAATTGATTGACAATCTGTAGAGGCACAACAACAATAAAGTTATTTTCCATTGATTCAGGTGTCCAAAATAATCTCAAAATATCTCGCTTTTGGCTAACTTCGCTCTGGTAGTGGTCGAGAAAATAACCACTGGTTTTCAACCAGTTGGCCGCTTGACTCTTATGCAGACTTTACGGATCAATCTCAGTATCTGGGCAACTGGCCATCTTCCCCTCCTCTAACTCAACAACAGTCAATTGATAACAAGTTAGGGTTAATGATGGGTTAGGGGAGGGGTGGGTGGGCAGTTACCCAGATACTGATATTGATCCGACTTTACAATACCTTTCTACCTTAGACAGTGCAAAGCTCAAAAGCAAAAGAGATCATTATATGGAATTTTCAACTCAAACTGAAGAAATTAAGTTAAAAATTAGAAAAATTATTTATAATTTTGAAAACATTACCACAAAAATGAAAAGTTTTCCCAGGACAGACTTGTCCACTTCACTCTGTGAAGCAAGGCCCTCAAGTCTGGTAAGCCTCTCCAGAATCTGAAAAAGGAAAAATTCTACTAAATCAAATGAGAAGAAGGAAGGGAGGAGAGGGTGGGTTAGAGTCAATCTGTCTTATACAAGTAACAAGTATCCTGTCAACTGGGATTTATTAAACTCTTAAACTCTTTATGGTTTCTTAAAGCAGTGATAAGCTCTAATGGCAGGGGCCACTTTGATTGGTGTAATTTTACATAATACAACGGTCAAATGTAATACATAATGGTAATTGGACTGAGTGAAGTCCAATTCCGTTTGTAATCATATGAGTGATTGACAAAATCGGATGACTGTGAAGCGGAAGTCCGATTTGTCAATCATAAGTATGATTACAGACAAAATTGGACGACAAGAAGTCCTGTTACCAATTAATTAATCATAACCATTTCAATTTCTGAAAAAACAAATGCACCTTAAACAAATACCTCTAGTGGAGACAATGTCTTAAGTCAGTCCCGAGTACGATTACAGACAGAATTGGCCAACATGAAGTCCTGTTACCAATTAATCATAACCATTAAAATTTCCGAAAAAAAAAAAAACCAAAAAAAAAAAAAAATTTAGGACAAACATCTCCAGTAAGGACAATGTCTAAAGCAAAATGTTTGGAAATTTCCCTGACTTTTTACAGGGTAAGTGGTTGTTGCTATGGTTATTGTGATCAATTCTATGATTGGTGGATTTAGCTGAGTGGACTTTATATGATTGGCTGCTTCAACTGTCTGATTACAGGTGTCCAATAAAAGCCAACTGTCTAATTACACTGTCCAATTACAACTGTACAGAGTGATTAGAGAAATATAAAGCAGCTGATGCACCAATCACATTTGAGGAAATTGTAATGGTTATGATTAATGTGCAAATGGGACAATTTTCGCCAGTTATGCAATGCTTTTAGGGAAATCTGACTGTAAACCACAGCCACACAACTCCATAAAAGTACTTTGTAATGTCCAAATAAATCTGAAAAAGGTAATAAAATTAAGGGAAAAAATCTTAAGACTTTTTGAACACAAATTTTACTCAATTGCAGGAGTATTATGTTGATGTACCAGCTTGCCAAAAAAGTCTAATCACCAATACCAGCTTATAATCCCTGCAAAAAAACTTGCTTTAGAACGTCTGAAACTACCCTGACTCTGGGCCACCTCTTTGTCCTTACAATGTTTGGACATGCACAGATGTCCGACTGCTGTGTTTTCTTTACCTCGGCTCCACTTCTGTTACAGCTCCTTAACCCTTTCACTCCCAAGTTCTAATTAGTAATTCTCCTTACTATCTGCCATACAATTCTTATGATGTTAGTTCAGAGAATTTGGTATTGGATCAACTAATAATCCCATAATTGATATTCTTCTCTATTCTCATCACCAACCTGCTTGATATTGTTTTGATTTTGTAAGGAGAAATTTTGTCTTGGTCACTTGTGGGAGTGAAAGGGTTAACTGAGTTGTACAAGCAGTTATTAGGTATAAACACAAACAAAAATGTCTTATTTAGATGAAATTACTTGACCAGCAAATAAAAGTGACTCTACTTACCAATGGCAGGATAGCAAAGAAGATCCACAGTGTTAAACTGGATAAAACCCCTTCAATGATCCCTCTTGCAAAGTTATTATAGCTTAAAACTACCAAATGACAAGATAAATTGAAAGATAAAAAAATTAAGTAATTCTCAGGCAGAAAAGTTCTACCTCGATGTTAATCAAACAGCACAAATAATGTGTACCTATTTTTAAAAATATAAAATTGTTTCATGTACATAGGTGCATTTTCACACAAAATTCCAAAAATCCTATAGCAACAGTTTCCTATTTTACAGACAAGTGTCTAAAATTGCTCACGAATGTCTCAAGTTGGACACTAGTGTCTAAAATTGGAAAATAGTAAGTAAATTCAGACAGCAGCCCTTAGACCTGACAATATTGGTTGTTAATAAGGATAGATAAAAATACTGTTTATTATGAAAAAAACTACAATTACGCATCAATCTCTTTCAAGACTCCAATATTCAGTAGTTCACCAGCTCCTCCATAACTCCAGCCTTCAACACTTCTATCTTACAGCTTTGTCACCAATTAAGGCCAGCTTTGATGCAGTTATGCCCTTAAGTTTTAATAATTTAACCCTTAAGGGTAATTATTTTTTTCCCCTTACACATTCACCAAGCAAGGCAGCTTAGGATCATTAAAAAAACTCCTTGTCATTACCATGGAAAACATATAAAGGACTCGAAAGAGAGTATGTATGCTGATGTTGGGTTGTGTACTGGTTAAATGACTCACCTGCATCCAGCCAGGGAGCTACTTTTGCAATATTCTTTAGTGTAATTAAAGCTGAGATAAATCCAACTGGCACTGCCCAGAAAAACACCAAAGCAAATATTGCTGCATAGACCAGACCTGTGCAAAATTTCCTAATGGAAAAAAAGACAGGTGTGAAAAAAAACTGACATTAAGAGGGTAAATTCGAACCATTTGAATCATATCACTCGAGCACAGCTCTTTACCAATAATCAAAATCATATAAAAGATAGTAGCAGCAACTGATGTTCAGGTTGTGGAAAGTTCTGAAACATTTGAGCCAGTTGGAAAATTTCAGAACCCCATCTTTTAGTCTTAATCACATCACATCTTTGTAGTCTCTTTTTTTTTTGCTGAAGACAATAACATTGTATGATTAAGTTTTAGGAAACATGGGTCATGATGTGCCGACTAATCTCAACAAGTTTATCTAATTTGACAGTGGAATTATGCATCTGGAATTTTCTTGTGAGAAAATGCACTGTAAGTTATGCATATTTATAGAGTGACTGAGATACTTACTATAAGGGCTGATTGGTTAAAAAATCTATCATTTATTATACTTATAAACAATAAGAAAATTGAAACATTTAATATTTGTTTATAAAAGCATTATGAAATACTTTCTATCTGTGCACTAGCATAACAACCCATTTAGAATACTTGGAGAACACTAAAAAAGTTTGTACATGACAATTGCCTCTAAAACTTTTCTGTTATTCTCCCAACATCCTGCAGTGGTTATTGCCAGTAAACCCATGGAAATTGCAGCCAATCGCTTATTAAGTAAAAGAGGAAAGATAACTTGAGTTTTATTTAATCCTTGACAAATACTGATAAGCTGAAAAACTCTGAGAGCTTTAGTCATAATTAAATTTCTTTAAAAATTTCATACATATCCTTGCTGTATAAAAACTATACTAAATATACAGTGTCTGAGTTAATACCTTCGCCAAAGACCAACCCCAAGGTTGCCCCAGATGACATCTGTAACCCCAGGTGCTGGAGTTACATTCATATTCAAGGAATAGTTGTCCCATCCTATTTGCACTGCTGTTGTTGCCATACGCAAACTTCGGAATATTATGAAAGCACATGGATGAATGTTGTGCTCTTGGTTCATTTCGCTCTCTAGTTTGCTCTGTAATGTCTTGGGAAAAAAAGCAGAGACATTTGAAATAGTTAGTTACATAAATCATGTGATGATTGCCTGCCTGACTAACTGACTGACTGACTGGCTGACTGAATGACTATGTGACTGACTGACTGACTGACTAAATGACTGGCTGACTGACTGACTGACTGACTGACTGAATGACTGAATGACTGACTGACTGAATGACTGAATGACTGAATGACTGAATGACTGACTGAATGACTGACTGACTATAAATGACTGACTGACTGAAGGAATGATATTTAGGAGTGGTACATCAGTTTTCTATAAAAATTTAAGTTGTTCTGCATCCACTGCTTTCAGTTTGATTGGAATACACACTGTTCAATGGCTTATGTGCAAGCTGCTTGTCAGATTTAATTGGCTGTTTTTTGCTTGAAGGTCAGCTTTCATTTCTATAGAAACATCAGGGTTTTTGAGTTAAGAAGGTGGGATGGGATGGGGAAGGAATCTTACTCTTGTCTCCTATGCCTTTACTTTAGTAAGAATAACTTACTGTTAAGTCCCCCTCATGTCGGGTGATAGAGTCAAATTCAGTGCCACAAGGATGTGAATGATGAGTTGGTCTTTCTCCAGTCAATTCATAAACTGCCTGAAAGTCAAAAAAAAGACAACAAAACTGTGCAAAAAACCATGGAATGACATGATACTGCAGATGCATGTGGACAAGTATGTGTTCAGTAAAAGGATCATGTGCACTATAACTAAGGTAGGTTATAAATTTGGTTACTATTTTAGCCAATGAGCTAGGAAATACAATGGCCTAATCATCAGCATGCTTGATTCCAAATCAAGGGTTCGAGACCTGAATGGATCACTGAGTTCTTAGGCAAGACAACTTACTTCAACAAAGACTCCCTCCACTCAGTTTTAACATTTCAGGGGGGAGCCATGGACCAGCATCCTATTAAGGTGGGGTAGATACACTCCTAGATGCTCTATGCTTCAGAAAGCAGGGATAGGCTGCAGCAGTTTTCGGCCACTTGGCCTGACACACTAAACATGTTCAATGTGTCAGTACTTGGCTAACAACAAGTCAGTGGTGAATTGATCCTTCCACAATACTCAACTGATGATGAATGAAAACTTAATTCATACATCATCACTAGGAAGTGCTCTCCTGAGGAGAGCCACTAATGCTCCACTGAAAGTCATCTCACTGATAAGTCACTGCCTCAAGAGTAAACTGACACCTTGACAACGAGATTGGCTGACTATTACTCAAATGTTTGTCAACCATCAATCAACTATCATCTGACTCAATTGACCCCCTCTTGGGTGACTTTTGGCCCACAATTGACCGACATGTATTGACCACTACATCAATCAACAGACAATCCTAATCCTGGTTATTACTTACTTTAGAACGTTCAAGTTTCCACACTAGGTTGTCATGTTTTTCAATCAATGCCTGCCATTTCCTCAGATCTTCAATCATAATTACATCCTCAATCTAATGACAAAATCAGATTTAATGTAATTCAATAATCATCCAGTCATTTTGATTAAGGCAACTTTTAAGATGGAGCCTCTCATTTGCCTATTCATGGCAAATCTCAAATTCCCAAAAGCCACAAAAACAGAGAAAAGTTAAGGTTTTCATGTGCACATGATATTTCTTCATTATTCGACTAATTTATTTCTTAAACCTTAAACTCCTGAGAGTGACCAGCATCTAATTTCTCCAGACAATATCAACCCTAATCAAAGATTAAGGTCACAAGAATAAAGGAAATGATCACCAACAAAGGAAGCTCTTGATTGTGAAACAAATTCTCCTTGTCAGCACCATATGAAATGTCTAGAGAACAGTATGGAGAATACACATACTGATATAAGGGTACAAAAGGGTTAATCCTATGTATTTACGGACAATAAAGATACCTGGGTGTTAAGCACTGTACACAAGAACTGTTGCGATTCTAATTATAAAAAAAATAATCAACTAGTCACACCTGGTCTGGAAAAAGTTCTTCAAGATAGCTTTTCATGCTTTGCTCATTTTGAAACTATAAGGAGTAAAAGAAATCAAATAATAAGTCTGACAAAAGGGTAAAACGTGAAACATTAGCTTTAGAAACTCTTTATAGAGGCTACCTCACATTATCAACTCAGTTGATAAAATCAATTCATCTAAAATGGGTGAGTCAGACAGTAAGGAAAATTACTGTAAAGATATTGGGAGTGAAAGGGTTTTGGTTGCAAGGGGTGCTGTGGTGGATCTAGAAATTTTTTTACAAGGTGAGGGGGGGGGGGGGGTGTTTAAACTTCAGAAACACCTCTTTTTTAATTCTACACTTGAGCACAAATAAGGTCAAGTTTCAAGTTTCAAGTAAATTAATTAAAATTGCCTCTGAGCCATTATCAATACCAAACATTCTTTGACCGATATTTCAAGAATTTCAAAGTGAAACTAAAATGCAATTAAGTTGTTGGAGGAATTTTGGTTTCAGACAACATCTACAGGTCTGGTGGGAGGTTTTGGCAAAAATTGTATAAGGGATTATGATTTTTTCTGAGGAAAAAATTTTTTAGTTGATAAGTTTGCCTATTCTCATCGCTTGTTCGCCAGATGATTTACTGATATTGTGGAGAGAAATTGCTTAACAATCAGGCGCGAGAGATGCCGTTTGATTACCTTAACTGGTAGATCCCTAATTAACACAGCATATTGATAGCCTTTTCCGCTGCTAAGATATTCCTGGCGATACATGATGTACATTTTCCATTCCTCGTAGAGTAGATAGCAAATAATAAAAGTGTAAAACCAGGCAGGAACAACGTGTGCCCAGACTTTAGACGACTCATGTTTTATGTTTGAGAGAGCAACCCTGTCCAAGCCATGCAGGCCCTCTCCACCGAAATAATTCAACGGAAGAAGGACTGCAATACCGTAAGGCATGATCACCAGGGATATTTTGACGCACAAGCGCATAAATCGCATGTAAACGAGCGCGTCAATCCCCGCATAATAGAACACATCATCATCATTGGCCATAAAGGCAGGAATTACCCACGCGAAAAACGAATGAGGCAGTTTACCCAGGGGAAACATCACATCCAACAGCAGCTGACGTGGAGAGTAAATCTGCTTGAGTCTCGGTCGTAAGAACGAGAATAGACCGAGTGCGAGTAAGGATATCGAAAAGTTGATAACGAGCGACGAGACGAACAGATTCGTGCTTTCAGATCCATCATCGGTACTATTGTTGGCTTTATTTTTTTCCAGTGATTTGAGTGCTGTCTCTCGCAGCTCTCCTAGCGTTTCTTTTAAATAACTGGCCATTTTGGTCATTGACAATTATGAATCGAAACAAATTAGCAGACAGCTGGTTCGAAAGTTGATCGCCATAATGATACAATTCTTGATCAAGAGACTAGGACCTAGGGAGAATCCGCTGACAAGGAAGCTGTGCCAACATCATAAAACGCACGCGCGATGCCTGTCGCGCGAGTCGCGCTCTTGATTCGATCCCAGTGAATGGATAACGTGACATGGGTGCAAAAGACCACAAGTAGAGGTTTATGCTTACATCTTTGCAGAGTAATTAAGTAGGCAAGACCGACAACACCATCAGCATCAACTGAAACTCTTATTCGACGGATCTCTAAGGATGCCGAACCCTGGTCAAGTAAAACCGAGACAATTAGAGTGGGCACTATTTTAGCCGCTTTGAAATCGTTTATTACAACTGACGCCGACTTTCAGGCTCTAGGCGAGAGCGAGGGGTCAATAGCTTCCTTCTGATATCGCCCCATTTCTCCACACCGCTCTCCTGAACCACGTTCGTTGTGAGGAAGACTAGAGATGAGTTAGACACTTGATTAGTTTTACAAAGAAAAAAGGCATCGGATAAAAAATTTCAGATGAGTTATGTACACCTGAGTGAGTTGACATCTGATAAGAGTAATGTTTAAAAATTCAAAAATTTTATTTTATTTAAAGAAACGTAATATATATTTGACACAAGCGTAGGAAAAACAAAAACCATTATTCCCCCCACGCAAGTAACAGATCAATAACATCTTTCTACATCATAAGATCAAGCTCAATGTACATCATCTTTCTTAATTATGTCATTTCAGTCGTTAAACAAAAGAACCTGTTGCCAGTCACCGTGAAGTGATCGATTGATTCTGTGGTAGAGCAGAATAATTTCTCCTATAATCAATAACAATCAGTTGGCTTAATAATCGTACATCAGATGGTTTGTCGGACATGATGCATGCAAAATACTCCAATTATTATTATAATAATTATTCTCGTAATCATCATTATTGTTATATAGTTATTGTCCGCAGGTACAATAGTTCCCAAGATTCGTTGAGAGCGTAGACACCTGCACATTTCAAACCGCAAGGCCTAACATCTTAGACAAACTACTGTTTTTACGCGTTCAGACTTCGCAAAACAGTTAATTAAGCTTGGAATAAATTCGAAATGTGTACCAAAGAAGCGCGCGGAAAGCACCGCTACTGTTTATCACGACCACCTGCCGATGTATTTCAAACCAGATCGCCAGGATCGATTATGACCTTTCATGCAGCCAATAACGGCGCGTCAATATTTTCTTTACAGGAGAATGACAAGAGACCACTTACAAACAATTGTTTTATCTCCTTATTTTTTTTTACAGTGAACGTACAGAACCATACTTCCTCCTTCCTGGCAGTAAATCATTTTGCGTTCAAACGGACAGCAGCACTTCATATGAGTGGTTGTTTATAAACCGCTCGCCGGGTCTAAACAGTCCGTAGGTTTCGGAGACATCATCCACTTCGCGGCTTTGAGGAATTGAGTTTTCCCGTCAGCTTATGAGCTGTATTGAAATCATAATATTAACGGAAGTCTGTAAATATGCGAGTCGCAATGTCGGCCTTGAGTTAACAAATTCAAGCTTTAGATTTATCCGGTGTCAGTTTTTAGAATTTATCGGCCGGTGTATGTTTTTCACTTTCAATCTGACAGAGTATCGAGAAAAATTAGCTGTTAACGATAATTTGTGATCATCACTTTTGATGGCGAAAACACGGGACAGTGCTTTCGATAATTTCGATAATGATAGCACAAAAAGCGAGGACGAATGCAGCGACGATTTCTCTCCAATCGAGATTAGAAATTTCGGAAATAAAAAACGACACCGCAAGAGAAGCGCATCCTTACCATTCATCGAAGGAAGCAATGGTGGACTTTGGAAAGGTTTGGTCGCCGCGAAATCGAAGGAAACACAGTCTGTAAAATCTAAAGTAGGTAATTCTCGAGGTGCCAGGATGGGGAATGAGTGGAAATCGGATTTACACACAGATGAAACGATGGAATTATCAAATCAAAGGTTGCAGGATGGAAACCGTCCCACGAGAAGAAGTTCGAGCATGCCTGAATTTTATTCCAGATCAGACAGTGGAAAAAAGGTGTCGCATCGCAGGACCGTAGGGAGCGGGCCAAAGACGAGGAATAAAACTGATGAAACCGTAGCGAGGAACTTAGAACTTAGTGACGACGAAAGTAAAACCCTAAGACTGCCGATAATATCTGGCGGCGAATCTTTCAAGTGGGCAAATGATCAAAATGGGAACCAAGTAGAGTCCTCGTCAAGGAGATCTCCAGAAAGCACCACTTTACAGCGAAAAACATATCTTCCTCATATCAACTCAAAAAACGGAACTTTCTTCGTGAAATCAAGGTATTCCGAAAAATGATCCAAATATAATATTTTGCCATGTATGTAACATGCTATTAAAAAAACCCTGTGTTTCATAGAAAAGGCAAAAAAGCTTAGACGACATGAATGATGTTTTGCTTACGTGACTCGAGTGAAAATCTGCAGGTAGGGTATAAAAATCATCTTTACAGTTTGAATTTTCAGAGACACACGCTGAGAATGTTTGCTACGTACATATAAAGGAGAACATCTGCCTGGCGCTTTCAACTCTCCAACTGTTCTCCAAGAAAACATTGAATCGCTTTAAGGAAACGTACATGCAAAATATTCTTGTACATGAGTGGACCATTTGCAAAACATCGTTATTATATTCCATCTCGCTAATTTTCAAGGTAAAATTTATCTGCGTAATAATAGTTAAGCGTAGTATTTTAAATATGTACTGCCGCGCGAAAGAGTTAAATATTTAAAGAACGGTTTAGCAATAGATTAGGTTGGTTAGCAAATGTTTATGTTAGCAAAAATACGCAATTACGTAACATGTACTACCTGCAGATAGTAGTCTGCGAGAGAACTTTGTGACACCTTAATATTTTTAACTGCAGTTTTTGCTCTAGGGCTGAGGAAAACTTTGACAACGAAGAATTTCTCGGTGCATATCCTTCTTAAATATAATCTCCAGTCACCCGCTTACAAATAACCCTCCCAAAGTTGGATTTTCATCGAGTGAGAAGTTCACAAAAAAAAGCTAGCAATGTAATCGCTAGGTAGCTCATTTTTATGCTTGGGTTTCTTAAATACCCTTCTGATCACTTGAATTTATGCTCCACTTACGCAATTTTTTGCGAAAAAAAAGCTCAGGACAGTATTCAGTAAGCCATTTTTTAATTGGACCTTCAGGAATCATTGGTTTTCATGTTATATTCCTTCAGACCAGCTGGCGCCGACATTTTCATTCATACGCTAAACTCACGGTTTGCAAAACTTTGCGCATGTCCGACAGACATCACATCGGAAACTTTCATTACTTTCATACAATTCCGATCTCTTTCGGCCGAGTTCATTTCATGTCGGAGGATGACTGTTTTTATACTTGCAATATTTCCGCTCCAAAGTTTAATTACGCCTTACAAAAGCCGAAAAAATCAAGAAGAGTTTGCGGCGCCTACGGGTCATCTTTTGTCCAGTCCTTTTAATAATGAATATTTACTAACACGTTCAGATTTTTTTTCGCAAACTATAAAACAAGTTTAGCTTAATAAAATGGGCAAAAACAAACAAAAAAATTTTTTTTTAAAACCAAATTCAATTAGATATGATACGAAATTTTTCCTCATAAAGTTTTAAGCAACGTTGACCCATTAAACGCAAGTCCCAGCAGCGATTGCAGTCCATCGAGCTTGATATTTTTGTTCTAAAAGTTTTTATTTTTGCAATGTTTCTGAAGCAGTTTCCGAGGTTGCACCATTTTACAAAATAATGTAAACTATGGAAAATTTACTTCAACGAAACGAAATTTTTCATACAAAGTTACTCTACCCGTCAAAAAATTCAGCGCCTCTTTCAATTACCGCTATTTCAATTAGTTTCTACAAAGAAGTTTTCTTTTTTGTTCAAATTCAATAACATTCGTTACATGTTAGACGCGCCGAAATAATAAAAAATGCATGTTTCGAACGCCCCGCGAAATACCCCTCACACAACTTCCATACAAGGCACTTTTGAAAAGGAAATTGGCATGAACTCGCCGCTGTACGGGCTGAGTAAGGAGTACTGACCTCATCATCAGAGCGAGGCAGCACGGGGTGTTTTGTAGTTCTCCCGATAGCAATAGTCCTTGTCAGGGTATTAAGTGCGACGCTTTTCTCCGAAGAGCTCTTTGATGGATTAACACAGCTGGCAAGCTCTAAATTTATTCAACCATTCGAATAAAAAAATAAACCCCATAGACGATTTACCCCTTCAAGAAGCTTGAATTTTAGTGTTATGTAATTTAAAGTGAATTCTGACGAACTCCCAGTGATATCAGCCTTCCTTGTAGCTTGCCGGCTCAATCAAAAAGTAGTTTTTCGACGAGTTTTAATATTTGACTTCAAGTGGTCCTTTTGCTTTGACAGTGTGGAGTACGTGCGCCAGAAGGTTACCCCTCCACAACATATGGTTTTAAATTAGGGTGTTGTGCTTAAAAATAGCCTTTTACGCTCTACATCGCTCGCGGGTAACAACAGTTTGCGTGCGTTCCGCTCTAGCGTGCACAGCATATCATTCAGTGTAACCTGCAGGCGTCCGCCCACCCCACCAAAAGCTGAAATTGTCTTATTGCAGTGTCCCACCGATGTATTGTTTGGATCGGTTCACAGAATTCTGCCGAGATCACGATCTGAAAGAAAATGTAAAATCCATGACACAAGCACGAAACTACAAGGGCTCTGAGCAATAAGGTTATCGCAATGGAATGTTAATGTTTTGAAGTCTCGTACTCTAAGATCGTCTAATTTTAAACAACCATTTCATACTACAGACTGTCCTTGTTATACTCGATAGAAATACCTCTAACTAATCGAATTTGATGCCCGTACTGAGCGTTACGAATCGAATTTTGGCCCGAGTGCGAAGCGCCCGCTAAAGTGACCGATCAGAACGCACATGCGAACTTAGAGATATCGTAAAAGTATATATCGATTTCGGTACTTATATGGAGAAGTTTATTTAGAACCATAAACTGCTATTACTCGGCATCCACTGTTGCGTGTTCATGAACCCAAACAAAAGTAAACGACAAAGCATTCCGTCACGTCACATTTTTATTTGGCTATTCCCTAACACAAAACACCACAACTACAATAAACATAACGCTAAACAAAACATGAAAACGAAGTGTCTAGGACAGTAAGGCAGCCATATTACCACAATCCACCCGTACGGTTGGCCCAATACAAAACCTTTACTTTTCCACTATTGTTCGCGCACTACGCCAACATAGCTGTCATATTGGGCCCACGAAACAGCTCTGTTCAGCATTACAATTAAAACAACGGCATTTCTGCGCATTGTAATGACAGGGCTTAATCGACATTGCTGCTACATTGCGGCGAAAAGAGAGCCATAATGAAACTTAAGGTCTTCATAGGTATTTTTTTCCTCCAGCTCCTCACTGTCAAAGACACTTTTAAATTACATATCAAAACCATTCCGTTAGCTTTTCAGCTACCATCACAAGACAGTCTTTATCCGAGACATAGGCCTTCGATAGACAATTTCAATCCTGTTCCTCTTTAAGAATATTGCTGCGCCCGCGTGTTGCCAGCGGAATGCGGCGCTTGTGTCATGCTTGAAGAGACATTGCCGTGATAGTTCATAAATTGTTGGTTACCATGATAATGATAGTCTCCAGACCCCTTTCCAGCAGCATGGTCGCTTCCTGGCATGTAAAAGGCATTGGAAGACGAGCTAGCGGGCTGGGCAGCAGCTTGAAAAGCATGCGCACCATGCATAGGTTGGCCTTGATTCTGCGCATGCTGTGACTGCGCTCCGCCGAAGAGAAACTGATCGTTGCGATGCTTCTGATGTTTCTTGCTTTTGTGATACGGCTTAGGGTTTCCGGCTCCTTGTTGCATAGGCCCGCGAGGATTCTGTTGGTTTTGCAGCGGTGTGTTGTATCCACCCATGTGCATATGTTTCCCCTGGCCATACCGAGTGATCGATTGAGCCCCTCGCCAGGGTGCTGGATGGTGCTGGTTGGGTACGAACGGCGGCGGGCCTTGGTGCAAAACTTGTTGTTGCTGCGGTTGTTGTTGCTGCTGCTGAGTTTGTTGTTGCTGTGTCTGCCCGGGACTGCTTCTGTCCAAGGAATTACGGTCAGAAAAACTTGTGCCCTCTTGCACAACTGGCTGAATTTGAGGGGGGTGGTAGCCCTGTGCATTTAAGAAGACAGACACAAGCAACATGTATTACTATCAGCTGTTAAAGAACCCCATCAGTATGTACAAAATGCAAGACAGCATTGACCAAACTCGCATTACTGACTTATTCACCTGCATTTGCTGAGCCTGATAAATAACTTGTGGTACCCCAGGGTTACCAGGCTGTGGCATTGAAACCGCGGGATGCACCCCCATGTGATCCTGGGAAGGCATCTGGTAGAATGACGGATAATAGATCATGTTTTGGTTGGTCCATTGCTGATTGTACATGTGGAGATGACACTGCAATATGGACAACAAGTTAGTCAAAGAAATCTCTTCTCGACTTAAGTATTGGCTAAATTATGATCTACAGTCAACTCCCGATAACTTGAACCTTCAAAGGGAGCTATAAAGGTTTGAGTCAACTTTTGTACAGGCACTGGTGTTAATGTACCATTAACTAAAAAAATCTAAGCTAAACTGACACGTTATGTGTTTTGCAAAATAGGGCACAGATAACAAGGCTGCCTCAAAATAAATTAAAACGAATGTTTTGGACTGTAGTACATTGTTTGTTTTAATTTGTCATGTATTGACAGACGTGGTTCGAGTTATCGAGGGTAAAATATAAAGAGAGTGACCTGAGGGAAAACGAAAATTGTTTCGACTTAGCGGAAGGTTCGAGTTATCGAGAGTTCGAGTTACCGAGGGTAAAAAATGCAGTACACGACGGAAATCGATCTTTGTTCGTGTTTCCAAGGGTTCAAGTTATCGGGAGTCGACTGTATCTATCGAAAAGTCGGGGGAGTTGATAAGAGTCTTGGGAGAAGGAAATGAGGGTGTTAGACTATCAGTCTCGGAAAAAACTTTTCTTGACAAAAATCGATGTTTAAGAAAATTACTGTGTTTCACTGCACTGAGAAGGATTGTAGTCTATCCCAGACTCTTTCCCATCGCGCTACCGAGGATAAGCGTCGCAATGGTGGAAAGTTAAGTCAAAATTAAACTGCATGCATGGGAAACTGGTCGAGCAAAGTGTGACGACAACTGGTGAGAATTTTGGGTGTTATCGAACAGTTTAAGCTTTACCTGAAATCCAAGGTTGAAGAAATATCGGAGAGTGTTAGGGTCTGGAAAATAAAAAAGGTACACCTTATGCATCTTTGTGAGTGCGTTCGACGAACCCTACTTGAGTTAGCCTCGTATTTACGGAAATATCTACTCTGATAAGTAAATATTTAGAGGTTACGTGCTAATCGAGCTGGCAAAAGCTGAGCGCCTTAACCCTTCAACTCCCATGAGTGACCAAGACAGAATTTCTCCTTACAATATCAATACAATATCAAGCAGACAAGTGATGAGAATAAAGTAAACTATCAATTGGGGGATTATTGGTTGATCCAATACCAAATTCTCCAAATTGACATCATAAGAACTGTATGGCAGACAGTAAGGAGAATTACCAATAAGGTCTTGGGAGTTAAAGGGTTAAACGTAAATTTACAGTAATTCAACAATTTGCCTCCTCATTCCTATTTAAGGAGAGAGTGGTGAGGTGATAAGTCAGAAACCGCTACGCTGGCCCATAAGAAGAGGCCCTGAGCTAGTCAGCTGTAGATTAGACAGTGCTAGGTCCAAAGAACCGACGCCAGAGACCAACGATCACTGAATATCTTGATCCAGATTAGCCAGGTCAAGAGAGTGACAAAACAACTTACCATCGGGCAAATCGGAACCGTCGCTTTCCATCGATATCCCTTGAGGCATGCGTGGATGGCTGGTCATGTTCGGCAGCTGTTGGAACATAATGGATAGGAACGGCAGCTGAATATACGATTGATGCTGTTGTGCAACTGACGGGGAGCTGGACGGCACAGGGTCTGCTCCTTCATTGCTCTGGTTGGTGTCGACAGGGGCGGGGGAGGGGGTGGGGGACTGTTGTTGAGTGTTACTGTCGAGGGTGGGTATGGAGGCTTGGGGATTCGTGGCTTCGTCTTCGCTCGTGTTTTTGTCAGCTTTGTTAGCCTGAGAAATAAAACCGGTTGACAAGAGTAAATTAACTGTTAAGAGGAGAACTACAACAAATCTAGCGCAGCACTAACATCAGATTTATGCACGACACTGACCTCTTTCCAGGCGGTTGTTTGAGCTTGTCACGGAACATGAAAGACAAGGTGTTGCGTGACAAGCTCAAACGACGGCTGCGCGTGAAGGAGACTGGCAACATAATAGCTCATTTCAGACATACAAGATCCGTCATTGCATAGGATTTACATTTGAGTTCACAAGCGCATAAATTCAGTTTGATAACCATATTATGCAGAACACACACACAGTAGATCGCAGTAAATAATTCTTACACGAGAATTAACTACACTTACGGGCACGTGGGGAACTGGCAAATTCTCTGCAATATCTGAAGGAGGAGGTTTCATCACAACGGAAACTGTGAAACAAAATAATAAAGCTACCAGTGAGTGTCATCAGGAACATTTTAATTCAATATCATGGCTAACTTGGTCTATCATCTAAAAGAGGTCAAACTTCATTGCCCCCCCATGAAAGTTTTCCTTTCATAGGCGTTTCTCCCTGAAAATGGCAACAAAAGCAAAGGATAAGGGAATATTTTTTGTTCTCTTGTTAGGAACAAAGCTGGGTTCCATTAAAAGGCGCTGTGCAACACGAACACGTACGACACAAACACAATGACTATACCTAGAGTTGGCGGAGCAACCACATCTCTCTTTCCATCTCTACCAGCTAAATGCAGAACTTTAATTTCACCGCCTCCATTAAGGGGCTCGGCAAAAGTCACAGTCTTTTTCTCAGGAGAGGTCGATGCAGAACCTTCTCCTGCCAGCGCTGATTTGAGGTTCGGTGTGTCTTTAGGAACAGAGTCCTCTTTTCTGAACAAATTACCATCCTCCTTCAAGGCTTCCTCCTGATGTTCACTGACCATGGCCTGCTTTGATTTATTACTGACATTGGACACACGAATCACTCCTCGCGTTCCTTGCGGCTTCGCAACGAGCTCTTCTGTCTTTTTTGTTTCTTGTTCCAATAGTTTGGCGCTACTGTCGGGAGTTTTATCCTGCGTTTTTACGTCTTTCCTTTCATTCGAATCTTTTATCCAAACGCTCTTTATCTCAGCAGAATCCATTAATTTATTTTCTTCCATGTTGGACTTTTGCGGAACACTTTCCAGATCTGACGAAGATGCTGTAGTGTGCTGTTTAAATTCATTCAAGGGACGCCCCTTTGGAAGGTCTATCTTGCCTTTCAAAAGTTCCTTTTCTACAGGCAAGGTTTGTTTCTGAGTATCACTTTGTTCCTTCTTTGCATTCTCCAAAGGACCAAGAACACTGCTTGTTTCAAGAGACCAACTCTCCGTTTTAGTTGCACTCTCACTATCCAGAGCCACTGGTATTTTCACTTCTTTGGCCAGAAATCTCTCTTTCTCAGTTTCCAGTTCTTTCTCGCCATGTGACTGGTGCTGACTAGCCGTCAAGACACTTGGAGGTTTGTTTTCTGTGCTGACATGGTTTTCTTTGGGTGGACCGGCAGGCTTCAGCTGATTGTTTTTCAAGCGGCTCCAGAACTCTGCAGGGGTTTGATCAGGTGCAGCTTCAGATGAAGGGGTCCGCTCTTCAGCTTGCTGGGTCTAACGAAATCAAAACGGGGAAAAATGTTTTTTGCAAAACTCGAAATGGTTCTTCTTCCAATGATCGTTTGGTAAGATCAAACTAAACTCCAAAGAGTTGATTTTTGCAGTGAAAGGAAACCCCTAAAATCTATTACAGCAAGCAAAATAAAGCTATCATTAAGTAGAGGGTGTGAAACCATAGGCCCAACAGACAAACAGTTCGGGCTCTGCGTCTACCACTGATGTCCCCATTACAGTAAAAATTAAAGAAAAAAAACCTCTCATAACCCCTTACAACCTGATATCAGTATGCATATTCTCCAAACTGTCCTCTACACATTTTTTAAGTTGTTGACAAGGAGAATTTGTGAAACAATCAAAAACTTAATTAGTCAGTGATCATTTCCTACATTCTCGTGACACAGAAAGGTCTAACTCGGAGGGAGGGGGGGAAGGGGGGAAGGAATACCGTAAAGAGAAATTAGATATTAGTCACCCTCATGGGTCAAAGGTCGGATGGTGTTTGCTTTTAACCAACTATTTACAAGAAGTAGCACTCACTGGTAGAGCAGGGAAGGCCGCTGGGTCCTTTCCTTGTAATTCCGCCAACTTAGCTTGTTCCTTGGAGAGGAAAACAAACGATTGACAATTAAATACGAGGAATTAACGTCACTTGTAAAGCTACCAACAACAGACAACTTTTTAGACACTGGTAAGTAACATTTTAAGGTTATCTAGTTGAATACAATTACGAGATGAAGCACAGTACACTCACTGCTATCTGTTTTGCTTCATCTTCCTCCTTTTGAAGCTGTTTCTCGTCTCTTCCCCTTTGGAAGCGGCCACGCCCTCTCATCCTCCCACGTGGTCCTGGGCCACCTCTTGGTCTGGGAAAGGTGTCATCCTGAAATAAGACAAAACCAAGGTTACTGGTCTTCATTCTTCCTCTGCGTTCATTCATTCTTCTCTTATTAAGGACCTTGACCCTAACAAACTACTGTAGCGATTTTCAGGAGTGTCAAAAATAATGCGAGGTTATATTAGATTTCTGCATTACGCTCTATGATTGGTCCAGAAAACTCGCACCACCCCTCAACCAATCAGATACAAAACTAAACCCTGGGATTTCCCCTGCTTCAAGCAATTTGCTTGTATTTACTTTCAATTCCCACCGGCTCAATGTAATATTTTCCTCTGTACAGATTGGCTGTCATAATTTCTAAAATTTTGGTTTGACAAAACTCGATAAAAATGTGCTCTACTTTTAGGTGAGTTTATAGGGAAGTTGTTAACTTTGAACTTGGTTCTCAAATGAGAAAAGATGTTACACATTTTGTTACCAACCAGGGACAAACAAGACAGACAGATCAGAGAGATGAGGCTAAGCCCCACCATGGAAAAGCATCAGATCGCAAACAAGAAAAGTTCTCTCTAATCCTTCTAGGTGACCCAGATTTCATATTATGCCCAAACTCACAAAAAAATGTCTTTCTTTTCAAAGATTTTCTCACACTTAACCATTTACATCCCAACATCAGTCTCCAAATTCTCCATACTCTTATCTAATATTTCCTTTGGAACTGAGTAAGAGAATTGGTCTAACAATCAAAGCTTCTTAGGTTGGCAATCATTTCCTTCATTCTCATAATCTTAAGGAATTCTTCAACAGTATTACTTTAAGGAGAAATTAGATGCTAGTCACTCCTATAGTTTAAGGAGTTAAGAAAATTCTTAAGGATGTTTAAGTGACCCAGGTTTGTGTACAATTCAGTATTTATTTTAATAAAAGATATCTTACCTGAAAACCCTTCCGACCTGCTGCATCTTCGCTGTGTTCGTCACTCTGAAAAACAAAACACACAAATAACCAAGTGAGTAACTATACACCATAGGATAATTAACCTGTTCTTTACAGTATTTCATTT
Organism: Pocillopora verrucosa; assembly: GCF_036669915.1. Classification (NCBI taxonomy): domain Eukaryota; kingdom Metazoa; phylum Cnidaria; class Anthozoa; order Scleractinia; family Pocilloporidae; genus Pocillopora; species Pocillopora verrucosa. The sequence goes on from NC_089325.1 coordinate 10,251,169, forward strand.
TAACAGATTTTAAAAGCTAAATGTGATTGAAAATTTTTCCTATCTCTTATACGTTTTAAGAATGGGTCTCGGCTTATAGCTGAATGTTTTGTGTTTATGTTTGAAGACGATCGTCTCAAGTTTAAGAGTTAAAAGTCTAGGGTCTTGGCTTATAGCCAGGCTCAGCTAATAACCAATAAAATATGGTATGTAGAAAATGCAGTTGTCACCCTTCATGAAGAATGATCAGTTCAATCAACACACTGTAATTTTAGCTACATGAAAATATGGATCCAAGTTGGGATGCATCAGGTACATTTAGAGGAATGGAATCAGATGAAGATAACATTAATAAAATTAAACAAAACAAATGATAAAAAAAAAGATCCAATTCATGTACATGGTGTTGCTGTCCTGACCTTGTATCCTCTCTGGGTTCTTCCTTGAATGTTCCTTCTCCTTCCTCGTTTCCCGTCATCTCGCAAACCTATAGAGATCAGTACAGTAATTCTAAGTTAAATCATACTACAAAATATTGTTTAATCATTGATCCACAAGTACAGTTCCCCACAAATTGTAAATTTCAAAGCAAATCAATCAGAAAATAATATGCTACAAAAAAGAATCAATTGTGGGGCAAACACACCATCAACATAAGAGGGACCTCCGGATTCAGATTTTTTGTAGTAGCCAGTTAAATCTCTGTAACTCAACTCTGGAGAAAGAAAAAACACAAATCAGGATTTCATTCCTGATCCTGATGAAAGAAAACTTTGATTCTGGTGCCAATTTTCCCATCTTTCCCCACACACATGGTGTATACTACATGGGCACAAAGTCCTCAGTCAGGACACTACGTTTGTTTTTACTTACCTTGTTGAGTATCAGAGGGCTTCAAGTTTTCCAGAGGAATGATAAAACTGACAAAAATGAAACCAAAAAATAAATAAAGGAAAGAAAAAGTTTACAGGCAAATAAAGACATGCAAGTGAGTGACTGAGAACTAACCACATGTCATATATATATATTCAAGTTTTAAGTTACCTTAACCCTTTAACTCCCAGATCAGATTTGTAATTCTCCTTACTGTCAACCATACAATTCTTATAATCTTAGCTCAGAGAATTTAATATTGAATTTACCTTATTATCCCCAAATTGATATTTTTCTTTATTCTCATTACTCATCTGGTTGATTTTGTATAGATATTATAGGGAGAAATTCTGTCTTGGTCACTCATGGGAGTTAGAAGGTTAAGGCAAAAGTATTTTAAAATACCTGTCCTTCAATTTGTATAACCTTTGTTTCAGATAAATTATCATAATTCTTAGACAACACAATAAATAATCATACTTTTCTGATTCCACTTAATCCATATTCTATTTAAAATCTACATATGCACAAAGGGATACATTTTAGTCTGAGTTATCTTCTCACAATCAGTGTTTGGGAAATAAAGAAAATGGTATTTTTCAGAATTACCAGTGTTAAGAAAGAACCCTCACATGACCACAGAAATTGATCAAAACAAAATTAAGTAAACAATAAAATAATTTAAAATGGGTACCGTTTATTTTGAAGCTCTGGAACATTCACCTGGAAAATAAATGATGATTAAAAGGTTTTTAAAATAAATGAGAAGAGTGATACAATGTAATGAACTACATGCAATTGTTAAAAAAAAGTACAGAACTTGGAAACATTGAAAATGAAATGGAAAAACTGTTCAACTTAGAAGAACTCTTTGCTCCAGGTTGAAGATAGTAATCAACTCACCTCAATTCTTCCTTGGAGTGGAAGGGGATAGACAACCAAGGCCTCATAAACTTTGTCTGGAGCTTCTGGTGGCCCCAACCATGCCTAAATTACAAACACACACACACACACAAAGGAAAGACACTTAAATAACGTCATTATCAGCTCTCTCTGAGATTGGAGAAACACTCCAGTGTGGCATAAGATCATACAGTATATGATATTAAGTGTACTTACAAAGCATTTATCTCCTGGCTGGTACTGAATACTTGCTGCAAAACACTGATCCTGCTGTTCTTGAGCTGAATAAACAAATTTTCAAAGGTAATTAGCTACATGCACACAGAACACAACAATCAAAAAATACCAACACTGCATCCCAAAGAAAAATGCTGCAACGCATGAAATAGCTTCAATTACCATTTTTAGAATCCTCCCACACTTCTAGCTCGACATTCCTGTACAGTTCATTGTCTAGAGACCTCTTGGCTTGCCATCCATGTTTCTGATCCAAGTTTGGTTTTGCTGGCTCTTCCCTGAGTTCCTCTTGATCATAACCTCTGTTCTGACGAGCAGATTTTGCTGAAAAAAGAGACCAAGAGGATGCAGCTCAGTTTATGCAGTGCAATAAATTTCTCACAAACCATTCCATGCAAAGTTGCCGGGGCAGTAGCAATCAGCAATCTGTTAGAGTACACTGTATTCTCCAAATATTTTTGAATGGCCAGCCATTGAAAAAATAACAGCAGCTGGCACAGACAAGAGACTGCCCAAAGGGCAAAGGCATCCACGTGTCTTCTGTCAGCATTTGCAATGTATTCCCCCTTTGCTTTTGCCGATTGTTTCCTTACCAGTTTTACCCAAAATCAATCTTTTTGGGAATGGGCAAAAATGATGCTTAGGCTAAAATATTAAGTCTGAGAGTATTTCAGATCAAGACAAGACTTGAAGAAGATAGTAAAGAAGCCTGTACAACAGATATAGGTTGTTCATAAAAATGCCATTTACTGGTGCTTCTGGAGAACAATGAGGGTAGGGCTGCAAGGTTTTCTGAATATTAACCCCTTTTCAAACCACATCTTGCCATTTTCTACAAAAGCTTTCAGACTAAAAAAATTAAAAAACTATGAGAACTGCACAAACCTATTTAGCTAACATGTACACAGCTTATGTGTTCATGAAGTGCCTTTGAGCAACAAAAACATCACCACAATTTTCAACATCTTTGTGATGCAGAAAATTGCCTTAAAGCAGTTGCAAACTTCTAAATCAGATCCAATCCCTGCATTTTCAGATTGATGTCTTCAGCAGCAACATACCTTTACTTTTTCCTCTAACAACCTCTGTCCAACCAGAGTTGTCTTCTCCATCCTCCTTGAAAGACTCTTCATCTCCAAGGCCATTCTGATAGAAGTTTGTTGTTCCCATGCTGTTCAGATCACCAGGAGAATTCTGTCTGGAGCCACATTTTCTGTCCAGCTCTCCAAACACATTCTGATACAAGAGCTCATATACCACAGCTTCAGTAAAGAAAATCAATAGAATATGTTAAGATGGTCAATAGGTACTGACCAGTCAGAAATACTGCAAACAATAAAAACTGACAAAATACTAAAAAAATTTGGTTTGGTCAACTGAGCTGATCATGTAATTTGGCTACTATTAACAGTTTCTAACGCTGACATTTCAAGCAATCACTCTTCACCAGAGGGAAGAACGAAGGGCTATTGCTCTGACAAAGGGCTAATGCTTGATGTAGAAACTTTCTACTGTGGCAAAATTACATTATTAACTCAGTTGATAAAGCCTAATCATCTTATGACACTCAATACCCATGCAGCACTATAGTTTCTCTAGAAACTTACCCCCTTTATTGACAAAACACTAATATATGTTCACATGACCCATAAATGAGCATTAAAAAAAAAAAAAAAACCTTATAGTAAGTACACTCACAGAAACTGAATTGGTGGAAGATGACACCAAAGAGAGGGATGTTATTCACATTCAAGATTTGTATTAAAAAATATGACAAATTTATCTTCACAAAAATTGCCCCTGCTTCTTAACAAGAGGTTCTATACAAGTACCATGTATTTAACCAATATCTGGGTGCACAGATACTTGCTTAATCTTTTCACTCTCATTTAGAGCGAAGACCTCATTTCTTAATTCTCCTTACTGTCTGCCATTCAATTCTTATCATGCTGGATAATTTAGTATTGGATCAACTAATTTTGTTGATATCTATCTTTACTCGTACCACTTGTCTGCTTGATATTGTGAGGAGAAATTCTGTATTAGTCACCCAAGGGAGTTAAAGGGTTAAACTTTTCACCACCAAGAGTAACTATATTTGAATTCCTCTTTGCAATACATCAATAACATTTTCAAGCATAAGGGTGATGAGACTAGAAGCAAATAACAATCAGAGGGTAAACTGCGATTTCACGCAGGATTTCAGGGTTAGAATTGTAAGAATTGTACGGCAGACAGTGCAAACAAATGTTATTTAAATCCAGGGAGTCACATGGTGAAGTGTGATTATTTTTGTGGTTTAATATCACTCTAAGTGTAATTACTATTATTTATAGGCTATAATTACTGTAAGTACTAACAGCCTAGTAACTTCTGAGTTTTATGAGTTCACTTACATTGGCACATGGCTGCGATCTTCTGGAATTTCATGTCATAAACAGCATCATAATGGTTTCCATTTGAATAGCAAAGCAGGATCTGAAAACAGAGTTGACAAAAAGTTACATTTTGTATCAAGGGACATGTAGAAGAGAATAGTGAACAGTGAAAGATCTGAAAGGTGAACTTTTCACATCTGCTTTTGTGTATACCTATTTGAAAACTAGAGAACATGTACTTTATCACACCATGCCAGGTAACCCGGAGACTTGCTATTGCTGGCCAAGAACATTTATGACCATACTTGGGACTAGTTTCATGATGTGTCTGCAATTCAATCTTAGGAAGAGTCCATGCTGGCAGGCAGAAGTTCCATATACATTTACATCTTTGTAAAGTATACATGGTGGTATTTAGGATTAAACCCTTCTCCCAATCAGTGGGGTGTATGTAAAAGCAGAGTGTTTGCAAAGGTAAACACTGATCATAAATGTATAAATTGAAATTCTGCTGTTAGTTCACAGAGTTTTCATTGTTCTTTAATTATAACAAGATCCTGTGAGGTGCTAACATGGGATGTGTTGGTCCTTATCTACATACATGCTCATTTATGCAGAAAATAACAAATTTAATGCTGACTTTTCAAAGTATAGGAATGAAATCGAAAAATAAAATCGAGAAAAAAAAAATTAACAGTTACCAATCCAAGGAGAAACCCCAACCAACAGGGCTTAATCTTAGTGTGAGGCACAAGTACATGACTGACTAAATTCCATTTCTGATTACAATGAACATGGTCTACCACAAGCATCCCACTTAATCATGATAATTACCTTGTCTTTGAAATTGTTGTCAGTCACCTTGGTGGGTTCTGCATTGATGTCTTGATAAACAACAAAGTCTTTCCTGGAAGTTAAAACAAACTTTTATGTCTGCTTCATCTATACTAATAAAGTCAATAACAGGTTGTACTGTCTTTTGTTCTAACAGATGAAGTTTTAGCACAAGAAAATTTTATTACCAGAAAACTGAAGTTAAGACAATTTAGTGGTAGTCTAAGGCACTTGTCAGATGCAAGTTAGCAGTCACCTCTTGTAACTCAATTCTCAGTTTGCAAAGATTCTACAAGCAGGCAACAAATTTGAGAGTCAAGTACATATATTTTGTATATACAACTATCTATACAAACTACTTACTTATACATCAGTGAAAGAGCACTTATTTCAACCTGTCCTGCCCATTCCTGTGATGAAAATGAAGGCAAGAAAGTTTCACAGATCATAAATGCCAACAAATTCTGACTGAGTATACAAAGTTCTTTTTTAGCAGGTTTGAAGTGTGAAGTCTTTGAAAATTTCCTTTTACCTAAGCAGCAGCTCTTAACCCTTGAACCTTTAGACCGACTAGGATCTAATTTCTCTTTATAATATAGCCTCTAAATCACACATTCAGGTCATGAGAATAAAGGAAATGATCACCAAAATGAAGAAGCTCTTGATTGTCAGACAATTTCTCCTTATCAGCCCCTTTGGCAATGTATATAGAACAGTACAGAGAATATGCACGCTAATCTAACAGTGCAAAGGATTAAGTATTAATTGCAGTTATGATTGTGTTTCTCCTGTGCAAAACCTTTTTGAAGTTCAACACTTATCCAATTTGTTATGTTGGAAAACTCACAAATTACTTTACATGTACTGTACCTTTGGGTTTTGTAGTCTGAATAAGTGATGATCAAATGGTCCTTCCAAAAACTGAAAACATAGGATTAATGGAAGGTTAACATTACATCAATGTATCAGGGCTTCAATAATAAGCGTCCATGATTATTGTGTTACTTCACAATGTTGCTAGAACAATGATCATCATAGTTATTAGTACGACAAACTATGCCGCAGAGAGTATCAATGACATTACTTTTGGTGTTTCATGCTCAAGCACTTGACATCTCATGGCTTTCAACCCTATAACTTCCAGAAGTGGTTTCCCAAAATCTAATTTTTAATTCTTCCCTCTAGCTGCTACACATTTCCTTGTACACAAATTACAAGAATTTGATGTTAGATCATGAACGCAACTTCTACCTGATAAATTGGAGTATTTTCATTGCCTATTTGCTGGATAATGTAAGAATGTGATAGGAAGAAGTTACATGTGAGTGACCAAGACAGAATTTCTCCTTACTATATCTATACAATATCATGTAGACAAGTGATGAGAATTAAGAAAAATATAAATTATAGGATTACTTATTGATCTGGTACCAAATTCTCCAAACAAACATAATGATAATTGTTTGGCAGACAGTAAGGAGAATTACTAGTGAGATCTTGGGAGTTAAAGGTTTAATCACTTCTGGAAGTTGAACAGTTAAGTATTCACTTACTCTGTGAGTAAGTTAAGTGTCTTAGGGGTTAGATGACAAATAAAAAGCAACTTTAATATCTAATCCTGGATTTACACTCACTGATTGCTTAAGAACTGGGCTCTGGACCCTAAGCTGCCTTTGCTGTGGAATTTTTTTTTATGTAAACAACTCTTAATACTATCAAAATACTTTACCGCTTCAAACTTCTCCCTGTTTCTTCTCATAAAGTCTATGCAATCCTTACGGACTTGGAGGTGTTTGGCTTGACAGTTGTAGACCTTAAAACAAACAGGAAAAAAAACAAAAGCATCGATCATTTGTTAATTCCTCTTTCCGAAGAACGACAAGTAAAGCAAGACTTCTAAAACAAATGTTTATCCACAGGATAAAAGTTTTACATAACTTGAACTCCAGCAATTTATTTCGCATGTAAACAAAGATAGCATGCTGGCATTTTTAGTTACCGAATGCGGGCAAGCTGACGTTTTACAGAGTAATTTTTAGATCTACATACGTAGGTGCATTCACTAACTGTCATTAACTCTAAACGCTTAAATCTTTCTGGGGTGAAACTGTCGTAATTAACAAATTAAAGCAACAAGAAATTGCTGCGAGAAAAAATATCGTAGGAAGTTTTCTAAATGTACATGTTTTAAATTGAGTTAATGTGAAAGAACAAAGTGAAACATTTGATTAACGTAGCGTTCGTATCGATTGAACGTTCGATCACGAGGCCATCCCAAGAGAAGGTTTGTTTGTTGAACAACAGAAAAATAAGTTACATAAAAAATTGTCAGAAGGTAAAGCACTAAAGCACTGATGAAGGCGAAAAACAGAATTTCGAACGTCTCTAGAGCTGGTGATGGACGATCAAACATAGGAATAACAACAGTTATGTTAAATCCTTAAAATGCCTTTAATAAATCATTCTGTTAATAAACAAAGCGACGGAACTTACTTGCTCTGACACTGCTCTAAAAAGACAGGAGCCATCCTTCGCGATTGGCTTTCTGTACAAGTTCAAGCGGGCCAGAAACTCGTCCATTGCCGTCTCTGTGTAATTTCCACTACCTCCGTTCGAAGTCGGAGAGTTCGTGGGTCCCGGCTTTTTCTTGCGTTTGATGTTCGAAGAAGGCATTCTTTCAGGCAAGACTGTCGGCTTGCTGTTCTTTGGTTTATTTTGTGCTTAACGCATGTTCGTCATGGTGTTAATTGAGAGCAAACTGCGTTTCTTTACATGTTTCGAGAGTCAAGAGTTTTCATTGACTACCACGAGGGACGGCCATTGCTGCGCCAAAAAGGCCATAAAGTAACATATCCAGCGGTTTCTTACTAAGTGATGACGCAATTACTAGTTTCCAGATCTTTTTCCAATTATGGGAACACGCCCCGTCACGCCTCCGGAAAGAAAAAGGGCCCAAGGGAACCAATAAAGTATTTTTTTTCTTGTTATCTTTCATCAGCCATCTGTGTCAGCCACAGAGATAATAAGAATCTAGCTTGGCCAATAGAATTTCAGCTGAGCTGCTGTAGAGAACAGATGACGAAAACCGGGGGAAAAAATTAAATACAATTCAATTCACTGGCTCCTGAAAATACACAGAACGGTATACTACAGAGGAAAAACTTTTTGGGATCATTGGAATGCCTTTTTATATTCATCATACCCACCTGTGCCATAGCTAACTGGTAGTGGTTAGGCAAGGCATGGACTAGGCAAGGAGTTATAGCTCCCTGATCGTAAGTTATGGAAAAGGCTAGGAAATTTGAATATAGCCATTCTTGCATATTAAAAGTTAATCGAAGTAGTTGTGTATTTTTTTAGCGGAAACACTTACTCTTTAATTGCTTTCTATATTGTGTCTTTATTCATTGATCAACTATCTAATAAGCTGGTGCAATCATGTAACTTGATTAACGTAATTTTACATCATTCGGTAGTCCCACAGTATCACAGTAGTCCCACAGTATCACAATAGTCCCACAATATCACAGTGATATTACTAACATAAGTACAAGTACTTTTACTATGTTCCCAATACACTACAGAAGTTAAACCCAAATCTTTCAAGATCGTCCGCTCGATCTTGTCCATCTGTGTTCTTCCTTGTCAACTCTTGGCTTATTTCAAACCTTTTAGTTTCTTCTTGTCTTAGAGAAGTAATATTTTTTTAAAATCGTGGCATACCCATACCCAAACCATTCTTTAACCCTTTCTTCAAATGTCATCGAGTTTGGTTTTGTGAAGTTGCAGTGGCTGGGCTGTCAATTACCTTTGAGGGGCCGGTCTGTTTTTTTTTTTTCGTGTGCGTATGTTAGTTTAACGACTTATGCATTTTCACTTTAAATCCTAACTCACGAAATGGAGACCTTCGAGAAAAGTTTGATACGCGCATTTGTTCTTTTCTACTTTTATGCGATTTTCGCGCCTTTGGTAACCAATTCGCTCGACTCCCGTCCTGCGAACCCTTCATTTCCGTTCACAGCCACAACAGGGATTGTTTGCGCGCGAAATCCCATCGGCGAACGTATTCCCTGTACGCTGCATGTGTACTGTACCCAACCTCCAAGTAGGAAATTAAGATTCAACGGAAGGCGTGACATCCACTCCACCAAATTTGTACTTAAAATGTCTAATCTTAAAATGCGCCAGAGAGCGTTTCAAATATCACTGTGCGTAAATAACACACTGAAATCTATCGTATTACAACCACTCAGGTTGAATAAGGGCCTTCTTTTATTTCGAGAGGCACAACATTTATATGTCAAACACGCCAAAGAAATGGAGTTCAAATTAATTTTTCACAAATCAAACTTAATGATTAATTATCTAGTATCAGCACCCTTGGTTTTTTCATCTTATCCTAAGTCCATTAGCAGGATTGTAAGACGTCGATAAATAATGATCATGTTGAATGTTTGAATAGGGATTTGATGACGAAAGATCTCAACCGACAAAACGACATTCCTCAAGCGATCAAGGGGGTTACTCGAGCGAGCCTCGGCAAAATTGTTGCCATGCTTTCGTGGGATGTACGTGCCTCTAAAAGATTTGCATATAAAGTAATGATTATGTTCAAAACGGACCAAAAAGGCTCCTTTTGACAGGATATGGTGCTTGAACTGAACTCCAAACAGTAAGTTTTTATGCTAACAATCTTATGAAAGCTTATTCACTGTTGACCTTTTCTCATGTTATGAAGTTTCCGCGTCATTCCCTTTGTAAATTTATCTGCGTTCTGAATCAGCGAACATCGCTCGATTGTCGTGAAAATACATTCAATATTCGAGAAACAAACATGGCTTATTCTCGTGGCCGGTTTGCGGTTTACTGACACGAAAACGTAAGAGATGTTCGTTTAATAAACAGACATAGCTAAACATGTTCGTGTGTGCTCCTTTCCTGGCTACCCAAATTAGATTATCAACCTTCGATTGGAACTACTGCATGGAGACGTAGTGTTTCATCGTATTACACCAAAACCGAAAGGCAAAATAAACATATAAATCCAATGAATGATGATATGAATATAAAGTACAAGAAAACCAAATTGGTACATTTAATTTCGTTTCAGTTGGCCTGAGGCTGTTCGATGGATGGCGCGTGATTCCCACACGTAGTCATCTGATCCGTCTGCTGAAGTGAAGTAGCTAGAAGTTCTAGAACAAACCCGAAATAGTACTAGTTTCCGGCGTTGCTAGAACTGATTGCTTCCCCCCATGAAGGATCTAACTGGTTTCTTCCAGAAAAAAGAGGGAATTGATGCAAAAATTTTGGGAAGTTTAAAGAGGACGTAATAGGCGAAGTTTAAGGAGAATTATGTAGTTTCAGCATTCGAGCTGTTCGGTTGATAGCCAGTGCCGGGCAAGCAACAAGGAAATAAGAAACAATCTCTAAACCTTCTCTAGTTTCCCTCGTTCAGACTGTGATTGTAAAGCAGGTTACTCTAGCGCGCAGCTGCGATTATTAACATGTAGCCTGCGCATGCCAATATCGATCAGTTAAAAGATTTTGAAGACGTTGTGTTTCGAACTCAGTAAGTTAACACAGCTCGTATGATTATGCGTGAAACTGTCGTTGTAAAATGCTATCAACTGCACGTTTCGGAACTGCATTTGCGTTTCAGTGTTTCAGTAATCCCAGGTTAACTAGAATGCAACAACAAGTATGAAAACGAAACATGCAGAGTAACTTGCGTGGGCTGATTTTGAGAGAATCTTCTGGCTGTAAAGGTCAATATTGATGACATTAAGATGTAATGGTCTGTCTTGACAGAGCCACCTGTCTCCAAAACGGCGTTCATAACGACAAGTTTATTTGCTGCTGTTGTTGTCCGCAAATGTAGCGCGTAAGGGGAAGCTGCGTTTAATTCCACGCAGAAAGACTTCTCTTAATGCTTTGAGAGAAATATTTTCAGATTGAGGAGGTCTAGCATCACACAATGCTTAGCAAAATGTGCAGAATTGAAGTTTGAGGCCTTTTTCAATTATTATTTTTTGCCTAGACATGTATGGATATTCTGCCCTCCATAACGCTGTGGTTACACAGAACCTCAAAGCCGTTCGCAACCTAACAGGATCAACACGAACATGCGACCTCGAGTGGCGAGACTCCATGGGTTTCACTGCGCTTCATCTGGCCACCTTACAGGGAAATAGAGATCTCGTTGAAATTCTGGTTTTGGCAGGATGTGACGTCAATAGTCGCACGAAAGTAAGCTCATTTTAATATCACTGAAAAGTCCTCGCATTGAATAATACAAGAGTGAGTACTAAGCCTGTTCCAGGTGTTTAGTTAGTAGAATGGAGAGAAATAAGACAAACGGCGTCATTTCAGCGGAGCAGAAAAAAGCGAGGGAGGTCTAGGTCGGGTCGGGTCGGGTCGGGTCGGGTCGGGTAAAGAACAATATGCGTCCCGACCCAAACCTCTGTTGTATTTTCACTCCTCCGCCACTATAGCACTGTTTACTATCGCGTATCACTTTACTAACTGAAATTCTGGAACAAGCTAGTGAGTGCTGAACTGGAAAGTTAAAGAGGCACTATACGCAGCTTCCCCTGATCGAAACCTGAAGTTAATTTTAATTTCTGTACTGTAGAAAGTGTCTCATAGGCTAACGTTTACTTAGAGAATTTCCAGCTTACGCTCCGATTACGAAATCTTTACAAACTGTCTATTCCAGGAAGGGATGACTTCGCTACACATCAGTAGTGAACAGAAAAGAGCTGAGGAAATCTTGCGCGTTTTAGCATCGGCGTCTTGCAATGTCAACGAGCGTAACAAACTGGGAAGAACCGCTCTCCATCTTGCCGCTAAGCTAGGAAACCTTCAAAATCTAAAAGTGCTACTCGACAATGGTTGTGACAGAAATATTAAGGACAAACTTGGTTTCACGGCCGTCGGTTTGGCTTTTAATTTTAACCAGAAAGCAAGTGCAGACATTTTACTCCACTATAAATCCCGGCGGAAGCGACGCTCTGGAGGAGAAACGACCTCTGAGGAGAGCCTTTATCAGGATGGCACAACTAAAAACAGTCAAATATCTAACGGAGAACGTAAGGCGGAAAAACTCGTGGAAAGGACCTCCATTTATTCTAAAAAAACAGATGATACGAAGTCGTTGAAGCTCGTAGACAAGACTGAGAAAAGACAGGCATCTTTGAAAACGATGCACTTTATCATGGCTCTGTTAACACAGAAGAGAAACTTACTAGATGGTTTAACAAATTGGGATTCAAGAAAAAAGCTGGAACCTGTTGAGAGAAATTTACGGGATTTAATTTTTACTTCTCTTATTCAGCATTCCCTCGCAACGCGCACCTCGTTAAAACTGACTGATGAATCTGGAGAACAATGTGTGTGTGATTTTTACCTAAAGCCCGGCGAATTCGTGGGAAGTCAAGTTCTTGTGTGTAACCCGGGTTCGAGTTTACTGGTCGAACTACTGCAGGGCGTGAAAGATTCTTTTTCATTTTCTCGAGAGAGATCGTGGTTGATACCGAAGCAACATCAGAGCTTACCACCGCCTTCGAAATGGAAATTGCAAGAGAAGGAATCTATTTTGAAAGACTTGAAAGTCAATGAAGAAAAGATATCAACAGCACCACTTAGCAATGCGAAAACGGATACCTCCATATCGGAACTCGAGAACGTGTATGATCAGACAACCATGACAACTCTATGTGAAGACCCAACTTTGATCGAACTCTGTGAAGAAAATCCTCCAGAGATGGACAATGAGGCTATAGAGAAAGGCCTTAATAGGCTAAACAATCTCATGATTTCTATCAAGGATTCAGAAAACATCAAACAGGTATTTGATCGCACGGACAGCGGTCTCCTTACAGACGACATTGAAATTTATCTTTCGCGTTTGGATGACGTCATTACCATGAAAAGTACTCCTACGTCATTTATTGAGGCTACTTTAGAAATCTTCTGTCAGAATTCAGATATTTCTGTTTACTGCACAAAGAAACGAAATTTACTTTTTAGCTCGCTTTTAGAGAAAGTCATAACTGCGTGTGGCTCGTGGGACGCAGATAAAATCGCAAAGGTTTTTCTCCATGTCTGCGTTGTCTTTGTGAGCGACCGGCGGTTGTTACTTAGTTGCGCAGGCGCCGTGTTAAAGCTCGGACTTTGCCATCCACAAGCTGACGCGATCGCCCTGGGAACTTGTATTTTAGTGAGAACGGGTCTTCTCAAACAAGAAGATGACGTGGAAATTATTACAGACCTAACGGGGCCGCTCCTAGCCCTGGAACACTTATGCGCTGAAGAATATTTCCCGAGAAATCTGGCCGCCATCTTTGCTTCTTTTCTATCTAAGTCAAGCCCCAAGTTGTTCGGATTGGATCATCTGCGCCTTCGAGCTCTGGCGTCTGCGGTAACCAAAGAGGTACTTCCCACTTCATGTCAGGAAGCCGAAAGCGACACGGGAAAAAGTTTCAAACGGGTTTGCGACATTGTTGCGCTCGAAGGATACAAGGAAGAACTTTTATCGTGTGCTGATGCATTGTTTACGAGAGCTTTTGTGACGCTGGGTTGTAATGCGTGGCGAATAGGCGAAAGCATTCTTATTCATCTTGGTTTATTGAAAAGTGAACGTTTCGTTGAAATTGTTAGGAATCATGGCACCGCTTTTAAACTTTTGCGTAATGCACTGAAGGAGAGCTATTTCCCACCAATCCTAAAACAGTTGCTAATGTGTTTCCTTCAAAAACCCAATCCAGTACTTACAGCATATTCCACTGAAGTCGAAGATATTCTGCGTATTGTACAGTAACCATGGAATGGTGGTACTGTAAGGTCGAGTTTATATCTTGTATTATGCATTCTTCAAATAAGATTTCTTAACTTATCTGCACAACCTTGCTTGCCTTGAGGTTCCAGTCTGTTTTGCTGTGGGTTGTTACACCAAATTTCATACGAGTCCCAGCGTTCAAATTGTAAACGGAGAAGGAAACACAAAGCGAAATAATAACACAATCAGAGGAGGACTTTCGACTCTCTTTTTTCACTCTGAGTTTTTTTTGGCAGCCAGTTTACTGACCCAAAGCGTGAAAAGGCTAACACGTCCCCTCAACTGATCTGATAACATCTTGCAGTTTATATTGTTTTCATTTAACCCTTTAACTCCCATGAGTGACCAAGACAGAATTTCTCCTTACACCATCAATACAATACCAACCAGATAAGTGATGAGAATAAAGAAAAATATCAATTGGGGGATAATTAGTTGATCCAATACTAAATTCTCTGAAATAGCATGATAAGAATGGTATGGTTGACAGTAAGGAGAATTACAATTTTAATGTGGGAGTTAAAAGGGTTAATATTCTTTTTGAGGGATGCACATTTTTTTCATGACGAGCGCTACCTACGGATTTAGAGTATGACATGTTTGCTTTCCAGATTTATACTGTCGTTATAATTGTAAGAAAAATACTTAATTTTATAAACAGGTCTTGTATAGCGTGTATTTATACTGTTACAGCGAAGTCAAACGCAGCCTCAATCTTACTGCATGGTTTCATGGTACAAACTGAAAATAAATTATGAAACAAGAATGATCCGATGTCTATATAACCAAGAAATGAAATATTATCAAGCGAGTCTGTTGGAAAAGACCAACCTACTGTAACGGTTACGAAAAAATTGTAAAAAATTAATAGTGCGTTTACAATTTTGAAAATGAAAGAAACGAAAGGATTCGTAAATGTAACACTGGTAGAGACAGGAAGAAAAAAACAAAGAAATAAAATAAGACACTTTTTTTTCATTCTTATAAAAAAAGACTCGATTCATGTTACGTCAGTGTGATGTAAGGTGACTTCCTTAATCAGACGAACAGCGGCGATGTTTTATGACTGAGTCTTTCCGAAAGTTGTATTCAACCGAATCATGGTCAGTTGTTTCTCTTGCTTAGGAAAGTAATTTCATATCAGAGCAAAAACACTCGTACCTTTTGGTGATCAAGGTTCGAGAAGATTTTTTTGCAGCCATGAGACCGAAATTAAAGGAACATATAAGATCATTACACGGAAATTCATTTGCTTATATCCGGGTATGTGTGTAAGAGCTCATTTCCGAGCTTCAAAAATTCCCGATTTCAGGTACAAAGTTATTAGAAGAAAACAAACTTTATTTTTCTTTAAACAAAGAGCGTTTGAACGTCAGAGAATGGTTTTATTCATCTCTATGTTCTCGTCACTCAGAAATGTCTTCAATCTTTGCTTCCTTAAGCGCACACTTTAATTCTTCGTGTATGCAGCGATTAAAAGGAGGCTAATATAAATAAAATTTGGAATGGGGCCAGTACGTACAGAAGTAGGTGTCAAGAACATTAAAGCGGCTGTTTTGCATACATTCAATATTTTGACCAAAAGATAACCATCGGAGATTTGTACGTGAGCCTGTCACGGACACATTACTTGGGTCTGTGATCAAAGCTGCATGTTTGCGTGTTAAACGGATATTTATGTTAAACGGACCGCAGACAGATTTCAGTTTCCATTGTTAAACAGGAGACTATTAATTCAGCATAATTTCGAATTCATTACATGGTTTTAAACATCGAACATGAATCTGTCGGAGCCTACCTATTTACCCAGTACTGAGGTGGTCGGTGCTAACGTTGTCATCTTTGCTATTTTTGACTTCATTTCGGGGACTTTTATCATTCTTGCCAACGGCTTTCTCCTCATCACAATTTACCGAGATCCCTGTCGATGTTTGCGCACTCCATATGTGTTCCTCATCGCCAATCTTTCAGTCGCGGATTTTTTAGTTGGAATTGTGAGCATTCTACGAGGTGTCGAATTAACTCACTTCTACCGTGGTTTGGGAAGCCTGCTCATTGTTAACCTGGTTCAATATTTTGTCGGAGCTGTTTCGATTCTCGCCGCTGTTTCCACTCTCATGGCGATGTCTTACGAACGATATGTTGCAGTGATCAAACCTTTTCAATATCCTCATAAAATCACCAACAAAAAATCCAAGATTGCTATCGCAGTAATTTGGATAAACGGATTAATTATGTCTGTTCTTCCCATAGCTGACGTGAAAAGAGAGAACTTTTTGCTGGCTTACTGCTACTCTCATTTCGTGATTCCAGCATTTATTCTAACAGCAGTTTATGTTAAAATATCCAGGGCGGTTGGCCGTCAAAGAGAGGAACTTAAAAATGTCCGCGAGAGTCTCACAGCGGCCAACAAAAGGAAACAATTGGAAAAAGAGAACAGAATGTTTAGGGCATTTGTGTTCATCCTTTTTATATTCTATGTATCATTTGTACCTTATTTCATTCATGTACAGATTTTATACTTTTGTTCCTGTCGAAACTCCTACGCCTATCATGTTTATTATTATGTTGCGAACGAATTTCTGACCATTAGTTCCATTATCAATCCCTTCTTGTATGCCTGGAGACTTCCAAAGTTCAGCCGCTCGTTTCATTCGTGGTTTGGAGGATGGCTGGTCAAAAACTCAGGAGCGAGGTATAACGAAAACCCACCCGGTCGGAAAGAGACAGTTACAAGTTCTAACTCTCGGCTTCCCTAGGAATGGACTGGCCCACCGTATAGATTCTATGTGGCTCAGTGGTGGAGAGAATCGGAGCGTAAAATTTGAAGCCCGAACATCCAACACTCATGGGGACTCAGAACTTTTTATTTATCTTACGCTCATGACAAGACGAAAAAAAAAATTTTTCTTAGAAAATTCATATTCTGGACTGCGATACGGCAGGAGTGAATTATCTCTCCAAGGAATTAGTTGGATTTTCGCCTTACTGGAGACTGCGTGCATGATGAATTATACGTTTGTTGTATGGAGGGTTATTAGAATTTTAAGAGAGAATGCTGTGGATGTTTCTCAACCTAAAATTGATATTATGACTATTTTGTGTGATATTTTTTTAATTTTGATATTTACACAGTAAAATCCTAATTTTCGGGCCTTCTGACAAGGGGGAAAAACTGTCTTCGTTGTTGGGAAGACAACAAATGTTCCAGGACAATTTGGATCGTCTTTCAGCTCCCTTCACGTGAAATGCTTATTCCAATAACTAATATAAAGTCTTCCTATCTACTGAAGAGTTTTGCGTGTGATATTCAAACGTATACTAGGATTCTGGAGCGTGACCACAAATACATATCATATGTTCTAGCAACTTGAGATTGTGGTTAAGGATGGTTGTATTTTAAAAAAACCCAAGTATTTCCTTTTTTTTAAATCATAATTCTTCAGGTCTCTGCCGCAATATTGTGATTGTTGCAGTAACGAAGGCCAGAGCGGACCAAACAAACTTCCTCTTTCACGAAGACAAATTGAGCGTGATCTTTTTGCAAGTCTCTTTAAGTTACTCGCTTTTTGCTTCATGCCTTCGCGCTGTAGGAAGCTGCATAAAAAGGAAATGTTAGACTCTTCCGGAAGAAAATTAGAAACATCCTATGTTGAGATAGAAGGAACTGGTTAGTTACACATACCTGTTTCAAGCTGTAACGCAACGTGAATACTTCCTTCAGCAAATAAAAACTTACACATTGGCGGTAGCACATATAACGCGCGGTATACGTGAATAAGGATTCCCCCATGACGAGTTAAGACATACAGCGGGCATACAGCGCCGCCAGCGGGCTGTGGCGATTCCGAATTCAGAATAGTTTGCTCTTTTGCTGCATACCCTCGCGCTGAAGGAAGCTGTATTACGAATAAATAATTAGTTTATAAATAGATTAAGAGAGACGGTAAGTTTTGAGCTCGGTAAAGAAACAGAGGAAGATGTTTTTCGTTTCGTCACCAGCGTGGGACAAAGAAAAAATTCTGAGTTCCCACGAGGGATCGAACCTCAGACCTTCAGATTCCGCGCTCTCAGCTCCGATGCTCTATCGCTGAGCCACAGAGACTCTACGGTTACAAAGTTCATATGACACGCGTCCTGCATACTGCTAGGATCAGCAATGTCGATAGCGTCATGTTCGTAAATAGAATAAGAGAGATGGATAAGAGAGATGGCAAGTTTTGAGCTCGGTAAAGAAATAGAGAAAAATGTTTTTCGTCTTGTCACGAGGATGGGACAAAGAAAAAAACTGAGCTTTACGATGAAATTAAGAGACAATTAATGTTGAGATACAAATACTTGGATGTTCGTAACAAACTTCACATCGTAAGTACATTGTCTTCTTTTGGGAAAGGAAGAGGTGCCTTAATATCCTGACCGATTTTAACCTTTAAACCACCAGTCGATCTCAACCTGCTGTGAATGTAAAGTCGAGAAAGCGTCCACAATGCCACCTGCTTGATACTTATAATGCGGACACGTGAACAGAATGTGATCTGAAGTTGGCTGTCGCTGGGGTTAGCCCCAAATTGTCCTGAGTGTATTGAAAGAAAAGGTCAGAACTATCAAAAGTACAATTAAAAACAATCGACGAGCTATAGGGAAGTTAGATCTGGAAAACAGCGATATTGAAAAATGAGGTCCTGTACAGGAAGTCATGGGACAAACCGAGCGCTTAAAGTCCGCTGTTCCATAACATGTATAAAAAAATGAAGACCAAACATAGGTCTCCAGCGCTCGGCTTACACTACAAACTTTACGAACAAAGAGAAGCATCTGTTCGTTTTTTTGAAATTCTTCTTGACATTATCATCCATAAAGTTGTCTCTATTTTAGAGGAAGACATGTTGTGTCTAGGGTTTGCCCGCATGGACGATTTCTATTGCTATTTAGGAAACGATTCCCGCTGCGATTTTCACGACGATTTCATGACTGTATGCGCATGCATATGAAAAAAAAGCGCGAGTGAAAATCCGGATTCTTCACTGCGGTTTCATCGTGGTTTTCCGGAAATTTTTTTATCTCTTTTTGAGTGGCTGATAAATTACATGTATCCTTCTTTATCCGACTAAGCTTTTTCATGGTTTTGTGTAACTTAAATTTAACCTAATAAATATTTACCATTAGGAATCCTGTACTTCTTTAGTTTAATTCACAAACCTTCTTAATATCATGCTTTAGCAATGCCTGTTGCTTTCCTCGCCATGTTTGCGCGACAAATACGGGCTAATACTGGCCAATATCAAAACATTCCCCCAATATCCCGAAGGTGTCAGTTTCGGTGGAGTATGTTGTGGGCGGTGGTTGAAATTGTTTGAAATATCGAAAGCAGACTGTTACCAAGAGGAAGTAAGTTCTATGTTTATTGCTTGTGGCTGTGTAAAAGCCCCTGTGCTTTTTTTCCTTTTGGTTTGAAAGTTTTAATATTAAAATACCTTGCTCTGAAATATTAAGAACCAACATGTTTTAAAATATGTATGGTGCAATGTGATGGAATGAGCTATGCGCTTCTCAGTTTAGATTTTTCCTGAGAAATGAATGACAGAGTATTGCTGATGCTATGCTGGTGATGAGAGAAAAATCTGCATAGCTGGTTCATTTGGAAAGCATGCAATCAATTTACGCACGAGTCTGTGTTTCCTTCATATTTTTTCCTTCATTTTGTCTCTTTCAGACTGACGCCATTTTGTGAGAATTTCTTTCTCAATTTCTGCGTCGCCGAATTAGCGTTTCTTGTCATAATACTTCCTAGTTTATAAAATTTTATTAATAAGGTAGGGTAAACAACTGGCAAAAGTGGTCGGTTGGGTCAATATTTGTCAAATCACACCGCATGACCGCGTCAGATGTTACCAGTGAGTTCACTAATCAACATAAATTATTTCATGTTATGTTCAAAAAAATATTTTCAGTCACAAGTCTTTTCAAGTCTTCGAAAATCTAAAGAGAGTTGTCCCTATTCATTTACAGTTTCAAAATTACTCCAGTAATAATAATTACAAACAGCAAGGTTCCACTATTAGTAATTAACTTAATAAAAAGTAAAATTGCGGGACGGTGTGGAACTCGAAATTTGCCCACTGGAAATCTTTAGCTATAACTCTGTATTGAAGCTTTAGGGCTGATATAACGACATATTTCCTAAATATTAGAGTTTTTTCCATATTTGGATGTTTTTGTATTCCTTTCTATATATCTCAGTGTTTGCGCAAGTGTACAAAGGTCAGCTTAAGGAAGTAAACAACTTGTGTTATTTGGACTTTGAAATATACCCGTCTTTTTCGTCTTAAAGAAGGATTGAGTAACTTCATGTGTTAAAACAAAGCAGTTTATTTATCTTCCTGAGCACAAACATGTTTTGGGCTCTTTTCAGGATCATTTTAACCCGAGTCGTATGATGAGGGCTTGACCGCCTAAAACATGTTTATGCCCAAGAACATTAATTGGTTTACTATCATTTTCACTTTGGAGTGGATGGAGAAAATAAAAACTGAAAAAAAAAAAAACACATAACAACGAAACAGTTCGTGCCCAAGGACATAGACTGTTTTACTGTTATTATCGCTTTGGATGGGGTGGAGAAAATGAAAACTGAAAAAAAATAATAACGAAACAGTTTGAACAATCATGCTAATGTGAGAGCGGGCTAAAAGCCAAAATATCTATTTTCGCTTGCAATATGCACCAAAATGCCTGTCAAAGTAATGATAATTCTATACATATCACGTTGCATTGTTACCTTCGCTGAAATACAATACTAAAGTGATATTGAAGTGTCAAGACCAGTATGGCTGCTAAACTGATCCAACGTGATAGCATCTCTACAAGAACTAAGACGATACTGAGACAACGATTCCAATTTAGGTGTAAATATCGTAACTTCATGATATAAGGCTAGAAATGCGAAGCAGTTGAATTGGAATATCTCAAATGGTATAAAAAAGCTACGCCCTAAATACTGAGGATAAACTAACAAGCCTTTGCTACACTCAGAAGTCAAGATCTTTCAAGATTTCATTTCGGAAAGATGGTGAGTTTGCTGCTCTAAATGTTTTTCGTTTGCATTGAACCAGTGTTGAGATTTTAGCTTATGGTTTGAGTTAAAATGCTCTCGTTTGTCTCAATTACTAGGAGCTGAAATGTTTCCAACTTTGTTTCTTACTGTTGTTTGTTATCGCTGCATCTGCAGCCCCTGGCTGTAAAGAGTGCGGACCGGATGAAAAGGTAAAGAAAAAAGTAGCCCTGGTTATTGAAGTTAGATGTATGTGTCTTTCTTTTGCAGTTAATATCAAGGGAAAAGCATTCCGCAGAAGAAGTTAGAGTATTCATGTTTCTCCTTTTTTTCTCGTAGAATTCAACCGTGTTTCAGTACAAAGTTAAAATCAACGTCGATGGTGAAGATTACATTGAAAATATTACAATCGACACCAAAAATCAAACGGAGACTTTTCACATCCCCAAGATGAATTCTTCCAACGCTGGGGAGGTGGACGTTATTTACGACTTTAACAGAGTAAGTGAAGAAAGGGTGGGATTATTGACTAAGTTATTAGAACCGTGAGTCTAGTTAATTTAATTTGGCATTTGTTTTTCTTAATTGAATATTTGCTAAAAACAACTCTCTTTGCAATTCAAATATTTCGTTATTGCTCCTTTAGCGCCTCCCTGAAATGAAGTTACTTTTCCTATTGTAGAATTTAGTCATGCGTCGAATGTCTGCTCAAAAAGCCTGTTTTTTGAGTAACATCACTGAAAATGCCCCTGGACCCAACGATCTCAAAAGAGCACTTGACCAGGTGAGTTCATTTTAAATTTAAGCTCACTTTTCTGGTCCGTAATTACTAATCATTGCATAAAGACATATTTTCTTGTTTCGTGCAATTTAATAATTTGGGTCCAATCAGTGAACACTGAATATAGATGGTTTCAAAACCAACTTTAATCGGAATGTTTCTACAAATGAGTCCGGCTAAAAAGACTCCCCGTAACTAAATTTATTTTTTCTATTCAAAATATTTTCAAGATGAATGGTACATCACAGGCCCCACAAGCTGGAAATTCGTCAAGGCTCGATTACGAAGTTGATGGTATCGTCAGCGACCGATCAAGTTTGAGCGATGAAATGGCAGAAATGTGTTCCAAGCTGCCAATTTATCACATTAAGAAGAGAAGTGGTAAGATTCCTTGTGTTTTGTCGTCAATTTTTACTTTACGTTCGATGTGGCTGCGATTTTTTAAACTCAGTCAAGCCCAAGTTCTATACTTTTTGACGCCAAAATCGTTCGTCTGCAGTCAAACCTTATCATAGAGCCTTTAACTTGACTAGTTGGTAGGTTAAAGGAGAGGCTAAGCGAACGCGTAACTCGAAAAATAGTGGTCTCCGAACCTTTCCGATCAGAAATCTCGCCAGCATATTTGATGAGTTTGGAAGTCTTTTATTTCTTTCCAAGCTCTGATATTTGTTCTTATAAGTCCAGGGTTTCGGTTCAAGTAAACACATGACATTGAACACTTTTCAGCACCTTCACTAAGTATCCAGCTTGCTCTAAAACAACCCATTCAATAATTCATTTTTATTTTCCGGAAAGTATTGTTTATCACAGTGCACTACTGCGAACGGGCTATTTAAGATCGTAGGGTCATTTAGTATTATCAACTGAGCCACCGTAAAAAATAAGTTGACGTTTCGCGCGTTAGCCCTTCGTCTGAGCGAATGTTTCAGTTTCTTTAAAAGCTTATCCCCTTTATTTACGCTCCTCTTTGGCTTCTGTAGGGACAGCATGGTTTTACATTAAGTGTTTTTGTCTTAATTCATGGTTATCATTACTAAGTAAGCCCTGGCTTAGAGAATCTTGCATGAACCCATGCGCTTTAAGGATGCGCAACGTAATACACTGACTTTTCTCATTTTTGCAGTTGGTAAGAGATTCAGACGACGAATATGTCTCCGTTACTACTACTATTATTGGCGATGGACATGGACTAGACTAGGGTGGTGTTACTGCAGATTTATATTTTATGTCTGGCGATGTACGTAAGATGAAGAAGGCAGATAGGACACTTCGAAAAATACCATAATACTCTTTCACGCGTGGGGCGTAATTATCCATGACTCCTTTATTAAGGTGACACATTGGAATTCGGAAAGTGTGAACAAACCCTGTACAGAAGCACTCTGTATGGCTGAGGAATCCATATAGAGAGCCAAAAATATCAGCTGGGGAGAATGGGTTGAAAATCAAATAAGAACTGATGACGTGTCACCCAAAATGCGTATGAAAAAGTATTATGGCATTTTCCGAAATGGCCTCCAACAATCATGAGGATGACCACTGCTCGAATAACGGCTAACGAAAACGGAAAAAATGATGTAATTGGATCTTAAAACTTTCTATATTAAAAGAAAAAAACGAGTGCAGCTTTTAGCCAAGGGAAACATAGGGTGTCGAATCAATAATAAAAGGAAACAAAATCAACTTTTTTTTCAAATTAGTCTCAAAATCTTAAAACAATTGTGAGAAAAATTATCGATTAGTAAGTGACCGATTTAATTTTTACCGACACTTGTTCTTAAGTTAAGATTTTGTTGATCAAATGTTGCTCTTTGCATGCTACTTGCGTTGAAGAATAGCGCTGTAATGACTAACTTGGGCATGACGGAAGCTTGGTTACAATTAGCTACACATAAACTTATATTCAGTCATCTGTGTTGATCTCCAACTCAAACACAGCTTAATTATAAGCTACGGTGAAGCGAAAAGACCATCTCAAAGTGATTAAGGAGAAAGATAAATTCTGAATGTGATCTGGTAAAATCTGTGTACTCCTCCACACATCTAATTTGTTATCAAACCGTGTAAACTGAAGGAAGTCATGGCGATGCTTTCGACGCGAGGCCTGTACTTACTTGTTAGCGGAATAAATAACTAATGATCATTGTAAGACTATGAGTAAGTAAAATAAAGCCGCTCGTTTAACGTATCACCCAGGTTATCTCTTTACATTACTGAAAATAACACTGGTGTTGATAGATGTTCCCTTTCACTGAAGCTGTTTTCTTATCAGAAGAATTGAAACTTAAATAGCGATCTCTGTAAGAGCGGTCTAAGGTGTTCGCATCGGAAAAAGTTTTGCCACAAACTTTGCCCGTTAAACTATCTTTGGTAGCGAGTAAATAAAACCGCATTGGTTTCTGGAAATACGTCAAAAAATTTTTTTAAAGCTCTCAATAATCAAAGCTCAAGAAAAGGCCTTTTTTAACCTCTTGCGACATCGAAACTTTCAAAAGTTGACAAGCTCGCTCCTCGCAATACACTACATGCAGCAAGAAATCGTTTGTATTCCTAAATTGTGTGATATATGAGAGGTTTGAAAAGCATTTCAAATTTGATATGTGTTTATTCAGAGGTTCGCCATAATTGATTTAAAAACACCTGTTAGACAGCTTTCTGAAGTTGGTCAAAAGCGCTCTTTCTTTCTTGGGTGATATTTCTCAAGTCCATACCAGATCATTCGAAACTCAATCGCTCTGACAAAGGGCTAACGCTCGAAACGTCAGCCTTTAAACTCTTTATGGTGGTCAATTTACGTTTTCAACTCAGTTGTTTGGCAATAACTGACGCTGTAACTGTACTGTCTAGAAGGTGTAATCAATGTACGCTGTCGATAAGTAATTCGTCAGGTCAGGTGTCGTGTCACGCATTCGAATTGTTCATTGACAATTATCATTAATAACACCTTTTGTTATTGTCCCCTAGTGGGCACAAATTTCCAAAATGCTTATTGTGCCCGATGGAAGGAAAGGATAAAATATAGTTTTACAATAATACTGATTAATTGTCGTTTGTCAAAGATAATACAATAAATATTAACCTCACATAGATGTTAAACTTTTAGGTTTGAAAACTATTTTCAAACAGCGCTTCACAGCAAAATAGCTTTGAGTTATCATGATGAGCGACCGCAGCCAGGGTATGATCGCTGTTCCTTCAAATATTGCGATGTAAAAATTGATTTATTGAAAAGATGAACGCGAGGGTGGACACTGCAAATCTAACTCAACATTTCCCTCTTACGATAATCTGAGAAAAGTGATGATAATATCAAATTGTATGGCTAAATTTAGAGAATCCTGGTCTCATATTTTAGGTAGGGGTCTTTACGTTCTACAGTCTACGGTGATACTTTTGTTGCTTTGCTTGTTCGCTTGTTTGTATTGAGGCACCCAGATAACCCAGCGTGTTAGCACAACTTTGTTAGCCTCCTAAAGATTCAATTATCTGCATGTCCTACGCACTGCAAACAAATGCTACCTTTTCTTTTTCAAAAGGCTTTGTTATTAGCTATTCGCACGTGATGAGACAGATAAATCCCCGGCGAATGGCACTGAACATACGCGGTTACGTGATTGCTAAAGGAAGTGCATTCGCGGTGTCAAGCCTTCTGATTACACGATGTTCCTTTAGGCAGCAGGGATACTGGAACAATAGGAAAAAAATTGTGAAACTAAAAAGAAACGAGAGTACTTTGCCTTAAAATGGCGAAGATGTTACCTTTTATGACACAGTTTTAAGAGATGATTTCAAATCTTACTCAAAATTTTGCCTGAAATATATTTTTGTGGCACGTGCAATTACTCGCGTAACTTATGCTTTTGTTGATGCTATTAGTTTTCTGGAACTTGACCTCCGAATTGCACTTGCTTCAGCTCGGAAGTCAAGTTCCAATAAACTAACAGCATTATCAAAAGTATAAGTTACACGAGTAATTGCACGTGTCACCGAACAGTATGTAACAGTTGGATTACAAGCGTGTCCACGTTTGTCTGTTGTTTTGGAGATGAACGGTGGTATAACGCTGATAGTGAGATCTGCTGTCTCAAAAAACAGTCAATCCAGACAAGATTAAATGGTTTTGACACAATCCTCCAATACCTACTTTTGACTACAAATCACCTGTACTTAACCTTCCAAATACTCTTCCTTTAGCAATGGCACCACTGAGCATGTCCAACGGCGATACTTGTATATCAATCGATTTTTGCCTGTCAACAACAATTGGACATGTTAGTGAGATCTGAAGTGAAATAGATATCTATTTATGACTTAAAGGAATCTGTTAACTGGTATTGGAACAGTTCCCCAACACTTCTAATCATTATTTCATAAGATGGCATTTCAAATTGACCGTGAATGCCTGTGAGAATTCTTTTCCCAAAAACGAAGGAGTACAGACCACAAAGATTTCGACTTACGTTACCTGCGGTCTGAATAACCCTGTAGCCTGTTATCAGTCACTTCATGTTATTCTCTTCCGGCAAGTATCAAGTTCTAATCGCAACTCTCAGAAATCTATTTTTGATCATTTTTTTGAGTATGCGTAGCAAGGTTACTGCTAAAGGAAGTGAAA
Organism: Pocillopora verrucosa; assembly: GCF_036669915.1. NCBI lineage: Eukaryota > Metazoa > Cnidaria > Anthozoa > Scleractinia > Pocilloporidae > Pocillopora > Pocillopora verrucosa. The sequence goes on from NC_089325.1 coordinate 10,277,659, forward strand.
CTTTATATCATTCACGTGTTCAATGTTGAGCCTCACAAGTAGTTTAATTATGGGGTCTCACAGATATATACGTGGAGCTACGGACCCTGAAAAGATACGTCTTTGTTATCACTACTACTTCACGTTTGGAAATAAAGTGGAAAGAACCTATTGCGATTGCACAGGGGTAGCATGCCCTTTACTTATGTTGATGTAAAGTTGACCCTCTGCAATCTGTGACCCTGCTTTAGCAGTTACGCCCTGAATCTATGAGGGAATCGATGCAACTGCAGACGTTTTGTCATCAATCCACGATATCAGATTACAACAATGAGGAAGATAGGAGGTTCTGTAAAGGTATAAAAGAACACCGCTTTATGACTCCTATCCATATACTGTGGAAATAGGAATCATTTCTCTGCCACAAGAAGAACGAACTCAAGAGCCGGTCGTCACCAGAGTTTGGACAACAGAAAGATGGTGAGCACACTTGACGGTACTTAAATACACGAATTGACTTGAAGTTAGCTTCACTTTTTTCATGCATACGCATGCTTGATATCCAGCTATTTCTGATAGTAGCTCAAATTGTGAAAAAGAAGCTTAGACGATGCAGCTGGACTTGTGAGAAGGGATGGGGCTCTCCTTTCAAGGCTTAGTTATACAGCGTGAAAATCATAGATTTCTAACTAATGCTTTTTTCTTTTATCATCAGGAGTGGAAAGTGTACCTCCTTTTCTTTGCCTTGTTCGTGGCTGCCACATTTGCAGCGCCCACTTGTAAATGCCAAGATGAAGATAAGGTAAAAGTAAAAATACTCATTAGTGTTATCATATATCAATCTGCAGTTTTGCAGTCTTTCATCGTCAGTGTACTTTTAGCCATCAATCTTTAACTGTGATACAAGGTTTCCGGAGACTTAGTTGTTCCCGCACAATGCTGAAAGAATTTTTTATTTGTGCAGTTCATAGCTGTAATTTGTGCCGATACAGAGCCGTTAAACGCGTTTAGTCCATGTTTCTTTAATTAATTTGTAGAAACATCAGGTTCGCTGTTAAAGTCCACGTGAATGAGACCAGAATAATAGAAACATAAACGTAAATATTATATAATATTTTGTTCCACAGGAAACTTTGTCCAAATACAAAGTTAAAGCCAAAGATGGTGACGAAGAGTATGAACAAGAAGTCAAAATCGACACCGAGAAACAGACGGAAACTTATCACATTCCAAAAACGAAATCTTCCAGCGCAGGAGAAGTGGACGAAGTCTATGACTTTAAAAGAGTAAGTAAATTAGCATAGCAAAGTAAATAAGCACAGTAAAGGCAGCACTCCTCTCCATTCTCCTCGGTTATTTTTAAGACATTGAGTGTTGGTCGGGGACTTGAACCCTTGACCTCCCACACGGCAGTACGGCGCTCTACAATTAGAAAGAGCTAACCGAGAGCGGTTTAAAATTTAAGATTTTTAAATGGATATTTTACTATTTAAAATTCATAGTTACTGTTTACTCTTTACTTGCTGATGTTTTTCGTACAGAACTTGGTTATGCGCCGAATGCCTGAACACAAAGCCTGTTTCTTGAGTGAATCCACTGAAAACGCTCCAAAGCCTCAAGACCTCAAAAATGCACTTGACAAGGTAACTTTCCTTTCTTCGTTCGCGAGCAACGATCGATGCTCTAACTTTACACTGAAGTTCACGATAAAGCCATCGTCTTTTGATGCATTTCTGTTTCCTTAAAATTATCGTTTACAGTAAAGTGTCAGTTTTAAAGATGGTATGTGTTCAGAAGGCGATTTTTTTGGCTTTTCTCTAATTAAATGTCATAACTGACATATTCATGGTCGAAATGATTATCGACCTTCTTCCGGCTCAGGCTAATCAATAAGCTCTAATATAAAAACAATGTCTTTTCATACTGTCATATCCCAGTTTTGACTTCTTGTAGTGCTCGTGGAAAATGAATCAGTCATCAAAACAACTGAGGGCTTCGAACATGATCTTAACTCCATTATCTCCTGAGATCTTAAGCAAGATTATAATTATGGAATGAGTAAAATTAAAAGTTTAAATTTGATGGGAAGCAACTCATTTCTTCTCTGAATCGCTTTTTCAGCAAAGCGCATCAGGTTCCTCACAATCTGTTAATACTACTGAAGACGATTACGAAGTTGTTGGCACTGTGAATGATCGTTCCACTCTGAGTGATGAAATGGCTGCAATGTGTGCCAAATTTCCCATTTATCGCATCAAGAGGAAGCAGGTCACTATGAGTGTGGAAAAAGAAAACATCCAAGGTACTTGTTAGCTTTTGTTTAGAGTTCTTTTTAATCGCTTTAAGTAGGACCGCTAAGGAGTTAATTCCCAAAGAGTTAATTATAAGTCGAGTTAATTATAAATTTTCACTCTCATTTTCCAGGTGGTAAAGACAGGGTTAAGAGAGACCTCTGCATCTACTGCTATTGGTATATCCAACGTTACGTACTAGTACAAACATCTAATGGTTACTATTATTGCCCGATTTGGCGTAGGGTATGCATTTTCGTAACTTGCAGCTACTGAACGAAGGCTAATAGTCGTTTAATGAGACAACCTCCTGATCCAAAAACCTCAGCCAAGAAATGAAAATATATGCGTTTTTTTTCTAATTACATATTGATTTCATGTTACAAAATGTGCTTAAAATCGCAGCTAGCAAAAAAAACCTTACTAATTTACTTATATTTAGGTCTTTTTTTTTTACATTTTAACATTTGTTTGTAGAGTTCACGTGTTTGCAAAATCAATAAAGAATCAGATGAATCAAGTAATTCAAATCTCTGGTGTGTTTTGTGATTCAGAGTTTAGACATCCCCACATCAAACTAACAACTGACGGACCATTTAACTCCTAAGAGTGATTAGCATCTAATTTCTCCTTACATCATCATTCCTGAATCACACGCAAGGGTCATGAGAATAAAAGAAATGATCACCAACCGATGGAGTTCTTGATTGTGACACAAATTCTCCTTGTGTATTGAACAGTGTGGAGAAGATGTATACTGATGTTGGGGTGTGAAGGATTAATGTAGATTGCAAATAACGAACCAGAAAATTTTAGGCCAAGGAAAAACAAACCGTGAAGTTGGATAAATTTCAGGGAATAGCCACGCTGAATTGTCTTCCATCCTTCTATTATCTAATCTCCGAGATCCGATTTTTAGGTAAATGTTGTCTTCACTACTAAACCAGACACAAAATATTGAAGATATCTACACCGTGCCCTTAATTTAGCTTCAACATCTGTACAGATATCAACTGTGCTAAAAAAGGTAGAAAAAATGCACCAAAGCTAAGAACACGAAAACCTGCAAAACCCAGCGAGGAAAAGAGAAAAAAGGAACGTGGTTCCCGAACAGCAGTGCAACTCGCAGAAAATTTTACGTATTCTGATCAGTTCAACACTTGCGTTACATCAATAACAAGACGCCTGATGGCGTTAACATGAGATGCGTTGATCATGACCTACGGTCACTCTGGTTTTAAGTGGAAAATAATAGATTTAATGCTGACTCTTAACGGTATAGGAATAAAATCGAAAAATGAAGACAAGCAAAAACAAAACTTTATTCAATAACGCGGAAAAACTTGCAAGGAAGAAGCTTAAGCGAGACAGTCACACGTGTGACTGTGACAGTGTCTCACCTTCTTGACGGCCGTAAATCACCGACTTCAGTCCCACTACCCTCTGCGAGCCTGGGCACCTTCCCTGAACCTCTGATAAGTGCTGGGAAAATGCAGACATAACTCTCATTAATTACGTAACAGTGTAAAACCAGCAGTTATGATGGGCTGAAAAGCTTAACTTGTAACTTATTGACCTGAAGGCAGTCTTTTATTCTACGGCAAATCATCTTTTGTTTTGTTCAGCAAAATTAATGGCAAGACTTGATGGCTGTATTTTTTGGGTGAAAACTGATATTGAGATGCTTCACATAAAGTTTATTGGCTGACCAATATCAGTCTCAACAATTAACCAATTGAAAAAGTCTCTCAGTTTTTCCTATTGCTATTAGGCTAGGTCCCTATTTTGACTGAAAATATTCAGATTTCCATGATTCCTTGAGAATTTCAGACTCTACAAACTGCTGAGTCTTAATATTTCTTCAAAAATTATTGTTCAATTTCACGTAAGTTATAAAATTCTAAATCTTCGCCTTTTTTCCAACCTCCTTTCTTTGCATTCTCCTTTTTAGTCTCAACCAATTTTTCAATGTTTCTCTTTGCTTTCTGATACTTTCTCCAGTTAAGTTAATAACAAGGAAAAGGCATTCCGCAGAAGAAGTTAGAGTATTCATGTTTCTCCTTTTTTTCTCGTAGAATTCAACCGTGTTTCAGTAGAAAGTTAAATTCAACGTCGATGGTGAAGATTATATTGAAAATATAACAATCGACACCAAAAATCAAACGGAGACTTTTCGCATCCTAAAGATGAATTCAGTTCCAACGCTAGGGAGGTGGACGTTATTTACGACTTTAAGTAAAGTAAGGGTGGGATTATTAACTAACTTATTTAGAACTGTGAGTCTAGTTAATTTAGTTCGGTATTTTTTTTCTTAATCGAATATTTGCTAAAACGACTCTCTTTGCAAATCAAATATTTTGTGATTGCTCCTTCAGCGCCTCCCTGAAATGAAGTTACCCTAGTGATCTAATTATTTACACCCGTTAGACAGCTTTCGGAAATTTGTCAAAAGTACTCTTTCTTTCTTGGGTAATATTTCTCAAGTCCAGACCAGACCATTCAAAACTTCGGTTGATTTCTTTTAATAAGATGTTCGAAAGCATAGAAATTTAGAAACATCTTTCACTTATAAATTTCCTTCGCCTAAGTGACTTCAAACTTTTGGTGATTTTGCTAGCGTGACAGCAGAATTATGCAAATTAGTCCGTTGAGCAGACTCCAACCATTTATATTGGTAACTTCATAAATCTTAGATTGTAACCACTTTAAAAAGAAAAAATAGTAAGGCAGAGATTTTAGAACACACTGATTGATTCTTTAAACATTTAAAACGGCTAAATCACGGCAAATGATTCTGTCTCGTGACTAAAAAGGTGAACAAAACGTCTCGGATATCATTGATTAGCTTTCGGCGATAACAGCATTACGGTTACGAGTAGTACCTCCTTTTCAGCGAAGTCCGTGGTGCAGGTAGAAAAAAAAATAAACCAAGAAAAAATTTACTCATTGCTTACTTTGCCTCATTCCAAGAGCTCCTGGTAGCGCACTAACATCTTTTTTTCCCTTTTAATCTCTGATGTGTTTTTTTTACTCGCGCGACGGACTTCGCCCCAAAGGGGGGACTGCGCGTAATCTATAACAACACATTCTGAAGTTCACCGTGACCAGTGACTCAGTCACGTAATTCAATTTTGTACTTTTCCTATCTAAAGAAGGCAGTGATCAGATGATTTTTTGCTCGGGATTCTAGCCTAGTTCTTCCAAGCTATCAGCCGTGTTTGTGTTTGATGGGAACAGTGAAATACAGGACTTCAGATCAGCGAGAGGAAATGTCCAAGATCCCAGAGGTGCGAGGTTTCAGTGCGTGCATTGACAGCATTGCCGACGCTGTACAAGAGCTCTGCTCCTATGCGTTCTCGTTCGTCTATATATTCGGAAGAAAATCTTTAAAACCATTCTCACCCTCTGCTAAAGTATTGTCTAGACTCCGCAATTATTTCCTCTGTGTGGCCTCTTGAACCTGTGGTACGTGGTGGATTTACTTATTGGTTGAAATTCAGTTTCGCGGCACAATCCGTGAGGAACAGCGTCAGCTGAACCACTTCTCAGAGTTCACAATGGGGCCATATTACTATCAAGACATATCGTAGGGCACTTGCACCATCAAACTTAAAAGAGGTGAGGAGTTTATCATGCCTAACGTGGTGCGCACAGACGCCATGTCTACCATCATTAATAGTACATGGCCATTGCAACAGTTCCTTAAGCTTGTTCTTTGTTATTGTCTCCCCGCTGATGATAATATCAAATTGTATGGCTAAATTTAGAGAATCCTGGTCTCATATTTTAGGTAAGGGTCTTAACGTTCTACAGTCTACGGTGATACTTGTGTTGCTTTGCTTGTTCACTTGTTTGTGTTGAGGCACCCAGATAACCCAGCGTGTTAGCACAAATTTGTTAGCCTTCTAAAGATTCAATTATTTGCATACCCTACACACTGCAAACAAATGCTACCTTTTCTTTTTCAAAAGGCTTTGTTATTAGCTATTCGCACGTGATGAGACAGATTAATCCCCAGCGAATGGCACTGTACATGCGCGGTTACGTGATTGCTAAAGGAAGTGCACTTGCGGGGTCAAGCCTTCTGATTACACGATGTTCCTTTATGCAGCAGGGATACTGGAACAATAGGAAAAAAACTGTGAAACTAAAAAGAAACGAGAGTACTTTACCTTGAAATGGCGAGGATGTTACCTTTATGACAGAGTTTTAAGAGATGATTTCAAATCTAACTTAAAATTTTACCTGAAATATATTTTTGTGGCACGTGCAATTACTCGTGTAACTTATGCTTTTGTTGATGCTATTAGTTTACTGGAACTTGACCTCCGAATTACACTTGCTTCAGCTCGGAAGTCAAGTTCCAATAAACTAACAGCATTATCAACAGTATAAGTTACACGAGTAATTGCACGTGTCACCGAACAGTATGTAACAGTTGGATTACAAGCGTGTCCACGTTTGTTTGTTGTTTTGGAGATGAACGGTGGTATAACGCTGATAGTGAGATCTACTGTCTCAAAAAACAGTCAATCCAGACTAGATTAAATGGTTTTGGCCAAGATGTTTCGTCTCGATGTTTTTATAAATTTGTTTTATTGTTGTTGTTTTTGTAAGTTAGAAGAGGTACAAAACTGAAAATGAGCCCTGTTGATCTGCTATCCTCCTGCGAAAGACAGAACTTTCGGCTGAAATGTTTCCATCTTTCAACTCACCGTCATTCATTATTTCTTTCCGCGCCGACGATTTTAATACAGTTGAAGTTAACCTTCCAATTGCACCTGCTTCAGCAATGACATTACCACGCATGTCCAGTAGCGTTACTCTTGAAATAAACACCAATTATGAATTCTGGGCAGGTATTCAAAAAGTCTAACGACAGATTTCTCTGGAGTCCATAATTCACATCTAAAATCTCCCATGCACGCAGAGAAGATTTGTTTTGGCCACTGCGAGGGAAAATAGACATGTGTGGACTGGAACTTGCGTTATTCGTGGTCTGATAACCCTTTGGTCTGCAATCAATCACCGAGGACAACACAAATCGTGATCCACACAAATCCGTTTTACTCATTTTGGAGCATGCGCAGTGAGATGGCTGCTGAAAGAAGGGCACCTGATATTTTGTCACTTTGTTACATAGCATTTCTAAGTTGCAGCTGATTATAAAAGTTCTTTGTGTTTGTGGTCCAATTTTTTATCAATTTTGAAATGGGCGGAGGTATATAATTGCTGGTTTTCACGTGACGTCACTAAATTTCAGACTTCAGAACTATTGATCCTCCTGAGATTTTACTTTCATGATGTATTAGAGCAGCTAAAAACTAATTTTCAGACAAATTTTCACTCAAAATGGGTTCTTGGTTTAGTGATAGACTACTCTTGAATTTCTAAGCTTTTGCGTGAGGTGGCCTTTACATGACGAGCGAGAGAGCTGTTATGTTGGTTTAAAAGGTGACTTATTTAGGGAAATTCAGCTATCTGAACAGTTCTTGTATTAGAATAAAGTATTATTGTTACGTTTATGAGTTCTTAGAGAGATAAATTCACGCTTTTGTAGCAAAACTCAGTGACAGATGTTTCTGCTGGTTTCCGGCCGCCATGTTGGTGCCCATCTAGGTGGGCACCAGCATGGCGGCTCCATACAAATCTCTACAAATTTGGGAAAAACGTTTCTCCTCATATCTTCCGTAAGAAAAATTGCTGTGACCTGAATCTTGGCGAGAGTCTTTACATATCTAGCTTCTTTCTATTTCCAGATTCTAGACTAAATCGATTGAACGGTTTTTATTTTTTATTTTGATCTATTTTGAATGGCGTGACACTGAAAACCAGCAATTGACAAAGTTTCTGATATTTTTTTGCAAACGATAAATCTTGAAGCTACTTTGAACGAAATTCGTCAGTTTTTCGATACACAATCCTCCAATACCTACTTTTGTCTACAAATCACCTGTACTTAACCTTCCAAATACTCTTCCTTTAGCAATGGCACCACTGAGCATGTTCAACGGCGATACTTGTATATCAATCAATTTTTGCCTGTCAACAACAATTGGACATGTTAGTGAGATCTGAAGTGAAATAGATATCTATTTATGACTTAAAGGAATCTGTTAACTGGTATTGGAACAGTTCCCCAACACTACTAATCATTATTTCATAAGATGGCATTTCAAATTGACCGTGAATGCCTGTGAGAATTCTTTTCCCAAAAACGAAGGAGTACAGACCACAAAGATTTCGACTTACGTTACCTGCGGTCTGAATAACCCTGAAGCCTGTTATCAGTCACTTCATGTTATCCTCTTCCGGCAAGTATCAAGTTCTAATCGCATCTCTCAGAAATCTATTTTGATCATTTTTTTTGAGTATGCACAGTAAGGTTACTGCTAAAGGAAGTGAAACTTTATATCATTCACTTGTTCAATGGTGAGCCTCACAAGCAGTTTAATTATGGGGTCTCACAAATATGTACGTGGAGCTACGGACCCTGAAAAGATACGTCTTTGTTATCACTACTACTTCACGTTTGGAAATGCAGTGAAAAGAACCTATTGCGATTGCACAGGGCCAGCATTCCTTTTACGTATGTTGATGTAAGGTCGACCTGTTGCGATCTGTGACCCTGTTTTAGCAGTTACGCCCTGAATCTATGAGGGAATCGATCCAACTGCAGCCGTTTTGTCATCAATCCACGATATCAGATTGCAACAATGAGGAAGATAGGAGGTTCTGTAAAGATATAAAAGAACACCGCTTTATCATTCCTATCCATATACTGTGGAAATAGGAATCATTTCTCTGCCACAAGAAGAACGAACTCAAGAGCCGGTGATCACTAGCGTTTGGACAACAGAAAGATGGTGAGCACACTTGACGGTACTTAAATACACGAATTGACTTGAAGTTAGCTTCACTTTTTCCATGTATACGCATGCTTGGTATCCAGCTGTTTTCGATAGTAGCTCAAATTGTGAAAAAGAAGCTTAGACGATGCAGCTGGACTTGTGAGAAGGGATGGAGCTCTCCTTTAAAGACTTAGTTATACAGCGTAATAATGATAGATTTCTAACTAATACTTTTTTTCTTTGAATATCAGGAGTGGAAGGTGTTCCTCCTTTTCTTTGCCTTGTTCGTGGTTGCCACATCTGCAGCGCCCACTTGTAAATGCGAAGATGAAGATAAGGTAAAATTAAAAATACTCGCTACTGTTATCATATATCAATCTACACCTTTGCAGTTTTTCATCTTCAGTGTACTTTTAGCCATTAGTCTTTAACTGTGATACAAGGTTTCCGGAGACTAAGTTGTTCCCGCACAATGCTGAAAGAATTTTTATTCGTGCAGTCCTCAGCTGAAATTTGTGCCGATACAAAGCCGTTAAACGCGTTTAGACCATGTTTCTTTGATTAATTTGTAGAAACGTCAGGTTCGCTGTTCGCTGTTAAAGTCCACGTGAATGAGACCAGAACAATAGAAACATAAACGTAAATATTACATAGTCTTTTTTTTTCCACAGGAAACTTTGTCTAAGTACAAAGTTAAAGCCAAAGATGGTGACGAAGAGTATGAACAAGAAGTCAAAATCGACACCGAGAAACAGACGGAAACTTATCACATTCCAAAAACGAAATCTTCCAGCGCAGGAGAAGTGGACGAAGTCTATGACTTTAAAAGAGTAAGTAAATTAGCATAGCAAAGTAAATTAGCATAGCAAAGTAAATAAGCATAGTAAAGGCAGCACTCCTCTCCATTCTCCTCGGTTATTTTTTAGACCCTGGGTATTGTTCGTTTCGGGGTCTTGAACCCTCGATCTCCCGCATGGTAGTACGACGCTCTAAAATTAACAAGAGCTAACCAAGAGCGGTTTAAAAGTTAAGATTTTCAAATGGATATTTTACTATTCAAAATTTATAGTCACTGTCTACTCATTTACTTGCTGGTGTTTTTCGCACAGAACTTGGTCATGCGCCGAATGCCTGAACACAAAGCCTGTTTCTTGAGTGAATCCACTGAAAACGCTCCAAAGCCTCAAGACCTCAAAAATGCACTTGACAAGGTAACTTTCCTCTCTTTGTTTGAGAGCAAAGATCGATGCTCTAACTTTGCGGTGAAGATCATGATAGAGCCTTCGTTTTTTGATGCATTTCTGTTTCCTTGAAATTATCGTTTGCAGTAAAATATCAGTTTTATAGGTGGTATGTACTCAGAACGCTTTTTTTTTTGGCTTTTGTCTAATTAAATGTCATAACTGACACATCGACCTTCTTCCGGCTCAGGCTAATCAATAAGCTCTAGTATAAAAATAACGTCTTTTTATAATGTCATACCCCAGTTTTGTCTTTTTGTAGTGCTCGTGGAAAATGAATTAGTCATCAAAACAACCGAGGGCTTCGATCATAGTCTTAGCTCCATTATAACCTATAATCTTAAGCAAGATCATGATCATGATCATAGTAGGAAAATAGGATAACTTTCGTAGTGCGAAATTTGATTTCCCAATAATTTGGTAGACGAATCTGACAGCGTCAGTGACGTGATTGAATACAAGTAACCTGTTGAGCAAAAAAAAAAAAGAAAACTAGCAGAACATGACTGTGCGAAAAAAATCTCACCTCCTGCTCTCACACAAAAGGATGAATAGGTACCTAGCAGATGTCGGCCTGTGTAAACAAAAAAATTGTGGGAGGAGATTATTCAGTTTTTCGTGCTTACGAAGCGCGAAATTTAAATATACTCGGATTGAACAGTCGAGTCAAATGGGAGAAATTGACGAGCGTATGCGACTATTTCCACTCGCCATTGTTTTTTTAACTCCTTTCGTTGAATTGAATAACGGAAAGAGAATGATACCCATGAAACTACATGAATTAACGACGCGCGAGGCTTCGGACGTTGTTACCAGGTTTAAATCATACGCTAGAGGAAGAAGAATGTGAACCTTAAGCTTTTTTTGCACATCAGGAACAAAATCTTATTCACGCAGCGCGAAATTTAAATACACGCACATTAAACAATCGAGCAAATGACGGTAGCCTTCTACATGATTCAACGGCGTGGTAGGCTTCGGACGTTAATACCAGGTTACACATGCTTTCATTACGTTTGTATCGCACAGTGAGCCTCTAATTGAATATATCTTTCGCTAGTTTTCAGAAATATAAAGGTAAAAACAGTGACATCTCTTTACTTCAGATACGAAAGCTACAGTCGCCCCACCATCCACTCCACCGTGACTATTTGCATCCCAAAAAATCTACCAGAATCACCCCCACGGGGAGGATTTGTTTTATCGTCAGTTTTGCCGGTGGTTTAAATCTGCCGCTCGTATAATGATAGGAAATTTTGAAAAATCCCGCATGTATTTTGAAGCTGTTTCCGCCATTGTTCCAAAGTAGCCATATACGGTCATTGTTAATCGTTTAACAAAGCCTGCTGTAATCTAAGCTGATCCGCTTTTCTTGATACATGAGTAAAAATTAAAATAGATATTTGATGGGGTGCAACTCATTTCATTTCTGAATTCCTTTTCCAGCAAAGCGCTTCAGGTTCCTCACAATCTGTTAATACTACTTAAGACAATTACGAAGTTGTTGGCACTGTGAATGATCGCTCCACTCTAAGTGATGAAATGGCTGCAATGTGTGCCAAATTTCCCATTTATCGCATCAGGAGGAGGAAGGTTTCTATGAGCGTGGAAAAAGAAAACGTTCAAGGTATTTGATAGCTTTTACCTTACGCTCGACGTGGTTGCGATGTCAAGTGTCAAATACTCTCAGTCAAGTCTCAGGTGCTTTCAAAAATCGTTTGTCTGCTGTCAAACCTTATCATAGAGCCTTTAACAACCGCCGCCTGGTTAGCTCAATTGGGAGAGCGCCGGACTGCTGTGCGGGAGGTCGAGAGTTCAATACCGGCCGGACCAACACTCAGGGTCTTAAAATTAACTGAGAAGAATATGCTTCCTTTCTCAACATCAAGAAATGGTTAGATATTCTAGTCTTCTCGGATAGGGACGAATAAATGGAGGTCCCGTCTCCTGCAGGGTTAGGGGTAGGAGACGTTAATTTCCCACGCACGAGATTACTGTGTGATGGATGTCCTCCCCTGGGGTGGGATGGGGGGGAAAAGGTGAGGTCGTTACATGGACTAAAGCGGCTGCCAGAGGCGCCTGATTATGCTGACGTCCGATCTCAACCTTAGTAAAAATTGTAAGCGCATTGAGATTCTTAAATGCGTATTTAAGAACGTTCATTATTATTATTATTATTATTATTAACTTCAGTAGTTGGTACGTTAAGAGAGAAGCTAAGCGAACGGTACCTCAAAAAATAGTGGTCTCCAAACCTTTCCAATCAGAAATCTCGTCAGTATATTTGATGAGTTTGGAAGTCTTACATTTCTTTCAAAGCTCTGATATTTCTCCTTATAAGTCGAGGGTTTCGGTTCAAGTAAACCCCTGACATTGAACACTTTTCACTAACTTCAATAAGTATCCAGTTTGCTCTAAAACATCCCATTTAATGATTCATTATTATGTGCTAGAAAGTATTGTTTATCACAATGCAACGCCGTAAACGGGCTGTTTACGATCGTAGGCTAATTTAATATTATCAACTGAGTTGATATCGTAAATTGGCCGCCGTAAAATGTTTCAAAGCTGACGTTTCAAGCGTTAGCCCCTCGTCAGAGCGAACGTTTCAGTTTCTTTAGAAACTTACCCCCTTTATTTACGATCGTCTTTGGGTTCCGCGGGGACAGCATGGTTTGACATAAAGTGTTTTTGTTTTAACTCATAGTTATCATCACTAAGTAAGCCCCGGCTTAGAGAGTAAAAGAAGTTGGTTATGAATGTGCACAGGCTCTTGCCTTGCATGAACCTATGCGCTTTAAGGATGCGCAGCATAATACACTGACTTTTTTCATTTTTGCAGTTGGAAAGAGATTCAGACGACAAACAATACGAAACTGTTACAAGGTCTACTACTATGTTGGACGATGGAGATAGGATGGATACAGGTGGATTTACTACAGGGTGCTAATTTGTGTCTGGCCATGTAGATAAGATGAAGAAGGCAAATAGGACACTTCGAAAAATACCATAATACTCACATATTTGCACTGCGGTGGAGAGATGAAATTAGAAGATCCTCGCAGCTAAGAACACTACTGAAACTAGTAGTTGTAAATAGGACCTGAAAAAAATTCAGGTCCGTACGGGATTTGAACCCATGACCTCTGCGATACCGGTGCAGAGCTCGACCAATTGAGCTAACAAGCCAACTGGGAGCTGGTCAATGAATTGGGTACAAATAAACATCTAAGTGAATGAAGAAGTTAGATATATGAAAATTCACATATTTGCACTGCGGTGGAGAGATGAAATTGGAAGATCCTCGCAGCTAAGAACACTACTGAAACTAGTAGTTGTAAATAGGACCTGAAAAAAATTCAGGCCCGTACGGGATTTAAACCCATGACCTCTACGATACCGTTGCAGAGCTCGACCAATTGAGCTAACAAGCCAACTGGGAGCTGGTCAATGAATTGGGTACAAATAAACATCCAAGTGAATGAAGAATTTAGATATATGAAAATTCACATATTTGCACTGCGGTGGAGAGATGAAATTAGAAGATCCTCGCAGCTAAGAACACTACTGAAACTAGTAGTTGTAAATAGGACCTGAAAAAAAATTAAATTCAGGCCCGTACGGGATTTGAACCCATGACCTCTGCGATACCGGTGCAGAGCTCGACCAATTGAGCTAACAAGCCAACTGGGAGCTGGTCAATGAATTGGGTACAAATAAACATCTAAGTGAATGAAGAATTTAGATGTATGAAAATTCGCATATTTGCACTGCGGTGGAGAGATGAAATTAGAAGATCCTCGCAGCTAAGAACACTACTGAAACTAGTAGTTGTAAATAGGACCTGAAAAAAATTCAGGCCCGTACGGGATTTGAACCCATGACCTCTGCGATACCGGTGCCGAGCTCTACTAATTGAGCTAACAAGCCAACTGGGAGCTGGTCAATGAATTGGGTACAAATAAACATCCAAGTGAATGAAGAATTTAGATATATGAAAATTCACATATTTGCACTGCGGTGGAGAGATGAAATTAGAAGATCCTCGCAGCTAAGAACACTACTGAAACTAGTAGTTGTAAAGAGGACCTGAAAAAAATTCAGGCCCGTACGGGATTTGAACCCATGACCTCTGCGATACCGGTGCAGAGCTCTACCAAGTGAGCTAACAAGCCAACTGGGAGCTGGTCAATGAATTGGGTACAAATAAAGTTGGCAGTTGGCTTGGTTCAAATCGAAATGGACTCCAACAACAATGAGGATGACCACTGCTCAAATAACGGCAAACGAAAACGGAAAAAATGATAAAATTAGATCTTAGAAATTTCTGTATCAAAAGAAAAAAACGAGTGCAGCTTTTAGCTAAGGGAAACATAAGGTGCCGAATCGATGATAAAAGGAAAAAGTTTCAAATTTTCTTCAAATTAGTTTCAAAATCCCAAAACAATTGTGAGAAAAATTATCGACTAGTAAGTGACCAATTTAATTATCACAGACTTTGTTGTTACGTAGAGATTTTGTTGATTAAATGTTGCTGTTCGCATGCTACTCGCGTTGACGAATAACGCTGTAATCACTAACTTGGGCATGACGGAAGCATAATTACAATTAGCTACACATAAACTTATACTTAGTCATCTGTGTTGATCTCCAACTCAAACACAGCTTAAGCTACAAGAAAGCGAAAAGACCATCTCAAGGTGATTAAGGAGAAAGATAAATTCTGAACGTGATCTGGTAAAATCTGTGTACTCCTGCTCACATCTAATTTGTTATCAAACCGTGTAAAATAAAGGAAGTGATGGCGATGCTTTCGACGCGAGGCCTGTACTTACTTGTTAACGGAATAAATACCTAATGATGATTGTAAGACTATGAGTAAGTAAAATAAAGCCGCTCGTTTAACGTATCACCCAGGTTATCTCTTTACATTACTGAAAATAACACTGGTGTTGATAGATGTTCCCATTCACTGAAATTGTCCTCTTATAAGAAAAATTGAAACTAAGGGCCGATCTTTAGCGGTCCAAGATGTTTCGCATTGGAAAAATGTTTTGCCTCAAACTTTGTCCATTAAATTATCTTTGGTAGTAAGTAAATAAAACCACATTGGTTTCTTGATATACGTTATAAACATTTTTGAGAGCTCTCAATAATCAAAGCTGCAAAAGGCCCTTTTTTGACCTCTGGCGACATCGAAACTTTCAAAAAGTTGACAAGCTCGCTCCTCGCAATACGCCACATGCAGAAAGAAAGCGTTTGTATTCCTAAATTGTGTGATATATGGGGGATTTGGAAAGCATTTCAAATTTGATATGTGTTTATTCAGAGGTTCGCTATAATTGATTAAAAAAAACTCGTTAGACAGCTTTCTGAAGTTAGTCAAAAGCGCTCTTTCTTTCTTGGATGATATTTCTCAAGTCCATATCAGACCATTCGAAACTCAATCGCTCTGACGCTCACGTCAGCCTTTAAACTCTTTATGCTGGCCAATTTACGTTTTCAACTCAGTCGTTAACACGAAATTACTTGCTCATTATACTCTCCCACCGACGCAGGACCACAGTTTCGTTAGAAACTTACCCCCTTTATTCATTCAGAACTTGGGTTGATTTCTTCTAATAACATGTTAGAAAGCATAGAAATGTGAAAATGTCTTTCACTTATTAATTTCCTTCGCCTTAGTGACTTCAAACTAGGTTATTTTACAAGCGTGACAGTAGAATTGTGCAAATTAGTCTGTTGAGCAAACTGCCACTGTGTATATCGGTGGTTTTATAAATCTTAGATTTTAAACACTTTAAAAAGAAAATATAGTAGAGTAGAGCTTTTAAAATACACCGATTGATTCTTTAAACATTTCAAACGGCTAAATTCTGGTAAATGATTCTGTCTCGTGACGAAAAAGGTGAACAAGACGGGTCGACTATCAGATTGATTAGCGTTCGGTCAACGTGTTAATGAGAAACTTTTGAACAAAAATTGGTTTTCTGTTCTTTTATATTTGAGTTTAGAGAGCTTAGGCTATTCAAACATGTAAGAACATTTCAGAACCAAACTACAGGGTCCATTTACATAAAGGGTGGATAACGCTATCAAACGGATAATTTGCTATCCAGCGGATATGTGACAACAAAACGTATAGCGTCATCCACCAGACAGAAATTTATTCAGTGGATAGCGTTATCTGATCTTCGAACAACCGGGGCCAGGATTTTATTAAGTGTAACCAGCGATAACAGCATTACGACTACGAGCAGTTCCTCCTTTTCGGCGAAGTCCGTGGCGCAGGTCGAAAAAAAGTCAAATTTATGTTAGTGCCTCACTCTAAGAGCTCCTAGCAGCGCGCTAACATCTTTTTTCTCTTTTCAGCCATGAATTTTATTTTACTCGCGCGACGGACTTCGCCCCAAAGGAGGGACTGTGCGTAATCTATAACAGCACATTCTAAAGTTCATCGTGACTAGTGACTCAGTCACGTAAATCAATTGTGTGCTTTTCCCATCTAAATAAGGCAGTGATAAGGTAATTTTTGCTCAGAATTCTAGCCTAGTTCTCCCAGGCTATCAGCTGCGCTTGTGCTTGATGGGAACATAGAAATACAGAACTTCAGATCAACGAGAAGAAATGTCCAAGATCCAGTATTATAAACACGAAGTAGTCGTAATCGTTTTCGTATAAATTCTGATTTATTCCACTCTGATATCGTACAGAAAGAACCCCTCGAGTTAAATCACACGCCCCTAATATACACACTAAATTTGATATCCTACAAAAACCAATAAATCAAGTTGTTGTCATGTGCTCTCTTTGTACAAACAAAACGAAAAGCGTGACGACTTTGATTACATAACAAATACGCGTGACTGTTTATGACATCCAGTGCAAGGTTTCAATGTGGCATTGACGGCGTTACCGACGCTGTACAAAAGCTCTGCTCTTGTGCGTTCTCGTTCGTCTACAATTCGGAAAAAAATCTTCAAAACCATCCGCACCCTCAGTTACAGTATTTTCTAGACTCCGCAATGATTTCCTTTGTATGGCCTAATGAACTTCTAGTACATGGTGGATTTACTTATTGGTTGAAATTCAGTTTCGCGGCACACAATCCGTGAGGAACAACGACAGCGGAACCACCTCTTAAGGCCTATTTACACGGCACGACTTTGTCGCATGCGACAAGCTTACGACAGGCCTACGACATGACTTAAGAGTCGTAAGCGAGTTGTAGGTTTGATTTACACGAAACAATTCGTGTCGTAAGCCTGTCGTAAGCTTGTCGCATGCGACAAAGTCGTACCGTGTAAATAGGCCCTTAGAGTTCACAATGAGGCCATATTACTATCAAGACGTATCGTAGTGCACGTGCACCATGCAAACTTAAAAGCGGTGAGGAGTTTATCATGCCTAACGTGGTGCGCACAGTAGCCATGTGTACCATCATTAATAATACATGGTTGCAACAGTTCCTAGTCCTTTGTTATTGTCTCCCCGTGGGCACAAATTTTGTTATTGTCTCCCAGTGAGCACAAATTTCCAAAATGCTTATTGTCCTCGATGGAAGGAAAGGAAAAATATAGTTTTACAATAATACTGATTAACTGTCGTTTGACAAAGATAATACAATAAATATTAACCTCACATAGATGTTAAACTTTTAGGTTTGAAAACTATTTTCAAACAGCGCTTCACAGCAAAATAGCTTTGAGTTATCATGATGAGCGACCGCAGCCAGAGTATGATCGCTGTTCCTTCAGATATTGCGATGTAAAAATTGATTTATTGAAAAGATGAACGCGAGAGCGAACACTGCAAATATAACTCAACATTTCCTTCTTACGATAATCTGAGAAAGTGATGATAATATCAAATTATATCGCAAAATTTTGAGAATCCTGGTCTCAAATTTTAGGTAGGGGTCTTTGCGTTCTACAGTCTACACTTATACAACACTTTTATTGCTTTGCTTGTTCGCTTGTTTGTGTTGAGGCACCCAGATCACCCACCCTAAAGATTCAATAATCTGCATGTCCTACACACTGCAAACAAATGTTACCTTTCCTTTTTCAAAAGGCTTTTTTATTAGCTATTCGCACGTGATTATACAGATAAATCCCCAGCGAATGGCACTGTACATGCGCGGCTACGCGATTGCTAAAGGAAGTTCATTTGCAGGGTCAACCCTTCTGATTACACGATGTTCCTTTAGGTAGCAGGGATACTGGAATGATAGAAAAAAAAACTGTGAAACTAATTAGGAATGAGAGTACTTTACCCTAAAATGGCGAGGGTGTCACCTTTATGATACAGTTTTGGAGATGAATGTAATATTGGCCTGAAATATTTTTTGGTGATACGTGCAGTTACTCGTGTAACTTACGCTATTATTGATACTATTGGTTTACTGGGTCCTGACCTCCAAGTTGCTCTTGCTTCAGCGAACGCGCCACTACGCATACTCAATAAACAAGGGTTTCATTTATCTTATTATTTGTGAATGATAGTAAAATTCTGATAGTAACCAGACTTTCGAAAAAAGCACCCGTTCGCGTTAACCATTCATTGCGTAAAAGTTATGCAACAGGAACTCAAACAGAGCCTTTCCTTACAACTTTACTTAGGATTAAAATTGTTTCCTATCACATTGTGATTACCAGTATACAAAGTGATTTTTTTTGGCCGGCAAACATCAGGTGAACTAACAAACACAAGTTAGGACTTGTGTTATTCATAACCTGAAAGAATTCAGCATTCCCGACTTCATCAGCCAATATACTCAGTCCTTTTAATGTTCATTTTACCCTAAAAAGGTTATGATCTAGTCTCAATCGACATCAATCAATTTTAGTAATTTTTGAGCATGCGCAGTGAGATGACAGCAATAAAAAGGGAATCTGATACTGTGTCACGCTGTTGCATAATGGGGCTGAGCAATTGTTCAGGCCCATTATGCAACAACAACATTATTGGCTATTCGCACGTGATGAGACAGATAAATCCCCAGAGAATGGTACTGTACCTGCGTAGTAGCGCGATCGCTAAAGGAAGTGAAATTACGGGGTCAAGCCTTCTGATTACACGATGTTCAATTCGACAGAAAAAATTTGCGAAACTGAAGAGGGACAAAAGTACTTTACCATAAATATGGCGAGGGTGTTATCTTAAACACACAGTTTTGGAGATGAATGCAAATCTAACTCAAAATTTTTGCCTGAAATATTTTTCGGTGGCACGTGCACTTACTCGTGTAACTTATGCTTTTGTTGATGCTATTAGTTTACTGGAACTTGACCTCCGAGTTGCACTTGCTTCAGCGAACGCGCCACTACGCATACTCAATACCATAAACAAAGGTTCCATTCATCTTATCGTTTGTGATGATAGTAAAATTCTGATAGTAACCAGACTTTCGAAAAAAAAACACCAATGAACGGAGGTATAACGCTGACAATGAGATCTATTGTTTCAAAAAACAGTCAATCCAGACAAGATTAAATAGTTTTGGCCAAGACGTTTTTTCTCGATCTTTCTATAAAATTGTTTTGATTGTTTTGTTGTTGTTGTTTTCGTAAGTCAGTGGAGGTACAAAACTGACGATGAATCCTGTTGATCTGCTATCTTTCTGTCAAAGATAGAACTTTCGGCTGAAATGTTTCCATCTTTCGACTCACCGTCATTCATTATTTCTTTCCGCGCCGACGATTTTAATACAGTTGAAGTTAACCTTCCAATTGCACTTGCTTCAGCAACGACATTACCACGCATGTCCAGTAGCGTTACTCTTGAAATATACACCAATTATGAATTCTGGGCAGGTATTTAAAAACTTCCACGACAACTTTCTCTGGGGTTGAGATTTCCCATCTAGAATCTCCCAGGGATGCAGAGAAGGTTTGTTTTGGCCACTGCGAGGGAAAAAAGAAAAAAGGTCTGCAATCAATCACCGAGGACCCTCCTGTTCATAATCATGCTACAACTGTAAACATCTAGGTCTAGTCGTGATCCACACAAATCCGTTTTACTCTTTTTTAAGCATGTGCAGTGAGATGGCTGCTGAAGAGAGGGCACCTGTTATTTTATCACTTTGCTGAATAGTACATCTATTTTCATTTATTTAGCACTGATTTTTTTTTCTGACGCGCGCGAAGGACTTCACCCAAGAGCAGGGACTGCACGTAATCTATAACAGCACATACTAAGAG
The DNA here is from genome assembly GCF_036669915.1 of Pocillopora verrucosa. Lineage (NCBI taxonomy): Eukaryota > Metazoa > Cnidaria > Anthozoa > Scleractinia > Pocilloporidae > Pocillopora > Pocillopora verrucosa. The sequence continues at coordinate 10,298,223 of NC_089325.1, forward strand.
CCCATGGGCTCCTGCACATACTAAAATTCACCGTGACCAGTGACTCAGTCACGTAATTCAATTGTGTACTTTTCCCATCTAAATAAGGCGGCGATAACGTGATTTTTTTATTTGGGCTTCCCAAAGGGAGCCCAAGGTTAAAAATGGCCTTCGTTATTTTTTCCTACGTTCAGTCATAAATCGTCATCTGGTTCCTAAAACGCACGCGTCCCTTCTTATTGTCTCTGCGCAAACGCACGATTAGAAAACACACACATGGTTAAAAAAATGGTGGATTTATATCAAGCGTCGTCCTTGAAAGGAAGCACGAATACTAGGATTTCTTCTCCGCTAAAACCACATACAAATGCACACACAGTTTGCGGTAGACCCACACTAGATGTTTCTGAGCGTTTTATGAAAGGGTCCACTTCGCCGCGGACTTAACAAGAGATCAATTTACGAGCGACCATTTTTGAGTAAACCTATAGAGAACCATGCTATGTCAAATGAGCTATCCAATGTTAATCATGTAAAGAAGCATCTGCATAAGCATTATCGGGTATTTAGACTTGATCGTGAACCCAGCAGAATACCAAGAACTCTGGAACGTTTTAGGAACAAGAACAGAAAGGTTAGAGAATTTGTCCATAAAGGTATTCGTTCACATACACCCAAGTCCTTCAAAGTGCATTGTTATGTGAAAGTTAAAAAACAACGAAATAAAACGAATTTTTTGTTAAAAGGTTCTGGGACAATCCATAAAAGTATAATAAAGTTAAGAAAGAGAGCTAGTCGGTATTTGTCACTGTTTTCTTCAAATAGAATGTGTCTCTACAAGAGTCATACCCATGCAGCCAATTATTGTAAATTTAAATTTGATTTCAAACAAAGAAAGAACCCTGGTCCTACCCCAATGCACGTCGACTCTAGCAAAACAATAGCAGCACCATGTAGCCAAGGTAATGAGTTAGTATTTGGACAAAATTCAAGGCAAAAATGTGTAGCAAGGAGTTTATGTTCTTTGATTTACAATACCAGACAAAGGATAAGTTCTGGTCATGATCTCATCGACATAAATATTGGGAATCAATTGTATTCAGGTTTGTCTCAATTAGCAAGACAGTCGTATTTAATGCAGACAGAATTGCCAACAATGTTAAATGTGTCTGAGGCTGACTATCAACTAGAATACAGTGATAGCTATTCTGGCACAGTGGATCGAGACAAAATAATAGAAGGACATCAGTACTCTACCTCTTCACAAAAAGCCTTTGATTCACTCACATCTGACGGTTACACTAATTTTATATTAACAGTAGGGTTTATTGGTGTTGCTATCTACTGTAATATGTCAACTTTCTGGCGTTTACAGCTGGATATGCCAGGAAAGAAGCCCAATTTTACGCACATATGCGTCTTGTTGTTCGGAATTCTAGCCTAGTTCTTCCAGGCTATCAGTCGTGTTTGTGCTTGATGGGAACAGAGAAATACAGGACTTCAGATCAGCGAGAGGAATGTCCGAGACCCAGTGCATGGTTTCAATGCGGCATTGACAGCATTGCCGACGCTGTACAAAAGCTCTGCTTCTGTGCGTTCTAGTTCGTTTATAATTCGGAAAAAAATCTTTAAAACCATCCGCACCTTCAACTACAGTATTTTCTAGACTCCGTAATGATTTCCTCTGTGTGGCCTCTTAATTTTTTATTACATGGTGGATTTACTCATCGGTTGAAATTCAGTTTTGCGGCACACAATCCGTGAGGAACAGCGTCAGCTGAACCACTTCTTAGAGTTCACAATGAGGCCATATTACTATCAAGACATAGCGTGGCTAAATTTAGTTAATTCTTGGTCTCATATTTCAGGTAGGGTCTTTGCGTCCTACAGTCTACGGTGATACTTTTGTTACTTTGCTTGTTCGCTTGTTTGTGTTGAGGCACCCATAGATTATCAATTCAAAGCAGTACGTGAGAAGCGTTTTAACACAACTTTGTTAGCCTTCCAAAGATTCATGATCTGCTGCATGTCCTACACACAACAAACCAATGCTGCCTTTTTTTTTCAAAGGGCTTTGTTATTAGCTATTCGCATGTGATGAGACATAAATCCCTAGCGAATGGTACTGTACATGCGTAGTAGCGCGATTGCTAAAGGAAGTGCATTTGCGGGGTCAAGCCTTCAGTTTACATGATGTTCGATTCGGCAGCAGTGATGCTGGAACGAGTAAAAAATCTGTGAAACTGAATAGGAAAAAGAATACTTTACCTTAAATATGGCGAGGGTGTTACCTTTAAGACACAGTTTTGGAGATGGATGCCAACATAACTCAAAATTTTTGCCTGAAATATTTTTTGGTGGCACGTGCAATTACTCGTGTAACTTATGCTATTGTTGATGCTATTAGTTTACTGGAACTTGACCTCCGAGTTGCACTTGCTTCAGCGAACGTGCCACTACGCATCCTCAGTAACATAAACAAGGGTTCCATTTATCTTGTTGTTTGTGATGAAGTTAAAATTCTGATGGTAACCAGACTTTCGAAAAAAACATCAGTCTGCGTTCACCATTCATTACGTAACTTAAGAAAAGTAACGCAACAGTAACTCAAACAGAGCTTTTCCTTGCAACTTTATTCAGGATTAAAATTTGCTTAGGGTTAGGGTTAGCCAGATAGAACTTTCGGCTGAAATGTTTCCATCTTTCGACTCGCCGTCATTCATTATTTCTTTCCGTGCCGACGATTTTAATACAGTTGCAGTTAACCTTCCAATTGCACTTGCTTCAGCAATGACATTACCACGCATGTCCAGTAACGTTACTCTTGAAATAAACAGCAATCATGAATTCTGGGCGGGTATTCAAAAAATCCCACGACAACTTTCTCTGGGGTCCATAATTCACATCTAAAATCTCCCATGCATGCAGAAAATATTTGTTTTGGCCACTGCGAGGGAAAAAAGACATGTGTAGACTGGAACTTACGTTACTCGTGGTCTGATAACCCTTTGGTCTGCAATCAATCACCGAGGACCTTCCTGTTCATAATCATGCTAATACTATAAACATTTAGGTCTAAGTCATGATCTACACAAATTCGTTTTACTTATTTTTGAGCATGCGCAGTGAGATGGCTGCTGAAGGGAGGGCAACTGTTATTGTATTACTTTGCTGCAGAGTACATCTAAGTTGCAGCTGAGTATAATAACTTTTTGTGTTTGTGGTCCACTTGTTATCAATCTGGAAATGGGCGGAGGTATAGCACTGACAAAGTTTCTGATCTTTTTGGCAAACGATAAATCTTTGTACGAAGTTCGTCTGTTTTTCGACACACAATCCTCCAATATCTATTTTTTTCTAGAAATCACCTGTACTTAACCTTCCAAATACTTTTCCTTTAGCAATGGCACCACTGAGCATGCCCAACGGCGATACCAGTTAATCAATCGGTTTTTGCCTGTCAACAACAATTGGACATGTTAGTGAAATCTGAACTGAAATAGATATCTATTCGTGACTTATATCAAAGGAATCTGTTAACTGGTATTGGAACAGTTCCCCAACACTATTAACCATTATTTCTTAAGATGGCATCTCAAATTGACAGTGAATGTCTATGAGCATTTTTCCCAAAAACGAAGGAGTACAGATCATGAAGATTTCGACACTTGTTATTTGTGGTCTGAATAACCCTGAAGCTTGTTATCAGTCACTTAATGTTATTCTCTTCTGGCAGGTATCAAGTTCTAATTGCATCTCTCAGAGATCTATTTTAATCATTTTTTGAGTATGCGCAGTAAGGTTACTCATCATTCTCGTGTTCAACGGTGAGCCTCACAAGCAGTTGAATTATGAGATCTCACAGATATATACGTAGAGCAACGGACCCTGGAAAGAAACGTCTTTGTTATCAAAATTGGCTGAAAGTCATTGTTACTACTTAACGTTTGGAAATGCTGTGGAAAGAACCTATTGCGACTGTGCAGGGGCAGCATGCCCGTTACGCAACTATTGATTTAAAGTTGACCCGTTGTGACCCTGTTTCAGCAGTTAAGCCCTGAATCTATGAGGGAATCGATCCAACTGCAGACGTTTTGTCATCAATGCACGATATCAGATTACAACGATGAGGAAGATAGGAGGCTCTGTAAAGGTATAAAAGAACACCGCTTTATCATTCCTATCCATTCACTGTGGAAATAGGAATCATTCCTCTGCCACAAGAAGAACGAACTCAAGAGCCGGTCGTCACCAGAGTTTGGACAACAGAAAGATGGTGAGCACATTTGACGGTACTTAAATATACGAATTACCCTGAAGCTAACTTCACTTTTTTCATGCATACGCATGCTTGATATCCAGCCGTTTTGATAGTAGCTCAAATTGTGAAAAAGATGCAGCTGGACTTGTGAGAAGGGATGGGGCTCCCCTTTAAAGACTTACTTATAAAGCGTGAAAATCATAGATTTCCAACGAATGCTATTTTCTTTTATTATCAGGAGTGGAAGTTGTACCTCCTTTTCTTTGCCTTGTTCGTGGCTGCCACATCTGCAGCGCCCACTTGTAAATGCGAAGATGAAGATAAGGTAAAAATAAAAATACTCGTTAGTGTTATCATTTATCAATCTGCAGCCTTGCAGTCTTTCATCTTGTACTTTTAGCCATCAATCTTTTATTGTGATATAAGGTTTTAGGAGACTTAGTTGTTCCCGCACAATGCAGACCAAAGCTGAAATTTGTGCCGTTACAGAGCCGATAAATGCGTTCTGACCATGTTCCTTTAATTACTTCGTAGAAACGTCAGGTTCGCCTTTAAAGTCCATGTGAATGAGGCCAGAACAATAGCAACATAAACGTGATTATAAAATCTTTTGCTCCACAGGAAACTTTGTCCAAGTACAAAGTTAAAGTCAAAAATGGTGACGAAGAGTATGAACAAGAAGTCGAAATCGACACCGAGAAACAGACGGAAACTTATCACATTCCAAAAACGAAATCTTCCAGCGCAGGAGAAGTGGACGAAGTCTATGACTTTAAAAGAGTAAGTAAATTAGCATAGCAAAGTAAATAAGCATAGCAAAGGTAGCACTCCTCTCCATTCTCCTCAGTTATTTTTAAGATGCTGACTGTTGGTCGGGGTCTTAAACCCTCAACCTTCCGCACGGTAGTAGGGCGCTCTCCAATTAGTAAGAGCTAACCAAGTGCGGTTTAAAAGTTAAGATTTTCAAATGGATTGAAGTCACGACTCTAAGATCTTGTAGAGTGGCTTTACGCTTGTCTAAGTAATAGCAAGGTAATTTAAGTAAAAAAGTTATCGCAACTTTTCGCGTTTTCGCGTAGCTTAGGCTAGTTCGCTAACTTTGGATAATGGTTAACTCTTTGTTACATTCCCTTACGTTGTGATACTCAGTCAAAAACTGCTCTAAGAAAACAGGGATTACTAATTAAAATTCATAGTTACTGGTTACTCATCTACTTGCTGATGTTCTTCGTACAGAACTTGGTCATGCGCCGAATGCCTGAACACAAAGCCTGTTTCTTGAGTGAATCCACTGAAAACGCTCCAAAGCCTCAAGACCTCAAAAATGCACTTGACAAGGTAACTTTCCTTTCTTTGTTGGCGAGCAACGATCGATACTCTAGCTTTACACTGAAGTTCACGATAAAGCCTTCGTTTTTTGATGCATTTCTGTTTCCTTGAAATTATCGTTTACAGTAAAGTGTTAGTTTTCTAGATGGTATGTGTTCAGAAGGCGATTTTTTTTTTGCTTTTCTCTAATTAAATGTCATAACCGACATATTTATGGTCGAAAGAAATATAGACCTTCCGGCTCAGGCTAATCAATAAGCTCTAGTATAAAAATAACGTCTTTTCACACTGTCATATCCCAGTTTTGACTTCTTGTAGTACTCATGGAAAATGAATCAGTCATCACAACAACTTAGCGCTTCGAACATGATCTTAACTCCATTATCACCTAAAATCTTAAGGAAGATCATGATTATGGAATGAGTGCAAATTAAAATAGAAATTTGATTGGAAGCAACTCATTGCTTTTTCAGCAAAGCGCATCAGGTTCCTCACAATCTGCTAATACTACTGAGGACAACTTCGAAGTTGTTGGCACTGTGAATGATCGTTCCACTCTGAGTGATGAAATGGCTGCAATGTGTGCCAAATTTCCCATTTATCGCATCAAGAGGAAGAAGGTCACTTTGAGTGTGGAAAAAGAAAACATCCAAGGTATTTGTGTGCTTTTGTTTATATTTCGTTTTAATCGCTTTAAGTGGAACCGCTAAGGAGTTAATGCCCACAGAGTTAATTATAAGTCGTAACTAGTTTTCGCTCTCATTTTCCAGGTGGTAAAGACAGGGAAAAGAGAAACCTCTGCATCTACTGCTATTGGAAAGTCACAGGTTACATATGGGTAACAAAAAGTGATGGTACCGTCGTAATTTACAGGGTTTGGACTTGGACATGCATTTACGTATCTTGCAGCCGCTGAACGAAGACCAATAGTCGTTTAATGAGGCAACCTCCTGATCCAGAAACCTCAGCCAAGAAATAAAAATTGATAGGTCTTTTTCTGATTCCCTATTGATTTCATGTTACAAAATGTGCTTAAAAATCGCAGCTAGCAAAAAAACTTACCAATTTACTTATACTTATGGTTTTTTTTTTTACATTTTTTACATTTCTACGTAGAGTTCACATTTGTGCAAAATCAATAAAGAATCTGATGAATCAAGTAATTCAAATCTCTGGTGTGTTTTGTGATTCAGAGTTTAGACATCCCCAAATCAAACTGACAACTGACTGACCATTTAACTCCTAAGAGTGATTAGCATCTGATTTCTCCTTACATCATCAGTCCTGAATCACACGAGGGTCATGAGAATAAAAGAAATGATCACCAACCGAGGAAGTTCTTGATTGTGACACAAATTCTCCTTGTGTAGAGAACAGTGCGGAGAAGATGCATACTGATGTTGGGGTGTGAAGCCGGGTTGATGTGGATTGCAAATAATGAACCAGAAAATTTTAGGCCGAGGAAAAACAAACCGTGAAGTAAGATAAATTTCAGGGGATAGCCACGCTCTCTCCGAGATCCGATTTTTAAGTAAGTTGTCTTCATTACTCAACCAGACACAAAATATTGAAAATATCTACACCGTGCCATTAATTTAACTTCAACATCTGTACAGAAATCAACTGCGTGGAAAAAATACACCAAAGCTAAGAAAACGAAAACCTGCCTAACCTAGCTAGGAAAAGAAAAAAAAAAGGCACGTGGTTCTCGGGCCCAAACAGCAGTGCAACTCGCAGAAAATTTTGCGTATCCTGATTTCAACACTTGCGTTACATCAATAACAAAACGGCTGATGGCGTCAACATGGGATGCGTTGATCATTACCTACAGTCACTCTGGTTTTAAGTGGAAAATAATAGATTTAATGTTGACTGTTCAAGGTATAGGAATGAAATCGAAAAATGAAGACAAGCAAAAAAAGAAAAAAAAACTTAGTCAATAACACGGGAAAACTTGTCAGGAAGAAGCTTACGATCAGAAAATCACAAATCTATTGTTTATTAAAAGAGAGCGAAGCGAGACAGTCACACGTGTGACTGTGACAGTGTCTCACCTTCTTGACGGCCGTAAATCACCGACTTCAGTCCCACTACCCTCTGCGAGCCTAGGCACCTTCCCTGAACCTCTGATAAGTGCTGGGAAAATGGTTATTCATGCTAACGCAGCATTATCTAAATTTAAAGATCTTGTAACTGGCTTCCGTTTGACCGACGCAAGAGCCGTACCAAACTCAATTGACTCTCGGAAAGTTGCGGTCAATGTCTGTTAACCGTTTAACTCATGAGAGTGGCTAACATATCACTCTTCCCCACAACATCTACACTTTATCCAGCAGACAGGTAATGAGAATACTCAAATTTACCAGGTAGAAGTTGTTATCGTGATCTAACACCAGATTCTAGTAATTCATTAACAAGGAATTGTATAACAGCTGGAGGGCAGATCAACAATCAAATCATGGGTAATTTCCTTCCATACTAATTGACGGTGAAGTATGGTACAAAATTTAAAGCACGGTACGAGAGTCTGGAATGGGAAGAATAACAAGACCTTTATACCAACATCTTTACATTTTCCCCAACATCAGTATCCATATTTGCCTTTCTCTTTCTTACACATTTCCTTTGGTACTGACGAAGAAAATTCGTTTAGATTTTAAAGCTTCTTAGGTTAGCAATCATTTCCTTCACTCTCGTGATCTTAATAAAAAATTCTGTAGTAAAACTGTGAGGAGAAATGAGATGCTGGCCACTCTTAGAGTTAACCCTTAAACTCCCATGAGTGACCAAGACAGAATTTCTCCTTACAATATCAATACAATATCAACCAGATAAGTGATGAGAATAAAGAAAAATATCAATTTAGGGATAATTAGCTGATCAAATACTAAATTCTCTGAACATTATAAGAATTGTATGGTTGACAGTAAAGAGAATTACAAATTTGAACTGGGAGTAAAAGGGTAAATTGTGATCTTATTTTTGGCAATCAGGATTGTCATCACTGTCATTAATTACAGTGTGAAAAGAGCAGTTATGATGGGCTGAAATGCATAACTTGGAATTAATTGACTTAAAGGCAGTCTTCTATTCTGCTCAAATCATCTTATTTGCATTTGTTCAGCCAAATTAATGGCAAGACCAGATTGTTGTATTTTTTTGTGAAAACTGATATTGAGATGCTTCATATAAAGTTTTTTAGCTGACAAATATCAATCTCATCAATTATCCAAATGAAAAATCTCTCAGTTTTTCCTTTTTCAAGCAGGCCAAGTCTCCATTTTGACATCTTTTGCAAGTCACTGAAAATATTTAGATTTCCATATTCCCTTGAGAATCTCAGACTCCATACAAACCCCTGAGTCTCAATATTTCTTCAAAAATTATTGTTCAATTTCACACAAGTTGTAGAATTCTAAATCCTTGTCTTTTTTCCAACCTCTTTTCTTTGCATTCTCCTTTTTAGTCTCAACCAATTTTTCAATGTTTTTCTTTGCTTGCTCATACTCTTTCTTGTGGAAGAGATGTTTAAGCATTGGCGCCCCTCCAAGATACAGTGAGTCCGAAAAGCGGGCCAGCTTTAAAAGAGTCCAGGTGAAGCCATCTACTGCATGTCCTGCTAGTGCGATCATCTTTATTTCCTTAACAAGTTCATTCTGTGGCACTGGAAAATCAAAAAATCAAAAAGCATTCCACTTTGAAGTCATTTTGGAAGAAGTACTGGTAGACTAAGGGGGATTTGGGGGTTCAGTCACACCCTTGCAGAGGGTTTACTGACATCAGAAAAAAATGCAAAATTTAAATTAATAAATGAGGTAATTGTAAATCTTGTGAGTTGAGCTGACCATTTTTTGAATAGCAAGAACACACAACCGATGATCATTTCAGCTCAGTCTGGAAATAATTTATCTTGATACAAAGAGTAATATTTTGATAATAGAAGGTGAGCTGTTAAAAAATGCTGACTTCGCTTCTGAGCATCCTTAGTCCCATATCTCAATGGTTAGAATTCAAAATTGTGTTAGGGAAGTTGTCACCAAATCCCACAAATGGCAACCATCTAATTTGATCCTCCTCTTTACAAGTCAAAGAAGATCAGTCTTAGTCCACCACTTTACATCAGATGATAATGGCTAATGCTCTCTCTGCCACAATTGACAGGTAAGTATTTTCTCTTTATGCCATCAAATCCATCATGAAGCACACACACAATGAGAAGGAAGAAAAACATAACCAAGGAATAAGACAAAACATGAAGCTCTCCTCACAAACATTGTAAGAAATGTAAAGGTGAAGTCTGTAACCAAGCCTATTAGCCTGCTCAGTCAGAGTTTATCTCAGTTTCCATGTAGCATGAAGCAACGAGGAGTATTACTACTTCCCCTTGGATGGGAAGCTAGTTCAATGCAAGGTTACCCCCCAGGATTTTATCAGGCTTCTCTGACATTTTGCCAGAACTCATTTAGACTCCTGGGTAGAGAGAGGTGCTGTGAGAGTAAAGTGTCTTTCCCAATAATACAATGCATTGATCCAGCCAGGTCTTGAACCCAGGCCTCTTGACCCGGAGTCCAATGCACTGATCAGTAGGCCACTGTGTCTGCCATATTGTAAGAAATGTAGGAAAGGAAATGAGGAGAGTTGATACTGGCATCATGTAACCCTTCAACTCCCATGAGTGACCAAGACAGAAATTCTCCTTACAATATCAGTACAATATCAAGCAGACAAGTGATGAGAATAAAGAAAAATATTAATTAGGGGATTATTAGTTGATCCAATACCAAATTCTCCAAATTAACATCACAAGAACTATAGGGTAGACAGTAAGGAGAATTACTTATTAGATCTTGGGAGTTAAAGGGATAAGGGAAATAAAAATACATGTTTGTACCTGCATTTATGACTGGATACCTAACAGAAGTTCCAAGTAACCTGGGCTCTTTCTTCATTAACCCAAGATCCACAAGGCTGTCAAATGTAGCCGACACACAGCTTGGCTTGTGGTAATTTGAACCTTTCAGTATCCATTTAGACACACTGCGTGGCTTGTCAGGATGTTTACGAGTGCATTCCAACATCTGGTTGAACATACAGTTGTCTAAGTAAGAGTTTGTTGGTGTGAAATCTTTCACCTTTGGAGAAACAGAAATATAAAAATATAATTTTAAAATCAATGAATTATAAAACTCTAGGATAGTAACAACCCCCTCCCACTCCTCCCCCCCAGCCCCATTGATGACACTATTCACACAAGTTCTTAATCAGAAAGAGGATACAAGTGCTTATGTAATGCTTGTAAACCCCCTTCCCCCCCTCCCCTCAGAAAAAAGTTGCCCACCTCAGTGAAAAGTTTTTCTGAGACATGATCGGTAATTTTTTTCAGACCTGCCCATCACCTATGGAACAACACTTTCAGCCCCCCCCCCCCCCCCGCGAAAATCTTCTGCACGACAACGATGAAGAGGGGGGAGGGGAAGGAGCGTATCGTTGGAATTTTCCGAATAATTTAGTGTACTTTACAACGTAGTTGTAATCGATATTCGAACTAGCCTTAATCAATCCTTTCTTTTCATTTGATATTCTAAATCACACAATAAAAATATAATTTTATTTTCCCTCACCTGAAGTACCATCTCCTTATACTTCACACCCAGACAGGACGCCTGTGCGTCTTCAAAACTGACTTTGCCAAGAACGTACAAGTCGATGATAACAGCTGCCGAAATATTTCCAAAATGAGGCGCACTTGCCTTCCTTCCAGGAACGTCGCCAGTCGATTGGTCATGCCATAGCAGACACAACGCTTGAGAAATTTTAAGGTTTCTTTCCTTAAAGCACTCAGTAACGAATCGGTCCGACTGAAAAATTTCTAAAAGGTTCTCTGCCAATTTCGGAGAGTAATCTGCATCTCCGTCCGCCATACGTTTCTCGACTCAACTCGATCGATTTCACCGAAAAGATCTGTCTATTTTCTCCAGCAGCGTTATTTATATACAGTAGCTGCCGGCGATAATTACATCACAGTTACAGATCAAGTTAAACGAGCATTTTTTTTGCGTGGGTAGTTCAACCATGACAACAAAAGCGATATTTTTAACTCAACCTGTTTTGACCCGGTTTTCGCCATCTTGAATTTAATTTTCTCAGGTACAGACCAGGGTCCAGACTCCTTGCTCTTTCTATTTTTAAATTCTGACGAAAAATTTTCAGAGCTACTCGCGAGGATCACAAGACCTAGTTACTCACAACTTTTTTTGTTACTCACGCTCTCTTCGTGGCGTTAAAATTAGTTAATTTATACCCACGTTAGCAAATTTTTTTCAACAATAGTTGACACTATCAGAAAAAGGGCTTGCATCTGGAATCAATTTAGCCACTCGAAATTTACTCCAGATTGTCCCCCATTAAAGAGCACTTCAAAAAGCCCAAGGTTCTCTCATTTTAAATTTTCCCCACCTCGCTCGTGTAAGAAGAAAACTGTTCGCATTTTTTATCGTTAAAAACACAGCTTTAAATTTTAATACATGCTAAAAGCAGACTCTCAACATACAACAGGTCTGCAATACGTCTAAATAACTGTTTCTTCAAGCGCTAATCATCTACGACAGAGAGCTCAGTACAACTTGGCATCTTTACGGTCTGCCATTTTGGTGGCCAATGAAGGCCAGTGGAAAGAAAAAAATCCAAATCGACTGTTTAAGTTTCATTAGATAAAACGATCTTAAATACAATACGAGTTTCGAGAGATTATAGCATGACTATAATTTCGTCTCATTCAATGCTACGATTCTTGATTCATTATTCCACCCTTCTATCCATGGCCACACTTCTCCCTCCCCTCCCTTCATCTTGTGGGTTGAGAGGAGGTAATGAATTGTGTCAATAATTTGAATTTCAAAAAAGGTATTTCTGTTTTGCTGAACTGACAATAATTCAATCGTCATTAGTTACAATATACATCACAATGTAACAAATTACAACTGATTTACAGCCTACGCGTAGCCGTACCCTCCCTCCCCCCATGGTTAAACGTGGGAGGGAGGGTACGCCTATACGTGGGTTAAGAAAAGTATGACGCATACTGGCATCGGATTGGTTTTCAGGGGGATGTTTTTGATTCAAAAGATACTAGTAATGAAATTAAGTCATCACGATTGCAAGGTTAAAGGGTGGTCCGAAAGAGGAATGGTTGGCTGAGAAATGGAGCTTGATAGAACTGTAAGATTTCTTTATTGATCTTTCAATTCGATAAGTGTTTTATCCTCTGGTTTGACACACCATTACTAAAGCTAACCCTAGCTAAAGGGTTGTTTTCTTTTTCCATGACACTCCATGAATTTTCCTTATGAACTGAAACAAAAAACAATTTGAACTATTGCATGGACAGGATAACTTTTCATATATTCACAGTCAATCAGAATAACTCAGTCTTCACGCTTTGTTTTCTCACTGCTTACAATGAAGCACCTAAATTGAAGAAAGTTGTCCTCTTCAACAAAGGAATCTGTCAACAAATTCCAAAATGATACTTAGAGGTAATTTCCTGACACAAATTTGAAATCAGACGTCTCGGGGTTGAAGCCAGTTTTCATTTAATTCAAAAGCCCTACGACATGAAAATTTTTGTTGACCACGAACAACAGAGCAATTTGGGACACAAAAACAGTGACTAAATCTAATAATTTCGCGTTTCAAAAGAGAGGACGCGATCACCGAGAGTTTCGCTGGAATCGCTCACGTCAAAATTTGCAAAAGTTTACATTTCTTTTGACCAAGATAAAGCACTTAAGGAGGCTGAGAGTTTCCTGTGTTAAAGTAGGCAAGAAAAGGAAAAAGTTTTATTGCTTTTAATAAAAATATGGTAAAAAACACTTGAAAACTTTTAATTGAAAAGTGAATCAGGGTCACGCCCTGTAAGCGATTGTGGGTATGACAACCTAGTTAAAATGATTTTCCGCCTCTAGCTCATACTGAACTCGTAAGGGAACTTAGCTTCTCTGAGATTTTCATTGCAGTTTCTCTGACGTTCAAAACTTTGCTGTGGCTCTTTGGTTGTGTAATTAATAGCGATTCAAGTGAACGTATGGTTTACTTAAATTAACTTTTTGAGTGATATGAGGGTTCATTACGAGAGAAATCAAATATAAAACCACCAATAACTTTAAGATCGCCCTGTGCAGAGTAAAATCTATCAGCCGAGAGAAGAGTAGAGGGAGAGATCGAGAAAAATGAGAACGAAAACGAAAATGCAATTCTCAGTGGGCTTCGTAGTTCTTTCTTGTTGTGCAGCAGTTTTGCGAGTGAGTAAGCTCGTTTGAAGTCACTAGTTTAGATGCTCAGATAATTTTCAATTTCAAAATCCTGAACACCATTATCATGCAAAAACGAATTGCACAACGTATGAAACAGTGAGTCTTGAGCCTGAAGAACAATTCAAAAGTCAGATATTTTTTTCAAAAACAATCAAGTCTACGCATTAAGATTACAACGTATGAAACAGTGAGTCTTGAGCCTAAAGAACAATTCAAAAGTCAGATATTTTTTTCCAAAACAATCAAGTCTATGCATTAAGATTACAAAAAATGATCAAGCGAACTTATACCGGAGACAAAAGTAATGTCATTTCATTGAAAACCTGATAAACCATTGGAAAAGTGCGTTCAACCGGGAAGGCCGATTTCAAATCTCTGTTCTTTATGAACACGAGCCATCAAACAGCTGAATTTTTACGGTCTAGTCACAAGAACTGAGATATTTTGTGAATTTCCTGGTAAACATTCCATTTACAAGTATTTTTTTCTTTTTTTATTAGTTTCATCCCACACAGGGGAAGAAAAGATCATTCGAAGTACTGATCAAACATCAAGGCAAAATGTTCAAGGAGGTTGTGGAAATCGATGTTAAAGGGAAAACGGAAACATTTCACGTTCCATTGCAAGGTGACCTTGAAGCAGCGGAAATCATTAATGATTTTCGTAAGGTAAGCCACTGCCCAGATGTGACATCGAAATCAGTAAAATAGAAATAGACCTCATTTTTGGTTGAGTGTCATAATAGGAAAACTAAAGAAATCACAATAACCAATCAGAAGGAAGTTAAATGTCACGTGACCGATGACAACTCACAGTAAAAACAACTTAACTACTTAAAGCACGGAAAAACGCGATTGAATGAGATTGAATTTAGTTGTGCGCTTGATTGGTCAAGAGGTAAACTAAACGAACGATTAAATATTTTAAGAACTTACGAAGTTACCTCGAGCGCTTCATTCCTCTGGTAAACCCATTTGGGCACGTTTTCTCTGACGAAGATTTACAGTGACTTGTTCCTTTCTGGTATTTCCTGATATAAGTTGAGCAAAAGAACTCAAGATGATTGTTGGCCTAATAATTTCTAAAACGGTTTTATGTGTTTCAGAAATTGATGATGATCAGCTTACCACAGAAACAAATGTGCTTTTTGACAAAGCTCACTGGCAGAGTGCCACGCCCTACCAAGATGGCCAAATCCTTTAGAAAGGTGACATACTCACTATGATTATTTTCTGGCTTATACCAAGTGAAAAAATTGAAGAAAAAAATTACTTGTGTCACACTGAAAATTCTCCTTTCTCCAGGCAACAATGGATGGTAAGGAATTTCCATTGGAGAAATTGACAATTACCATGGAAACTAAAGAGTTGATATATGACCTGGGTGATCTTAGCTACGCCATGAGGAAAATGTGTGAAGGTTTTCCTATTTACCACAGCGAACCTGCTAAAGATACTATTTCCATCTCAGCAGTTGCTGACGAAGGTAAATGAAAAATCATATAACTATGAAGAATTAATCTGGAGACTTGTGAGTCAGTCTTGATACTGAAAGATAAGCCTTTTTAATTGGGTGGAAGGCATCAGTCAGTCTACTGGCCCGCCAGTCAACCAATCAGTTGGTCAGCCAGGCAACCAGTCAGTTGATAAGTCAATCAGTAGTAATTCAGTCAGTCAATCAACCAATGAATCAGTCAATTAGGCAGGTAGGTAAACAGGCAGTAAGTCAGTCAGCAGGCTAGTTATTCGATGACTCAACCAGTCAGCCTATTAACCATTCAAACATGCCCATATGGTATCATTTAAATGTGCTCTTTATGGCAAACTCTTGACCATAAGCCAAACCCCCCTCTTAAGCTCAAATTTTTCTTACTCTGCCTTGGATTTGTGCAAAAATTGCTCAGCTCATAGTCAAATAAAAAGAGTAGATAGTCAGTCAGTCAGTCAGGCAATCAGGCAATCCGTCAATCAGTCAATATACTAGTCCACCAATCAACCAACTGAACAATCAATGGATTAGTCAGCCAGCCACACCATAATTAAAAATGTAAGTTACTCAACCAGCCAGTTGGACTGTTTGTCAGTTTTGATTACTGAGTACCTTGCTCAATGTTTAAGCAAGTCAATCACAGAAACTGACCAATGGTTGGTCAACAAATCCCATTTGCTCTCTCTCAACTTTGTAATAGTTAAAGCTTTGCAAAACAAAATTAATTTGTATTGGTCTTCACCATGATTACTGTATGTTAATGGTTGCAATATGTTTCAGACAGGATTTCAGGTGACAATAGAAAGCCTATCCATCGGCGTTCTTGCTCCAGCTCTGTTTGTTCCACCTATCAATACTGTTACTTGACCTGTGCCTCGTCAACATGCATGGTGTGCAAAGAAATGCAAACTTGCATGCCTATTGATTGTTAAGTATTATTTTAGTTTAAACACCTCACATCCCAGCTATAAATCTGAACAAAGTGATGATGGTTTTGAAAAGGTATTAAGGCTGTAGTTTACGAGTTCTGATGGAAAATGTACTGTTTTGTAACAACTAATAAACTTTTCAGTCAAAAAATAAATTTGAAGTATCACATTGTAAAAGTCCACCTTTATCTTACCATAAAAAAATTTCATAATTTCTTGTAGAACCATTAAGATCTAAAGAAACTGACTGCATAGCCAGTGTCACTCACTCTTTATTTTTTCAAATCTGTTCCTAAATTGATTGCTTAAGAGATACACAGCAAAAACTGGGTTCTTCACTTTAGTTCAAGTAATGATGTGACGATGGTATTTACACAATGTATATACATTAAATCTAATGTGGACAAAGAGCTTGTTGATCTCTCAGACAACACAAACTAAAAACCCACAAAAGGAGAGTTATATAGCACTACAAAGAGAATGTTGCAGATGCCTGAGCAAGTCCTTGTCGCCTGAAAAAAAATCAATCAAATAACCTTAATAAAATTTACAGTTGCTACCAAAAAAACCATGTTTCCTTCAAAACTGTAATTTTTCATCCCTTACAACCAACTTTGACAAGTTCTGATGTAGTTTATTTACAGTAGCTAAAATTCTAAATAAGCTTAAACTTACGCCTCTTTCAAAAATGTCTCTGCACTGATTCTGTCCATATCACCACCAGGAGGGTCTCTATCAAACTTTTTCACACCCATTGTTTCAAGTCCTGTGCAAAAAAAAATAGAGAATAAGGTGTATAAACTATCTAGATACCATATTATAAGCCTGCAGTTTAATGTGCTCCATTTATGCCACTCCCTCAAATTGGTCCTTGCTCCCTTAAACAATTTCAATTCCCAGATTTTGTTAGTAATTCTCCTCATTGTCTTCCATTTGATTCTAACAATGTTAGTTCAGAGAATTTGCTTTTGCTTTATTCTGGTTACTTTTCTGATTGATCCTGTATTGATTTTGTGTGGAGAAATTCAGTCTTGGTCACTCACAGGGGTTAAAGAGTAAAGAAGAGTGAGCTCATTTCATGAACAGCTGTTGTCTAGCAAGCATCCCAAGAAAATTAAGCAATTGCTGTAAGGTACTGATAATGCTTGCTATTAGTTTAACGGCATCAAAACTTTGCAGGATCGTGTGCAACAACATCATCCTCCTGAAAATATCTCATTGAACTTTTAGATGATTTCATTCTTTCAATACAAAAAAAAGTTTTTCTCCAAGATCCTTGGATAAAACTTTACAAATTCTATGCAATGGAATAAGGTACGATGAAATGAGTTAAACAGATATTGTAAAATAAAAGAAAAACTGACCTTGTTTGTACTGTTCATATGTAATAAAGCCTTTTCCTGTAACATCGAGCATTCCAAACAACGATCTTACGTTACTGTCATCAAATATGCACGGGTAGTTTCTCTGCATTGTTCTTGCATCTCTTAACTTCTCCAAGAATTGTTTCATGTAAGCCTTCGGGTCCTCTGTCAAACAAACATGCAGAGTTACATATACATGTAATAAAGTTCCCAACGACATATTGTTGAATATCCAAAGTCTCAAATATTTTTCATTCACATTGCCAGATTTGTTGCCAAAACATCAATCCTAAGCTGTGTAAATTATTCACCTGGTCTTTCATAGATCAACTGTGCAGTTAAGTTCTCAAATAGTTCCATAATACAATGCTTTTTAACGTATTCTTGCGCATCGTTCTCCTTGTTCGCCATATTGATTTTGCATCCTGATAAGGTTGCTATAACAACAAAGCTTTGTCAGCGGCATTTAGTCTCATGCCCAGTGCCTGTCATATAGATTGCTACGGAATTTTTATTCTCTCTCCTTCTTTCTTTTTCATCAGGTTTTTTTTTATGGAATGGCCCTTTCCCTGCAGATATACCATGTAAAATTTATATATATATAAATATATATATATATATCTTTTTTTTTTTTTTAATCAGTACTACCGAATAATTAACGCTCGTCTTACTCGCTTATGCTCTATAATGAAACGCACGGTTTTTGCCAGCCGAGGGCCTGCCGGGATATGGTAGGATCCAGGCTCCCACATATGAAGTCCTTTCTAATTCAAGTAACAATAATGCTGTTCCCTTCGATGGGAAATTTGCATCGGTTTTTCCGTACAAATGAAAAGAGCCTCTATTATTGAAAGTAGTGTATTGTCGAAGAAATAATACAGTGCTATTATTTTAAAATGGTTGTCATAACAGAGGACATATCGCTGGGAAGGGAGAATGTTAAAGTTTCAGTGGTAAATGAACTTGATGACAGCATACCTACCGAATTTGGGGTAATTTGTTAAGTGTACCATTCTTATTAACTAGATTAATCAATCTTGCACTTACGATCTTTCTTCTTTTCAAAAAGGAAATTGGATAATTGGTAGCTATCGATGTTGTTTTCTCTTAATTTTGTTTAAATTGTTGGGGTTGTTCTTCATAGTATACTCCAGTATGCATCAGTGGGCCAAATGTTAGTGAGGCATTTAATTCTCCATTTTATCCTGGATGTGGATGTCATCAGACAATGTGCACAAGAGACAAATGCCCCTGCATACAGAGTTATGGACCATCTTACAATGAAGATGGATGCCTTCAAATCTTCAATCGACTAACTGGTAAGTATTACAGACTCACAGAGTTCTCAAAGATCAGTGTCTTTTGGGAAGAAGTTATAATTTTATAGCTTTAATTTGACCTAAAATATTTTGAGGGTAATTAAAGGACCTTTGGTGATCTTAAATAAAAAGGATCAAGAAAGGATCTGCTAAGAGCTCTTTGAAAAAAATCAATGGATTAATGATCCTTTGAGGATTTGAAAGATCTTCAAAATGGTCTTTGCTAAGATTCTATGGATTGTAAAGATCTAAGCAGGGGAACTTGCCAGAGACACATGAGGCTAAGTTCTTTGGAAAATTCTGAATAATACAATCCAGTTTCCATGCTTAGTAATTAAAGCATTTTGGAGAATCACTACTACTCCTGGAATAGTTACTTGGGCATGACAGGCTACTCAGTGTTTTGTCTGGTTTCCCTGACATTTCACCAGGACATGTTTGTACTCTTAGGCAGAAAAAGTCACTGGGAAGGTTAAGTGTCTTCCATGCTTAAACTCAGTAACCACAGCTTATTAACCGATGGGCTTCTAAGTTTCAGACAGGAACCCAGTAAACTGTTGGTCTCATAGATAAGATAAAACTCTTTTCTCTGATAGAATGTACAGCAGAGGTAGAAATAAAGTATCTGGCCAGAAGATACTTGACTGCTGATTGTTTAAAACTCTTAAAAAAGAAGGTAGATCATGGTACTTGAGCTAAAATGCTGGTGCCAATTATTTTAAAGAATGTACATCAAGTTTTCTTTTTCGTGACTTATTGTCAATAGAGTTTTGCCAACCAGTGTTTGAATGCAACAGTCGCTGTTCTTGCTCCAAATCTTGTCAGAACAGAGTGGTTCAGAACGGACAACATCTTCAACTTCAAGTTTTTAAAACCAAACTCAAAGGATGGGGCTTAAGGACTTTGGAAAACATCGAAAAATTTACTTTTGTGTGTGAATATGCTGGTGAACTTATTTCAATCAAAGAAGCTAAAATGCGGGCTCAGGAATTGACTCACGAAACTGGGAATTATTTGATTGTTCTAAGAGAACACAGTTCGAATGACAACCAAATTCTAAGAACTCATGTTGATGCTCGTTTCCACGGTGGTGCGTCACGGTTTATCAATCATTCATGCAACCCTAATCTGGTAATGGTACCAGTGAGAGTTGATTCCATTGTTCCACAACTGGCTCTCTTTGCAGCTAGAAATATAGACATTGGAGAGGAACTCTCCTTTGACTATTCAGGGGAATTTGATCACTGGCACTCACATGAAATAAAAGTTGAAGTGCATGAATTGAAATCTCTACAAGAACAAGGTAAGGAGCCAAAAAGTTGTCAATGTGGTGCACTGAACTGCAGAGGTTATCTTCCCTTTGATTCTTCTCTGTATTCCTCTGAAAGCCACCTGCCAATCAGACCAGGGAATAGCTAACTGAAGGCAGGCACATGGGAAGATTGGAATCAATAAACCTCTATAGCTGGTAAGCTTCAGTTACCAAACTGGATAAGTCAATGAAGAAAGAATGGAGAAATTCTGTCAGACTGAGTGATGTACAAAAAAAATTAGTTGAGTTACTGTAAGTGACTATTGCCCTACTGATTGCAAATAAATCAAACATGTTGCAAACTTTTCTTTTTTTTCTTTGAAAAAGTAGAGAATTTATTTGAAAGCTAGGCTTCAAAAACTCCCATAAAAGTAAACCTTTTTTCATAGAATGAATATAACAACAAGTCACAAGGGGAGAATAATAATGAAGAATTATAGAGATGTCTTTTAATGCTGTACAAATAGGCCCATGATTATGTTGCACAGAATTGGATCTTATATCATTGCTGCAGCTCTACTATAAGGAACCAGGAACCAAAAATTAATTAATTGAGCCTAAGTACGCTGAAATTTTCTTGATGTGTTGTTTATTTATTTATTTATTTTTTTATAACGAAAGACAATCACTAAAACTCTGCTAGTTTGGTTGGTTCTTATTTGCTCGAGTAAAATTTTTGCTAGATATACAGTGCTGATGACGTTTCAGACATTCTGTGATTGGTCCAGGAAACTCGCGCCAACCTCTCGACCAATCAGACGCAAAACCAAAACTAATCGCACTTGCGTCACTCGCGTTTCCCGCGCGTCAGGCATTTTTTTTGTTTTTCCTTTGCGTTCTCCAGGGCCCCTTGTGGTAGTTTCTTTTTTCTGTTCGACTGTGGTGATCACTTTGAGTTGGTTTCACGACACCTAATGGAAATGCACTCTAACCAGTGAGCCTTTCACTTTGTGTCATTTTCTCCTTTCCATATATATTCAGCCTTTTATCTGTGAGTGAAAAGAATTGAGAAAAAAAGAATAAGCTTAGCTCTACGATTTTCTTATTGAAGTACATGAACTTCTAAAATTCAGTGGGGTTAATTGTCAGTTAGAAACTTTCTGGGACTTGCGGGAGAAATGTTTATATTTCCTAAATCAAAAGTGATTTTTCGACTGAGAAAATAATCAGACAAGTTTTTTCCGCGTATTTTGAAACAGGATAGAAAGATTTTATTCATTTTCTTGGGAGCGGGGGACAGAAAATAACAGCAAAAAAGGGTTTGTCTCTCTGGAGAGAAATTTAATCCCAGGCCTCTGGATCTCGTGAGCGTAATTTCGTGATTCGATGCTCCACAACTGAGCTTTATAGAATTCGATACTGAGTCAGGCTTTTACTTTGTATGTGGTAAGCTTTAAAACAGCTTGATAAATCTGCAATTGCAACTCCATGCGGTCGACGAAGTCCTAGATTGTCTCATACTGGTTGTTAAAGCCATCAGCTTTGGCAATATCGACAAAGAAGATGAGTTCTCCTTGAAAAGGCAGTACATTGAAAACACAAATTAAGGATTGTTCACAAGCTATAATTAGACGATATTTGATAGGGTAAAACTGCAATTCAACTCACCAGGCGACTCTGTTTTACAGTAGCCACAGGAATAGGGACACCACTTTTTCATGAACGACTTCCAATGTTGGCAATATCCATCGTAAGATGCGAAATATTTACATCTGTTTTGATAGACATCAAGGCATTTACCTGGAAGAGAAATGACCCGTCAACTCTCTTTCTTATAAGAGGGCATTTTATTTCAGTGTTGTAAAATTAAAACCACAACTTATCCTTACGGCCAATCAGAACAAAGGAAAATATCGGAAGAAGCCAATGAGAACACGGAGTAAAACAAGTAAACCGCCTGAAGCGCGGGAAAACGCGGTTGATGAAATGTCTAAGACCTAATTTTGTTTGGTTGAGAGGGTGGAGCGTGTTTCTTGAGCCAATCAGAGAGCAAAGTTAAAATAAAACCAACGGAATCCAAGGTTACTCTGTATACTCAATTGAACCGAATATTTCATACAGGGGACAGCAAACATTGTAATTTCCGTTGGATCCGTCCCACTACGACTGTTTATTTTACAAATTAGCAAACAATATACAGATTAACTTTTGGTACATTATAATTTTTCTTTTTTTGCGGCAAAGATGAGTCGGATAGCTGACAGAGAGGAGAGTTAGCTCGTGTAGTGCAGTTAAACCCTGTCGGACGGTATATTAAAAAAACGCTCTTACTCTCTGGTGATCTCTCCTTTTTCTTGTCTTTTGGTTTCTTATCCCAAGCCTTGCAGGGGTAACTCTTTAACAGCTGTTTTATGTCAATTTTGCGAAAATCATCCATATTCCCCAAGGATCTGTTGGGATCCGCTAAAGACTCCAGTGTGTTTTGGCCGTTCTTGCTGAAAGCTTGGTTATCGTAGTGCATAAGACTGTCGAAGTCGTACGGTTCTCCGACACTGTCAAGTCGTTCAGGGCCGTAACTTTCGAAATTCTTTTCGAATCCTTCGAGAAATGAAACCCACACATCATTAGAATTTAACAGATGGATGCCGACGCCAGGGAATCTGGACAAGCAACCTATCTGGCTGTCACAACGTATCCACTTGGTCTTTAAAATTCCAGTTAATACCCTCCCCTTCACCCCAAGTATTTTCATTAAGATACCCCCATAAATAAATAAGTAAATAATGCTTAAGGTGTCAAATGTCAGATTATTGCTGTATGTTAACCGTTTCACAGTCTATATTCCAGTTCTTTGCATTGTCTGTACATTTCGTATCATTTTAGCTCTGAGAATTTCTTGTGAGATCAAGGATAACCCTCCGGTTGATGTTCATCAACTTCGTGTTTAAAAATACATGGATATTGAGAGTAGAAGTTCTTTCTTGGTCAGTGGTAAGAGTGAAAGGGTTGATTCACCAGAGTGGATCTGTTTGAACGGAGCTAGTAAACTGGGTCCAGTACATCAAGTCGAGGCTAACGCTAATTTTTTTTTAAGGTGTACGGTGTGACTTGGCGTAAAAACCATCAACATCGACAACAAAAATACGTCAAAACAATAAGCTTGTCGTTTCACGTCATTCTTTCTGCGTGATTTACCAGTAGCAAGCCTTGACATTCGTGCCCAACACCCACGTTTCCTGGAACGGCCCAAAACATATTAAACTTGGTTTATTTACGAAAATACCTGGCTCAATGTTCCACCATAGAACCATGATATAGTCGTCCCTGTCAGTGCGAGAGTGTTCGTGAAAGAATCCCAGAGCATGCATGATCTCGTGTAGGACTGTTCCCTTATATTCGCATCCTTCACCGACAGAGAGTCGCTGCTTTCCACCCTGACGGCCAATGGCTGAGAAGCAGCTAAAACGTGGAGAAATTGTACGGATTAGCTCAAGGGAAAACGCTCTGTGATTTCGTATCAAGGGGTCTGGGTTCGAGCCTAGGTGGCAGTCATTGTGTTGTGTTCTTGGGCAAGATTCTTAGTGCCCTTCACTTCCAAGAATTGCAAATGAGTTCCAGCGAACTTTCGGGATTACCCTAAGAAATGCTGTGGGGGAAGGAGTGGATGAGAGAGATTCGCTACTTTCCAACATTTTCAAGATGAGAAGCAAATTTTTCTAAGACTTGTAGCTTTGAGTCATAGCCCAGAATTGTGTCAGTTGAGAATCTTTGATTTTGCAATTTGCCTCAATAAGTATGTAGAAATGTGTCTAACCCGTGATTTCCTTGGAATTACAGATAGTCCTGTTCGTTGGTGTGAAGGACGAATTTTACGCAAGTCCTTCTGTGGAACTCACGTATAGCTTCCTTAACTGCCTTGATGGCTTCTTTACCTGAAAAAAAAAAGCGAGTTAAAGGAAATGAGGACAACCTCGTATATTAGGCCGACTCTTCGGAGGCGCGGCCTCTTAGTCTTCGTGGTTGACAATCTTGAAGATCAAATGATTCCGCAAGTCATGTGGTTATTGTAATTTCCTTTGCCTGCTTTCACAAACTGCTGCTCAAAAAATATTTGCCACAAATCTTTATAGGTAACCTAGAATTTTGGTTCTGTGAAGACATTTGTTATTTTAAGTTGACGTCATCTCGTAAGAAACATACTTGACATCATCTTTATATACAGAAACTTTGCTCTCTTGCACTGAGCCAGTTTCTTGGCCACAAATTACGTTTGAATTCTAAATCTACGACCGTAAAGAGACGACGTACTTCGAGGCTTTTAGCACCACATCAATGCCATTCCAATGTGCTTTTTTTTGTCCCCAATTTTTCACGATTAGCACCGATCATATATTTGCGAAAACTGAAGCTACGCAAAAACACGATAATTCTCTCACCTCTGTGATGAATCTTTCTCTGCTAGCCGGAGGACTTAGATAATGCCTTCCCTGACTGTTTGATCTCGAAGTGGTATATGTTTTGATGTTCGTGGTACTTTCTTGACCAGCAGATGGCGTGCGAACTTTGCAGGAAAAGGTTCTAGGTAATCTGACATATCCGGCTTTGACAATTTCACTGCCTATCAAAGTACCACTCACAACTGACATTTTTTAGCGTTATTCCGGAAATTGGAGAAACGTGGGAAAATTTGCTGTAGTGAACTTTGACTTCAAAGTGATTGTGAAACATCCCGTGAGTCACACAAATTGGTTTAGATTAGATTTCAAGTCTAATTTTTTCATGATTGATGGAGGGCCTAAATTTTACACATAATCTTAAACAGTTTGCCATTTAAGTTGAAATCCAAGGATAGGCCTCGACTAAGTGAATCCCAGCTAAAATGTATTGAAACTCAACCAGGGTACATTTCTTTGCCCGAAGAGTTTTCTATGTTTTTAAGGGCGGGGAGGTAAGGGGGGCTGGGCGCGAGGGATGTTTAAACGGCAAAAATTGCATAATGATTATTGAACGAAGTCTTCAGGGTAAGGAAGGAACCAAACACAGGAAAGGTACATTAAGTTATCCCAGAAAGAATACGAAGAATATAAATACTAGAGATAACGAAAGAGTTGTACTATGTACATAGGAATGCCGAAAAAGAGTCCCCTGATCATAGATCAACCAATCAAAGTTAAAAAAACAATCATAAAAGAGGAAATTGTTATTTTGATAAAGTAGAAATTTTAATAAACCAACCTAACAGTACAAGTCAGATATCTTAGATAAAGGAAAACCTAGCTTCAGCTGGAGGAAAAATTGCTTGCTTAATCTTCACCTAACCTATGAAATGCCAGTTAACTTAGTGGGTTCGTGTAATTATGGATACAAATCAATCATATCGAAATTTATCGACTGACTACACCAGGGCCTAATGAAGGTTCTGGTGAGTCTTGTTATCATATTAACAATTTATAATTACCCCCAATAAAAAAGTTTTGTATGGAACTGTATCACGCTTGCTATAATAGATCGCTGATTGAAAATGACATAATTCTGATCACCTCACAGTTTTTTAACATGAAATCACAATTTTAGGGGAAAAATTGGCAGTAAGAGTCCTTGATACAACAAAAGCAATAGCACAAAATTGAAGAGTCAAAAGTCGCATTGGTTTTGGTCAGGGATGATTATTTTTCAACTACGATAGAAACTATTCAAATCTTCTTTGTTCCACATCAGTGACTCGTCTGCTTCTAAATTCGCAGCTAGGTACAATTTCACCTCTGGCACCAAAAAGGGAAACAAAGGAGGAAATAAAATCAGTATAGATATTTCAGCGGATGTCTAAATCGTCTAGATGGAAAAAAGTTTCAGGCTTCCAAACCAAAAGGCAAAAATATTGACGGTTATTATGTAGTAACACTGCTACTACGCAAGAGTCCTACTGTAACTGCTTCCGCAGATAGAAATGAAACAGCAAATTTCAAACTCAATCGTCACATAAACGAATTAAGATTTTGAAACTCAGACTTTCCATTTTAAAGGGCGATACTTTGCCACCGAGCCACACGAAGCTCTTTAGTGAGCTATGAGATGCGTTACTCTGAAGAATGACGAAAGTACCTGCCATTGCAAGTAAAATAATGATCTTGAGAATGATTTCCAGAAGTTCCAATATAATATATGAGTCATTCTTTCTACATGCTCCCAAGCAATGTTGCACCCCAGCCGCGTGGTAAGACCAATAGAGATAACTTAATTTTCTCAAGTCATCAGTTGGGAAGGGGAGGCAAAGTCCGATACCAGTAAGTGAGAAAACTTTGAAGCCAGCTACGACCTAGACTGCTCATTAAAAGCTCGTATGGGACAAATATCCTACATATAAAGTACCGCAGGGATCAGAAAGGTCGAAAGCGCCGTGTGCAGTAACCAGATTTAGAAGGATGGTAAAGTTTTTTCTTAATCTATATCCCTCATGCAGGTATTCTCTTTGCCCCCGTAAAAGGTGCTTCACAGCTTTCCTCAATTCCTTTGTCTCATCTGTACTGACGCCTATAAACGTTTGACTAAAGGGAAATAAGAAAAGCATGCGTTGCTTATGTAGCTTAGGAACTATGACGTACCTCGTCTACACTATAAGGCTAGACTGGGATGTATAAAATCTTGTACCATCGTCAGAATCTGTATCTCCACTTGTTGGTATCAGAGGAGCTTCCTCACCTGACCGATCATCTCTCACCGCGGGGCTACTCTTACGGCTATACCGCTGTAATAGGCGTAGTAAATTACAGATGTATGGAAGCAACGCCATCATCAGAGGGACGTATGCCAAGATCCTAACAAACCACTGCAGACCAAGTCTAGTATTTTTGGAGACCTCTGTGTTGGTGGGAAGACTGAAAACTCCAATGGCACTCAGCGTTAGTAAGATCACCTGGTCAGACTCGTTGATGTACGGGTATTTCTGGGAACCCTCT
The DNA here is from genome assembly GCF_036669915.1 of Pocillopora verrucosa. Classification (NCBI taxonomy): domain Eukaryota; kingdom Metazoa; phylum Cnidaria; class Anthozoa; order Scleractinia; family Pocilloporidae; genus Pocillopora; species Pocillopora verrucosa. The sequence continues at coordinate 10,325,412 of NC_089325.1, forward strand.
GCATCTCCTCTCGGATTTTGATCTCCTTCAGTGTTGCCTTCATTTGCCACTGTTTGTTGTTCGTCCACTTCGTCGCCATCCACACCTACACGAGGTAGTTCTTGTGGAGGGGCTGGTGTTTCATTGACGCTTGGACTTGCTTCTTTAGATATTTGCCTTCCTTCTGTAAAGTTACCACTCTGAGTTGTTGCTCGTGGAGCTTCGTATCCATTGCCACCATGATTGCTTTCTTTATAAGGCCTCACAGCTGCGACGAAAGACATGGAGCAAATGCAAAAGGACAGTAAGAACGAGGCTTTCAGTGGACTAGTACGCACCAAAGTGCTTATAGGTAGCAGTACCAGTCGACACAGAAGGTAGTAAATCACAAAACAGCGCCATTTAGGCCTGAGACAAGCGTGCAAAGTTTGAAGTCGCAAGTTTGACTCATACAGGTGGGTTGCAAGGCTCAACGGGATGGAAATAACGAACAGCAGAAGGAAAATAGCACCGATAATGAATATACCGTGCCAAACGCTGTCAAAGAATTCAACATTACCATCATCAAACAACACCCACCGCCCACCAACCCGGACAAAATGCAAGAGACGCAGTGCAATGTTGGTTAAGTCGACATAGCACAAAACTACAATGGTGAAGAAGGCATGGTCAAATCCATTCTCTATGCGTGTTTTGAATGAAGCAGAGAAGAACTCCAGCAAGCTCACAACTGCGTTTCGACAGAAACAGTCACAACGACAACGCTCTCTGTCCTTCAGTTTATCGACTAGCGAGTCCAACGCCCTGCTCCAAGTTTTGATTAACACCCATTTTAACAAAGGCAATATCAGAAATATTTCAGCGATTAGAAAGAGAGCCGATATGGCTAACTTGTCAGCATTATTTAAATGAGCCGCGAAACAAATGCCATGTCTAAATCCAAGTTGAAAGTTACTGAGTGCAATAATGAATTCAATAAAGGGATCGAAAGTAAACCCTTCCGGAGTGAGTTTTTTCATGATTTGGTATGAGTACAAACAAGCATTTAGGTGTCCCCCTGACAGATTCGGATTAACCAACAACACGAAGCAAGTAACTATGATAAGGGCTATTACATAGGCCAAAATCATCCATAGCCATTTATTAGAGCAATTGGGTGAGCATTGTTCGCTCGCAAACATGATACTGTAACCACGCTCGCATTGGCCACAAAGTACACTCGTCTGGTTTCTGCCATCTTTGCAAACGGTTCTGGGTATGTACTGGTATTCGCTGGGAAATATGGACTTCAGAGTGGTACAGTACCCATCGGGGCAGGGATATGTTGTGAAATCATCGCCCACTTTCCCTGCCCAATAACCTTTCTTCAGGTAAACAGTCTTTTTGTCATGTAAGTCACACCGTGCTATTCCCGGGGATTTCATACAATCGCAATTCTGAACGGAACCGTCATAAATGAAGCCTGCGTGGCAACTCTGCAAAGAGACGTTTACAATTTTATCTTGCAATAATTCTCCTCCCATGTAATGTAGAACCACCGTGAACACACTCCCGGGCTTTCCAGTCAGACTTAGAGAAGATATTTGTCCGTCAGCTAGAAAGACCGTAGAGGTAGTTCCAAGTTTAACTGCTGGCGCTTTTTCGGGAACATCGATATTAATGTCCACAATTCCAACGACGGTGTTCCCTATCTCGTCCACTAACTCGACTGATGCGTTGAATACTTCTCCTGGAGCAACTTCCCAATCTTCCCGGTCAAAGTGTAGGTCTACAGCATCAGTTGTTACTTCGTTCTTTCTCGAGGAAATCTTACCATCTAAAGTTTTGAAATGGATGAATTTCCATTTCAGCACTGTGTTGTCTTGCCGAGACTCACCAGGCCGACGACAGTTCTGAAGAGTTGTTGCGTATATTGAGTTTCCTTTTTTATCATCAACTGCTTCATTGCCTTGAAAAATTACAGAAGTATTCCAGTATTGAAAGTCTCGTGCGTCTTCGTATGCGAAAAAGCAATCATGAATGTCCACGCCAGTTGCGTTGAAAGCCACCATTGGAGATCCAGTAGTTTCAATGTACATTGCTCCTCCCTTGTGGTCACACGAATTGTTGTAAAAAGATAAGGTAGAATTCTTCTGAAATATTATTTTTGAATAGCCACGCATTGCCAAGGCCCCTCCTCTGTAACCATGATTATTGATAAAATTGACATGATCGCTTATCTTTGTCACCGACCCATCCAAGGACAATGCTGTGTTCGTATTGTTTGTAAACAAAGTTTTCCCTCGGAAGTTAAGGATTACCCCATCACTGTACAATGCACCTTCTCCTATCAAAACACCTTCATCTAAAACGACAACTTGGTTCCCTGTAAACGTGCAGTCTTTGAAGCTGATCGAGATTGGAATTCCCGAATCAACCTGGACTTCCTGTTTTCTATCAAGCATGAACGCTATTGCGGATCCTACTGTTGCTTGGTTGTCTCGCCAAATACAAAGGTTGAACTTCCCCAAAAATTGAGTATTCGTTTTGGAAGAGCCCCATATAGATCTTCCATACAGTGACACGCCACCGCCCCAAATGGCTCTGTTGTTGGTGAATGCACAGTTCTTATCAAAGATAAATGTATTCATAGTGTCCACTGTAGCCCGTGTTTGTAAATTGCCAATCCGAACTCCCCCACCGGCGAGTCTCCCAGAATTGTCACGAAATGAAGTGTTCGTTATCATGAAACGATTCCTTTTCACTTGATCTCTTACTTCGACGTTAAGAGCTCCTCCCCATATGGCCTTATTACCAGTAAACGAGCAAGACTGAATTTGAATATCGCAGTCACTGGCATTGCCTTTGAAATTTATCGCTAATCCTGCACCTAGGTTAAATTCTGATAGACCGGGATCCTTCTTTTGATAGTAGATACTACCAATATTCCATCCGATCGCTTCATTTCCGAGAAAAGTGCAGTTCCAGAAGATGTAGCTGTTGTTGTGTTGAAACGAGTCATGTTGGCTTGGTGTGACATTAAAGACATTGTCTCTGTACTTGCTGAGAGTCAAAATAATCCCACCTCCTGAAAGCACATATTCATCTCCAATGAATGGGGTTCGTAGCGGCCCGTTGGAGTCTTTATAGTTTGCGCCTTTATTGTCGATGAATGCACAAATCGTTAAGTTCAAAATGCCTCCAACATTGAAGAAGTTTATTCCAACCCCTGGGGAGTTTGACACCTCAACATTGGTGAACCGCACGTTTCTACAATATCGAAAGTCTAATGCGGTCCTAAACAGAACACCTCGGTTACCGGGTCCGATAGGAGCCGACTTGTTTGCCACCGCGGTACTTTCTCGCCAACTGCCACATCTTTGCATCTGTATTCTTTCGAAAATGACATTTGCACAAAGAACGAACGAAATGCTTACGTCTGGCTCGCAAGTAATTCTTACCTTGCCTGATCCTAAGTCCTTATCGCCAACAAGAGCGAAGGTATCTACGTTAGTGAAGTTGAAGCTCTTTGCCATGGTGTAATTTCCACTTTTTACTTTGATCAAGGTTGAATTAGCACCGCCAAACAAAGCTATGTCGAAAGCTTTGTCGATGGACTTGCAAGGCTGATCGCGTGTACGGCAGCTCAACGAGTCGTTACCATTCGGCGAGACGAAAACTTCCTTATTCCACGCTGCCTCTGAAGGCAAGAGAAGGAAGAAACAGAGAAAGAGACAGTTCGTTATACTAAAGGAACCCTTCATTTCCCGCTTTTATCAGCAATGAATATTCAAATGCACCATCAGTTTCGGGGGTGGAAGCTGAATGAATAATGAATTACGGGTTCAAGTTAAAAGTAAATAATGAATAATTGGGTTTGGAAGCCTCGGAATAGTGAATGACATAGTCATGCCATGAGAATAATAAAAACCACTTTCTTATTCGATTTTCTTGGTTATGTATTTTCTGATATATCTTCAGAAGCCTTTTTTTTAAGTGAAATCAACAATGTGCAGAGTAAAACCATAAGAGAAGCAAACGGTCTCCCTGAGAAAGTTCCGGCCGGAAGTGTTTCGAGTTGTGAGACAGCTTGACAAGTTTTCTGTAAGTTTCCAAGCTCCATGATTTCAACATGGTTTACAAAGATCGCGTTTGTTTTTCCAGTCAATAATAAGTCGATCGCCGCCGGTACTACACGCTGTGAACATCACTTACTCTTTCTGCTTTCCCAGGATTGGTGTGCGAGCGAAAGTTGAGCAGCCTGAAAGCGCGGAAAAAAGGCTCTTCTATTCGGCTCGTTTACGCTTTTTCAATCAAAGTGATATCGGAATGCTTAAATTTCAAATTAAGAATTTGTTCATGCTTAGCGTGCCTATATGGAGTTACGTATGCACGCGGGAAGTTTAGAGCACGAAAATGCTTAAGAGTAGCTCGAGGCGCAGCCGAGAGCAACTCCAGCTTTTTGAGTGCTCTCCAAACTTCCCGGGTGCATCCATAACTCGACATACACACAGCTAAGAGCATGAGCAAATTCTTCTACAACAGACAACAACAACAAGGATCTGCGCGAAGAAGCCTTTTATTGTGATAAAGTGCAAAATTATCACAACGCACAAAAAAAGTAAACAAACGTCCCTATTGGCTGGCAAAAATAAAAACGTCACATTTCATGCTTTGGTTTGAGCGAGAACACTTGAGCCAGTTAACCGATAATTGTGAATGAAAAGCTCAAAATTTACAGGATAATTGGAGAAAATCAAAGCCTAATGAACTCAAGTGTCACTAAAAAATGTTTTAAAAGTCAAAGACCGAAACTACTTACGAGTTTTTTTCGGCTTTATTTTTGTTGCTTGTTGGATCAGGACCTAAAAGGTCAATGCCGATAGAAGAATTGGGCAGCTCTTCACTGGTTTCTTCCATATTTCAAAGAGAAGGAAAACTACACTGCAGCTTAACAGGACGGAAACTCTGAAGCCAGTTAAAAAAAATGCTCTCGTTATCTCATTTACGCACGGGCGTGCGTAAATAAATATTTTGTTCATAGCGGCTCAATAGGACTTATGCAGGGCAAGCACGCGCGCTATGTTATAACACTATTTTTGGCTCACCAATGAATGCATTTCGATATCAATTCGATTGAAAAATGTCAAAACAGATCAAGGATGTCAGTTTTCTTACCATGGGATCTATCGGCTATCTCGCCGAAACCCACCGAAAATACCAACCGCGAATGGAACAGCGATTTCCCAGCTGATATTACATTTATTCGTTGTTGTTCATGAAAGCGCTAATTAAAATAGCAGCAAGACTGAATTCTACAACGGTTTGCCGGCCTCCCGGTTTACCACAGTTTGCACGCGTCGGTTAGCCTGATTGTTTGTAGTATTGTGACGTGCATTAAATGTCGCCTTTCGAACTATCTTCTCTTTTCTGACTCGCGCTTACTTTTCAATGAGAGTTTAACTTCAACGGCTCTTTGAACATTACAGGAGTAAATGAGGAGTTGGATTTTGTGTGTGCCTTTGTGTACAGAGTTGGACGCCATGGTAAGAAAACTGACATCCTTGATCTGCTTTGACATTTTTCAATCGAAGTGATATCGATGTGCATTAAATGGATTGCCAGAAATAGTGTTTGCGATTAAAGCATTCCGATATCACTTTGAAAAATATCAAAACAGATCAAGAATATCAGTTTTGACATTTTTCAATCAAAGTGATATCGGAACGTTTTAATTGGTATGCCAAAAATAGTGTTTGCAATTAAAGCATTCCGATATCACTTTGATTGTATTTTTGGTGGTTTCGGCGAGATAGCCTTCACGTGACGCCACGAGCAAGCTCGACGATTCGCCACAACATCGAAATATTTCATGTAATACTAAGCAATTTAATGTTGAGATAGAGCGTCTGATGTTCTGCAAAGCTATTCGACGTAACGCTACACCGTTTGTTTGTACGCTGTACCATTCGGCATTACGCTGAGCCATTTCACGTAGCGCTACACTGTTTGTATGTACACTGTACCATTCTACATTACGCTGAGCCATTTCACGCAACGCTACACCGTTTGTGCGTACGCTGTGCTATTCGACATTGCGCTAAGCCATTTCACACAACGTTACACCGTATGTGTGTACACTGTACCACTCGACATTTCGTTGAGCCATTTGACGCAACGCTACACCGTTTGTGTCCTGTATTGCAAATGAGAGCTAAGCTATTCGCAATTGAGCTAGTCTATTTCACAATTTCATGTTCCAACTCGACATAGGCAACTAGACCGTTCATCATTTGGCTAAACTATTCATGTTTAGGGTGTTCTGTTTCATGAAGGGAAACTAAACTGTCTATATCTGGCTATGCCATTCCTTTATTACCTAAGCTATCCTGCAGCCGACCCTTAGACTTGTTTTGTATTTGCTGACCTATTTGACATCCTTGTATTTTTGGTGGTGACGGCCACTCATACAACTAGACCGTTTACATTTGGCTAAACTATTCATGTTTAGGGTGTTCTGTTTCATGAAGGAAAACTAAACCGTCTATATTTGGCCACGCCATTCCTTTAATAGCTACGCTACCCTGCAGCCGATCCTTAGACTAGCTTTGTATTTGTTGATCTATTTGACATCCTTGTATTTTTGGTGGTGACGGCCGCCCATACGCTTTGCTAAATGGAAACGAAAAAGGCTATTACTCAGGCTAAGGTTTTGGCACAGCTGCGGCGATAAAGATAGCATGCTCATTTTTACAAAGAAATAATGTCCGCGCAAAAGTTGCCATCGTTATTTTTGCACTGAAATGATTAACCTCTGCAACGGTAATGAACATGTTTTAAGCTATTAATAGGCCAAATCAGCATGGAAAAACAAAGACAAAATGGATCTAAAGTGGGGTCCGCTTCGTGAAGTGAGGATTACGATCATATAATAAAGCTACTCCATTCTGAGAACCACTGTCTGTGTTCTTGTCTAGCTTTGTCTATAACGATTCTCGGATAAGGATCGCGATCACCATTTTATGTCTCAAAAAGGGACTTGCTTTGATGATCAAGTTTTGTGATAAGAAAAGGTACACAGCAGTTAATGCGTTCACCATGACTCCATTCGTACGCGCATCTTGTGTCAGAGAACTTGAGATGAGAATGTATCGAGGTCATTTCCATTACTTCACCGGCCCTAAGAGCTATTACCCGAACAAAGCCATGGATTCCTCTCCTCCTCCCAAACCACCTGTGACGTTGATTGAAGACAGAGTAGCGAGAATGACCCTTGAAGAAACAGGAGACATGAGGGACTTTGCAACATCTCTAGGGAGAAGTGTCGGACAACATTCTTTCAGGGACAAAGAAGACACTGGCCATCTTCCTTATGCCTTGTAGTTTTCGTTACAAGAACGTGAGCCCTCTTCCAATGTGGAAACAACCGCTTTGATAGAGGGCCAAAATGACGCACAATTTTTTCGGCTTTTACCTTTTCTCTGACGTTCTTTTGACGTTTTGAGCTGTTGTTGAAATGTTTTAGTTGATTTTGTAACCTGCTCGTAATTGTTACATCATTTCGAATTGCGTGACTTAGCCCATTTTTTCTGTCAAGATAGGCGTCATAGTTATTTTTTGTCGTCTTTTGACAGATTCTGCAAGTGCAGGTTTGGGCTCGACCTCAAGCTTTTAAAAGCAGCCACTGATATTACATTTGGAGTTACATAGTTCCATCAAGAATATCAGAAAGAGAAAATGTATTTGATATCTTGTAATGAACAGTTTTCCTTTAACTTTAGTATCAGCTTGAGGCAGTCGGAAAAGCTTTTAACGAGTGAGCTCAAACACAAGCATTATGCTTGTTAATCTTGTTAATAGAGACAAGTCTTTTATTTTTACTTTCAAAGTCCCACTTCATCATGTAAAAGCTCCATACAGATGTATTTTTCCTGTTGCCTGTTTTGTGGTTTTTCCAAATATTATTCAGGTTATGTTTCTATAGATATGTCACCAATAACTGGAGCAAGAAAGGCATTTGTTCACGTACTGCATTCTTTTGGAAATTGATCTCCAAACACACGTGTTCGAATATCTAATCACGAGTGTTTGGATCTGTTCTTTACCAGGTATCAAGGGGCATCTATGCGACCCAAATGAGGCTACACAATTGGTTAATTACCTCGTGCAATACGAATGAGTTTGAGAAGGTTTTAGAGACTATTGGTCAAGTGCGTTTCAATATGGTAAATTCTAAACACCGATGCCGTTAGTGTTTGTTGATTAAAATATATAGACCACATAGTATTGTTTTCACTTTTCACGAAAATCTTTCAGATGGAAAGTTGACAGAAATGAAACGAACATTTTTTTTCTTTTGAAACCTAAAACCTTTGGTTACTTGTAACAAGATGAACCACAAATTTGCATAATTTTTGTTGCATAATTTGTTCACTAATGCGCGACTCGGCACCTCCACTTTTCCACTTCCCGTGAACTTGAAATTTGACTTGGAAAACCGACTCTCAAACAAACTTTCTTCCGAAAAATGATCTTCTTAATGCACTACTTTTGAATGAGAAGCAAACTGATGAAAGCTATGAAATTTTCATCCCCTCTAATAATATAGATATCTCCCCTGTCAGCTGCTAAGAAATACTCCGGCGGGAATATTTTTTTGGCGGCAAATTGGAGAATGAAGCGCTTTCACCGGCAGTTTCAACGCCTTTTTTTTTTTCTTAAAAATTTGTTTCTAAATTCTAAAATGTCTGTAATGCATGTTAATCATTCACGTGTTGCGGTAGACTTTTAAAAAAAAATTCTACAGTGGCAGCGCCGAGAGCAAAACAGCTTTTTTTTTTCTGCTCGCGAAAAATGTTTTCGGGCATGAAAAATTACTTTCGGGTTAGTAGATATACATCAAGTTTTATTTTTGGGGACGTACTGTCGATAGAGTTTCGCCAACCCGTGTTTGAGTGCAACAGTGGCGGTTCTTGCTCCAAATCTTGTCAGAACAGAGTGGTTCAGAATGGACAACATCTTCAACTTCAAGTCTTTAAAACCAAACTCAAAGGATGGGACTTGAGGACTTTGGAAAACATGAAAAATTTTACTTTTGTGTGTGAATATGCTGGTGAACTTATTTCAATCAAAGAGGCTAAAACGCGTGCGCAGGAACTGACTCATGAAACCGGAAATTACTTGATTGTTCTCAGAGAACACAGTTCGAATGACAACCAAATTCTAAGAACTCATGTTGATGCTCGTTTCCATGGTGGCACGTCAATCATTCATGCAACCCTAATCTGATAATGGTACCAGTGAGAGTTGATTCCATTGTTCCACAACTGGCTCTCTTTGCAGCCAGAAATATAGACATTGGAGAGGAACTCTCTGACTGTTCAGGAGAATTTGATCACTGGCACTCACATGAAATAAAAGTTGAACAGCATGAATTGAAATCTCTGCAAAAACGGGGCAAGGAGCGAAAAAGTTGTCAATGTGGTGCACTAAACTGCAGAGGCTATCTTCCCTTTGATTCTTCTCTGTATTCCTCTGAGAGCCACCTGCCAATCAGACCACTGAATAGCTAACTGCAGGCAGGCACATGGGAAGATTGGAATCAATAAACCTCTACAGCTGGTAAGCTTCAGTCACCAAACTGGATAAGTCAATGAAGAAAGAATGGAGAAATTCTGTCAGACTGAGTGATGTACAAAAAAGATTAGTCGAGGTACTGTAAGTGACTATTGCCCTACTGATTGCAAATAAATCAAACATGTTACAAACTTTTTTTTTTCTTTGAAAAAGTTGAGAATTTATTTGAAAGCCAGGCTTCAAAAACTCCCGTAAAAGTAAACCTTTTTTTTCATAGAATGAATATAACAACAAGTCACAGGGGGAGAATAATAATGAAAAAATATAGAGATGTCTTTTAATGCTGTACAAATAAGCCCATGATTATGTTGCAGAGAAGTTCATCTTATATCATTTCTGCAGCTCTACTACAAAGAACCAGGAACCAAAAATTAATTAATTGAGCTCAAGTACGCTGAAATGTTCTTGATGTGTTGTTTATTTATTTATTTATTTATTTTTCAACGAAAGACAATCACTAAAACTCTGCTGGTATGGTTGGTTCTTATTTTCTCGAGTATAATTTTTGCTAGATATACAGTGCTGATGACGTTTCAGACATTCTGTGATTGGGCCAGGAAACTCGCGCCAACCTCTCGACCAATCAGACGCAAAACCAAAACTAATCGCGCTTGCGTCTCTCGCGTTTCCCGCGCGTCAGGCATTTTTTTTGTTTTTCCTTTGCGTTCTCCAGGGCTCCTTGTGGTAGTTTCTTTTTTCTGTTCGACTGTGGTGATCACTTTGAGTTAGTTTCACGACACCTAATGGAAATGCACTCTAACCAGTGAGCCTTTCACTTTGTGTCATTTTCTCCTTTCCATATATTCAGCCTTTTATCTGTGAGTGAAAAGAATTGAGAAAAAAAGAATAAGCTTAGCTCTACGATTTTCTTATTGAAGTACATGAACTTCTAAAATTCAGTGGGGTTAATTGTCAGTTAGAAACTTTCTGGAACTTGCGGGAGAAATGTTTATATTTCCTAAATCAAAAGTGATTTTTCGACTGAGGAAATAATCAGACAAGTTTTTTTCCGCGTATTTTGAAACAGGATAGAAAGATTTTATTCATTTTCTTAGGAGCGAGGGACAGAAAACAACAGCAAAAAAGGGTTTGTCTCTCTGGAGAGAATTTAATCCCAGGCCTCTGGATCTCGTGAGCGTAATTTCGTGATTCGATGCTCCACAACTGAGCTTTATAGAATTCGATACTGAGTCAGGCTTTTACTTTGTATGTGGTAAGCTTTAAAACAGCTTGATAAATCTGCAATTGCAACTCCATGCGGTCGACGAAGTCCTAGATTGTCTCATACTGGTTGTTAAAGCCATCAGCTTTGGCAATATCGACAAAGGAAGATGAGTTCTCCTTGAAAAGGCAGTACACTGAAAACACAAATTAAGGATTGTTCACAAGCTATAATTAGACGATATTTGATAGGGTAAAACTGCAATTCAGCTCACCAGGCGACTCTGTTTTACAGAAGCCACAGGAATAGGGACACCACTTTTTCATGAACGACTTCCAATGTTGGCAATATCCATCGTAAGATGCGAAATATTTACATCTGTTTTGATAGACATCAAGGCATTTACCTGGAAGAGAAATGACCCGTCAACTCTCTTTCTAATAAGAGGGCATTTTATTTCAGTGTCGTAAAATTAAAACCACAACTTATCCTTACGGCCAATCAGAACAAAGGAAAATATCGGAAGAAGCCAATGAGAACACGGAGTAAAAACAAGTAAACCGCCTGAAGCGCGGGAAAACGCGGTTGATGAAATGTCTAAGACCTAATTTTGATTGGTGGAGAGGGTGGAGCGTGTTTCTTGAGCCAATTAGAGAGCAAAGTTAAAATAAAACCAACGCTATCCAGGGTTACTCTGTATACTCAATTGAACAGAATATTTCATACAGGGGACAGCAAACATTGTAATTTCTGTTGGATCCGTCCCACTACGACTGTTTATTGTACAAATTAGCGAACAATATACAGACTAAATTTTGGTACATTATATATATATTTTTTTTTGCGGCAACGATGAGTCGGATAGCTGAAAGAGAGGAGAGTTAGCTCGTGCAGTGTAGTTAAATCCTGTCGGACAGCATAAAAAAAAACGCTCTTACTCTCTGGTGATCTCTCCTTCTTCTTGTCTTTTGGTTTCTTATCCCCAGCCTTGCAGGGGTAACTCTTTAACAGCTGTTTTATGTCAATTTTGCTAAAATCATCCATATTCCCCAAGGATCTGGTAGGATCCGCTAAAGACTCCAGTGTGTTTTGGCCGTTTTTGCTGAAAGCTTGGTTGTCGTAGTGCATAAGACTGTCGAAGTCGTACGGTTCTCCGACACTGTCGAGTCGTTCAGGACCGTAACTTTCGAAATTCTTTTCGAATCCTTCGAGAAATGAAACCCACACATCATTAGAATTTAACAGATGGATGCTGACGCCATGGGAATCTGGACAAGCAACCTCTCTTGTGTCACAACGTATCCACTTGGTCTTTAAAATTCCAGTTAATACCCTTCCCTCCCCCCCCAGTCTTTTCATTAGGATGCCCCCATAAATAACTAAGTAAATAATGCTTAAGGTGTCAGATGTCAGATTATTGCTGTATGTTAACCGTTTCACAGTCTATATTCCAGTTCTTTGCATTGTCATTTCGTATTATTTTAGCTCTGAGAATTTGTAGTGAAGTCAAGGATAACCCTCCGGTTGATATTCATCAACGTCGTGATTGAAAATACATGGATATAGAGAATAGAAGTTCTTTCTTGGTCAGTGGTAAGAGTGAAAGGGTTGATTCAACGTTGAACGGAGCTAGTAAACTGGGTCGAGTACATCAAGTCGAGGCTAACGCTAATTTTTTTTTCCCAAGGTGTACACTGTGACTTGGTGTAAAAACCATTAACATCGACAACAAAAATGCGTCAAAACAATAAGCTTGTCATTTCACGTCATTCTTTCTGCGTTGTTTACCAGTAGCAAGCCTCGACATTCGTGCCCAACACCTACGTTTCCTGGAACGGCCCAAAACATATTAAACTTGGTTTATTTACGAAAATACCTGGCTCAATGTTCCACCATAGAACCATGATATAGTCGTCCCTGTCAGTGCGAGAGTGTTCGTGAAAGAATCCCAGAGCATGCATGATCTCGTGCAGGACTGTTCCCTTATATTCGCATCCTTCACCGACAGAGAGTCGCTGCTTTCCACCCTGACGGCCAATGGCTGAGAAGCAGCTAAAACGTGGAGAAATTGTACGAATTAGCTTAAGGAAAAACGCTCTGCGATTTCGTATCAAGGGGTCTGGGTTCGAGCCTAGGTGGCAGTCATTGTGTTAATTTTTCTAAGACTTGTAGCTTTGAGTCATAGCCCAGAATTATGTCAGTTGGGAAACTTTGATTTTGCAATTATTTGCCTCAAGAAGTCTGTAGAAATGTGTCTAACCCGTAACTTCCTTGGAATTCCAGATAGTCCTGTTCGTTGGTGTGAAGGACGAATTTTACACAAGTCCTTCTGTGGAACTCGCGTATAGCTACCTTAATTGCCTTGATAGCTTCTTTACCTGAAAAAAAAGCAGGTTAAAGGAAATTAGGACAACCTCGACTATTAGGCCGACTCTTCGGAGGCGCGGCCACTCAGTCTTCGTAGTTGACTGCCGCTATCTGACGCAGCATGACATAAAGACACTTACTTAGGCTAGAATCTAATTTGTATGGCACTACGCCATCCGGCCATCTTTTGATCTTGTTGCTAACAATGTCACGTCTGGTCCTTGAGTTGCCCGCATTCATAACACGTCTGAGAGGTTCGGTCACTAATATGTCACCTTCTATTATCTCTGAGTAGTGAGAAAAAAAAAAAAACAGGGTTTAGTATTTCACCGGTGAATTGTCTGAGGTCGGTGAGGCAGCGAAGCAAATACTCGCTTATGTTGCGCTAAAAACTTGACTTCATGTCCCTCAAAATCTGTCCCTGACTTTTGAAGTCTTTTTCGATTTGGTTCATGAAATATGAGCAGATGCAGCTGGAGTCAATAAAACAATCAGAATTATAGCATTGACATTCCGCCAGCGGCGTCAAACGCGGAAAACGCGTTCATTCAGAAGAATCTTATGTTTTCTTTTGCGTGTTGATTCTCTCACTCCTTTTAAGAATGTTTATCTTTTTAATTTTTTTTATATTTGTAACTCATCGTTGTTGTAAACTCCTTCATCAATTTCTCTTCGGATCTTGCTTTTTTGTTTTTCGAGGTGAACAATGGAAGATACAGTTTCTGAATTTAATCAGTACCCTCTGCTGATCAAATTGAAAAGTAATATCTTGTGTAAGACAAATTAGTCATTTCAGAACAAATGTCCAATATAAACATGTCTCTTGAAAATGCCGATATTGCCCACTGTTATTATACGGTTGTATCGAGCAGTAAAATTTTAGGCAATAGGAAGTTCTAGTTGTATATAGCTGAGACTGACATCCTTCAAAGTGAATGCGTGTGTTGAAAGGTCACCGCAATAAATGTCGAGAAGACACACAAGTTACTAATGACCAAGGGCTATCTTTCGGAAGTTTGGAGTCAGATTCCACACAAATCCATCAGAAACTAAGTGGTTTACGGGGGTGACAGATTAAAATTGGTCTCACTACTAAATTTGACAGCGGAGTTGTTCAACACGCTAGAAGTACTTCCGAAAGAAAACCATACGCGAATGGCGTGATATGATGAGGTACTACATTAATTAGTGGCCTAAAAAAAAAAAAAACAAAAAAAACAAGAACTCCAGTGCATAACAAAACTATCGAGACTGATGAGTGATGTGTGGAACAAATTGAGATGTCTCGACTTTTAGTCATGAAGGCTTAAAAACGCAGCAAATATATGATGGTCGTTTTATTTTTTGCTGGTCATTCTCACTGAAAAAGTTGTTCTAATGTGCTATTTCGTTTACTCGATATCTTTGAAGAATATCTGCGGTGCTAAAAGAACTATGATGAATTAAAACTGCAGGCTTCTCACGTACTCATAGTTCAGTGATACCCTTGACGATTCACTTGTAAGGAGTATAGTAAGTATGTAAATCCTTAACACCAAAATCGCATTAAAAGAAAGCAAAATTTCCTACCGAGTAAATTAGGAAGGCTAGACGTTGCTCAATATTACAAATGATGCATCATCTTACCATCTTCGCTCTTGAAATTTCGTTGACTCGGGGCAGCATGTGCTGTGTTCGGGAATTGTATCATTTCTGTTGTCAAAAGTGTGGCCAAAACGTAAATTATAAGAGTTTTCATCTTCATGTTCCGATGCGTCTAAGTTTTCCCTGTTGTGAAAACAAAGATTGATACTTTATTTATGGAACTGAGTTCACCGCAGATTTGCATATTAGATTGTCTACAGCAATAACTGATATCGCAATATTGCATACTTGCGTTGACAATAAACTACAAGTTGATAAGAGAGGGCTTTGTTGTGTAATGGAGGCCTCGCTTCAATACATTTATTTAACAACAAATCTCGTATTACACGGTTGAATACCAACGCTACTGCGTCCCGGTGAACTGATTAATTGACTCAATTGTTTATTAAGTTCGGGAATCTAATATTGTGCCGGCTTAAATCAGACGTAAAGTTTGGCGGTTCTCAATTAGACGCCGTCGTCATTCATACCTGAGAGGTCAAGACTGACAGCGCGTGCTAGCGGCAACAATGATAGTTGACTTTCGGCAGCTGCCTGGCAACTGCAAGCATGTAAATGTACGAAAGTACACTGGAGAGTAAAAGAAAGCTCTTCAAGGTTCAATTTTACTTGAAATTAGATGTTGCGAACACCTTTAATAACCATATCTGAATTACGTATCAAGTATGACTCATGTTTGTATTGTCGTATCGTGCCTGCTCTATGTCCTTTCTTAGAATGCAACCGGAATAGCGAATGCTACAAATCATATTTCACTGCAACGCATGAAGAGGAGCATTGAAATTTTCAAGACATTCGAATAGGAACCATCAAGTTGCTTGGGCATAATAATAATCTCGAGGATCACCTTCCTGTGTTTAGATTTGGAAATATGTTCACGTGCAATCAGCCTTACCAATTCTTTGGAGCTATCAGTCGCCTCTTGAAATTAATAATTGCCCCAGACCCTCTGCAATTAATTTTACTGATAGCTGCGTCTGATTCTTTTTTGTTTTTTCCACGTTTAAATCCAAGAACTACTCTTAACAGAGCGAGCTATAATGTCATTATTTCAACGTACCTTAAAGGGTTCTGTATAGTACTCTACGCTGAGCTTGTAATCAGTTTCCAAACTTCCGCCAGTCGCAAAGGCTATGAGTTGTTTGTTATATATTTCAGACAGAAATAAGCCTAGGATATTGTCAGGCGGTGTGCTACAATAAACTACAAATAGGTTCCTTTTTTGTCTGTTTTAGAACATTTGCTGTCGGTTCAGTTCGCAGCCTTATTTGGTATTCTGAGGATTTCCTCGGGTCAGCGACAGTGGACGGAAATCCAAGTCTAAGAAGTTCTGCGTGAGCTTGCTTACTTAACTTTTAGACCATTTTGATCTGAAAATCCGATTGGGTTAAGAATCCTTAACTCATCGAACGTAACGATCGCTGGTAGATAAAAACTGTTTATCCGTCTCGCATTATAGCTCAGGCTTTGTTCAGTATCTAGACTATCTAGATTGTAAGGATAGAAAACCGCAGGCTGATGCAGGGTCATTCAGCGGTGTACCGGCTTTTCCGGTGACAACTCAGTGGGGGAGGTCATTATTGGCAAAAAAAGCAAGTGGCTTTTCTTCTCACTTTTCTTTGCTGAAGTGGCCAATTATGATGAGTTTACTCTCATGGGACTCTTTCAGCATAAGCAGTTGATTTTCAATTGTCGCTTTCGACCTAACGTGTGTTACTTACGGACAACTTGATAACTTTGACCCGAGTTGTACAGCGCTGGTGGGAATATCCTTCCTGTGGTTTCATAAGCCGATCAGTACTTCATGAAAAGATTTTTCTCAGAATATGTTCTTGTGTATCGTCGGTAATGACTGTAGGGGAAAGGAACGAAATGAAAGGTATCTTGCAAATGCCGTGGTAAAACCTGACCCACTGACCAATCCTAATATAGAGCCGAACGTCGCATTCAAAGATACCTAGATGTTTAACATCAAATTTATCTGGCACAACATTAGGCATGGAGCTTGCCTAGTGTTACGTATTTCAGTTCAAAATCATATGTCACAGTTTTCCGACTCGAAGTTGCTTGCAGAGCATAATTTTTTTAAAAACCTGCTGTCTGGCGTTCTCTTTACGGGGAGGAGCGATGGTGTGACAGGGTTTCAGTCCTTCCCGCCAACTCCGCTTCGTGATCGCGGTCCCTCAAAATGGCAACGACTCATCACAGGCTAAATTCTTCTCAGTACACGTCAGAAAGGTGACTGTAGTCGTCTGGTTAGAATTTTTACGAGTAATTACCGAAGAGATACCTTCATAGATGAAGCTTACTTAAGGCAAAAGTAAAAAGATATTAAGTTCATTTTGGTGACAGCGTTCTTTCGTTGTAGACATTTCTACAACACTGCTTCTTTTCCAACAAATAAACTTTGGAGACATGAGCTTCCATTGCTAAGAATCTTTGGTATACTCATCAGTGAAACTCCAGAGACTTTGGGGTGGAAGCGGAAGTGTGAATCACTGATGAATCGTAACGGTAAATTTGAAGAAATTATGGATTTTCGCTCGGTGGTTAAAGCTTGGTAATTATGAAACACGAGATATGGTTAGAAAATGGATTATAAATATCACAAATAAAATCTAAGAATAATAAATGATTGGGCTAAAAAAAAGGCAAGCATCACGAATCTTGAAAGTCAAATGATTCCACTCCCGTCCCCGAAGACGATGTGGACATCGTACTCTTGGATCGCCAACAGATGTTTCGATAACAGCAAGATAACAGATTCATTTGTTAAACTGACAGCACAACTTTCCTCGCGCTATGGCAGACGACTCAAGGACTCTCTATATCACATCTGCACTTAGATTTTTCAAATTTTAAATGATGCAAGTCATGTGGTTATTGAAATTTCCTTTGCCTGCTTTCACACGCTGCTGTTCAAAAAGTATTTGCCACAAATGTTTATAGGTATACTAGAAGTTTGGTTCTGTGAAGACATTTGTTTCTTTAAGTTGACGTCATCTCATAAGAAACACACTTGACATCATCTTTATGAACAGAAACTTTGCTCTCTTACACTGAGCCTGTTTCTTGGCTACAAATTACGCTTAAATTCTAAATCTACGACTGTAAAGAGACGACGCACTTCGAGGCTTTTAGCACCACATTAATGCCATACCAGTGTGCTTTTTTTTGTCCCTATTTTTCACGATTAGCACCGATCATATATTTGCGAAAACTGAAGCTACGCAAAAACACGATAATTCTCTCACCTCTGTGATGAATCTTTCTCTGCTAGCCGGAGGACTTAAATAATGCCTTCCCTGACTGTTTGATCTAGAAGTGGTATATGTCTTGATGTTCGTGGTACTTTCTTGATCAGCAGATGGCGTGCGAACTTTGCAGGAAAAGCTTTTAGGTAATCTGACATATCCGCTTTAACAATTTCACTGCCTATCAAAGTGCCACTCACAACTGACATTTTTTTTTAGCGTTACACCGGAAATTGGAGAAACGTGTGAAAATTTGCTGTAGTGAACTTTGACTTCAAAGTGATTGTGAAACATCCTGTGAGTGACACATATTGCTTTGGTTTAGATTAGATTTCAAGTTCAATTTTTTAATATTGATGGGGGGCCTTAATTTTACACATAATCTTAAACAGTTTGCCATTAAAAGTGAAATCCAAGTTTAGGCCTCGAGCTCGACGAAATGAATCCCGGCTGAAATGTATTGAAACTCAACCAGGGTACATTTCTTCGCCCGAAGCGTTTTTTTATGTTTTGAAGGGCGGGGAGCGGGGGAGGGGAGCGGAGGGAGGGGAGTGGGGAGAGGGGAGCGGGGGGAGGGAAGAGGGGAGCGGGAAGAGGGGGGGGGCGGGGCGCGGGAGATGTCTAAACGGCAAGCATTGCGTAATGATTACTGAACGAAGTCTTCAGGGTAAGGAGGGAACCAAACACAGGAAAGGTAAATTAAGTTATCCCTGAAGGAGTACGAAAAATATAAATTTAGAGATAACGAAAGAGTTGTACTATGTACATAGGAATGCCGAAAAAGAGCCCCCTGATCATAGATCAACCAGTCAAAGTTTAAAAAAACAATCATAAAAGAGGAAATTGTTATTTTGATAAAGTAGAGATTTTAATAAACCAACCTAACAGTACAAGTCAAATATCTTAGATAAAGGAAAACCTAGCTTCAGGTGGAGGAAAAATTGCTTGCTAAATCCTTACCTAACTTGTTAAATGCCAGTTAAACTTAGTGGGTTCGTGTAATTACGGATTCAAATCAATCATCGAAATTTATAGATTGACTACACAAGGGCCTAATGAAAGTTCTGGTGAGTCTCGTCATCATAATAACAATTTATAATTAACCTCAATATAAAAGCTTTGTCTGTAACTGTGTCACGCTTGCTATAATAGATCGCTGATTGAAAATGAAATCATTCTAATCACCCTAGTTTTTTAGCGTGAAATCATAATTTTAGGGGAAAAAAAAGCATTAAGAGTCCTCGATACAACAAAAGCATTAGCACAATATTAGAGAGTCAAACGTCACATTGGTTTTGGTCAGGGATGATTATTTTTCAACTACGATAGAAACTATTCAAATCTTTGTTGCACATCATTGACTCGTCTGCTTCTAAATTCGTAGCTAAGTACAATTTCACCTCTGGCAACAAAAAGGGAAACAAAGGAGGAAATCAAAATTAGTATAGATATTTCACCAGATGTCTAAATTGTCTCGATGGAAAAAAGTTTCAGGCTTCCGAACCAAAAGGCAAAAATATTGAAGGTAATTATGTAGTGATACTGCTACTACGCAAGAATCCTACTGTAACTGCTTCCGCAGATAGAAATTAAACAGCAAATTTCAAGCTCGATCGTCACATAAACGAACAAAGATTCGAACCTCAGACTTTCCATTTTAAGGGGCGTTACTTTGCTACTGAGCCACACGGAGCTCTTTTGTGAGGTATGAGATACGTTACAAGTAAAATAATGATCTCGACAATGATTTCCAGAAGTTATGAACCATTCTTTCCACACGCTCCTAAGCACTGTTGCACCCCAGCCGCGAGGTAAGACTGATAGAGATAACTTAATTTTTTCAAGTCATCAGTTGGGAAGGGGAGGAGCGAGAAGGGGAGGCAAAGTCCGATACCAGCAAGTAAGAAAACTTTGAAGCAAGCTACGACCCAGACTGCTCATAAAGGCTCGTATGGGATAAATATCCTGCATATGAAGTACTGCGAGGATCAGAAAGGTCGAAAGCGCCGTGTGCAGTAATCAGATTTAGAGGGATGGTGAAGTTGTTCTTAATCTATAGCTCTCATGCAGGTATCCTCTTTGCCCCCGTAAAAGGTGCCTCACAGCTTTCCTCAATTCCTTTTTCTCCGCCATCTACATTGGCGCCTGTACGTATTTACAGAACGTTTGATTAAAGGGAAGTAAGTAAAGTATACGTTTTTTAAGTATCTTAGGAACTATGACGTACCTCGTCTACACTGGAAGGCTCGAGTGGGCTGTATGAAATCTTGTACCATGGTCAGTATCTGTATCTTCTCTGGTTCTTATCAGTGGAGTTTTCTCACCTGACCGATCTTCTTGTAATACGAGGCTACGCTCGAGCGGCATGAATGATACATCCTGTTGCTCAGTTACTTGATGCTCTCTTCTCTCATAGCGATACCTCTGTACTAGGCGTAGTAAATAGAAGATGTAGGGAAGTAAAGCCATCACCAGAGGGACGTATGCCAAGATCCTAACACACCACCGCAGACCAAGTTTAGTATTTTTGGAGACCTCTGTGTTGGTGGGAAGACTGAAAACTCCAATGGCACTCAGCGTCATTAAGATCACCAGGTCAGACTCGTTGATGTACAGGTTTTTCTGGGAACCCCCTGCATCTTCTCTCGGATTTTGATCTCCTTCAGCGTTGCCTTCATTTGCCACTATTTGTTGTTCTTCCATTTCGTGGCCATCCACACCCACACGAGTTAGTTCTTGTGGAGGGGTTGGTGTTTCATTGACGCACGGACTTGCTACTTTAGATATTTGCCTTCCTTCTGTAAAGTTACCACTCTGAGTTGTCGCTTGTGGAGCCTCGTATCCATTGCCACCATGGTTCCTTTCTGTGTAAGGCCTTATAGTTGCGATGACAAACATGAAGAAAATGCAAAAGAAAAGCAACAATGAGGTTTTCAGAGGGCTAGTGGGCATGAAAGTGCTTATTAGTAGCAGCACCAGTCGACACACAAGGTAGTAAGCCACAAAAGAGCGATATCCAGGCTTGAGACAAGCGTGCAAAGTTTCAAGTCGCAAGTTTGACTTATGCGGGTAGATTGCAAGTCTCAATGGGATGTAAATAACGAACAGCAGAAGCAAAAGAGCACCGACTACGAATATACCGTGCAAAATGCTGTCAAAGAATTCAACATTACCATCATCAAACAACACCCACCGCTCACCAACCTGGACGAAATGCAAGAGACGCAGTGCAATGTTGGTTATGTCGACATAGCACAAAACTATAATGGTGAAGAAGGCATGGTCGAATCCATTCTCTATACGTGCTTTGAATGAGGCAGAGAAGAACTCCAGCCAGCTCACAACTGCGTTTCGACAGAAACAGCCACAACAACAGCGCTCTCTGTCGTTCAGTCTATTAATAAGCCTGTCCAACCCCTTGCTCCAAGTTTTAATCAACACCCGTCTTAACAAAGGCAAAATCAGAAGTATTTCAGCGATTGGAAAGAGAGCCGATATGGCCAGCTTGTCAACATTGCTTAAACCAGCCGCAAAACAAACGCCCCGTCCACCTCCAAGTTGAAAGTTAGTCAGTCCGATGAGAAATTCAATAATAGGATCGAAAGTAAACCCTTCTGGAGTGAGTTTTTTCATGATTTGGTATGAGTACAAACAAGCATTTAGGTGTCCCCCTGACAGGTTCGGATTAACCAGCAACACGAAGCAAGTAACTATGATGAGGGCTATTACATAGAGAGAAATCATCCATAGCCATTTATCAGAGCAATCGGATGAGCATTGTTCGCTGGCAAACATGATACTGTAATCACGCTTGCATTGGCCACAAAGTACACTCGTCTGGTTTCTGCCATCTTTGCATAAGGTTCTGGGTATGTACTGGTATTCGCCGGGAAATATGGACTTCAGAGTGGTACAGTATCCGTCGGGGCAGAGATATGTTGTGAAATCATCGCCCACTTTCCCAGCCCAATATCCTTTCTTCAGGTAAACAGTCTTTTTGTCATGTAAGTCACACCGTGCTATTCCTGGAGATTTCATGCAAACGCAATTCTGAGTGGTTTTGTTATAAGAGAAGCCTGCGTGGCAACTCTGCAGAAAGACGTTTACGATTCTATCCTGTAATAGTTCTCTTGCCATGTAGTGCATAACCACCGTGAACACACTCCCGGCTCTCCAGTCAGACTCAGAGAGGATATTTGTACGTCAGCTAGAAAGACCGTGGAGGTAGTTTCCAAGTTTAACTGCTGGTGCTTTTTCGGGAACATGGATATCAATGTCCACAATTCCAACGACGGTGTTCCCTATCTCGTCGACTAACTCGACTCTTGCGTTGAATATTTCTCCTGGAGCAACTTCCCAATCTTTCGGATCAAAGAGTAGGTCTACAGCATCAGTTGTTACTTCGTTCTTTCTCGAGGAAATCTTACCATCTAAAGTTTTGAAATGGATGAATTTCCATTTCAGCACTGTGTTGTCTTGCCGAGACTCACCAGGCCGCCGACAGTTTTTAAGAGTTGTTGCGTATATTGAGTTTCCTTTTCTGTCATCAACTGCTTCATTGCCTTGAAAAATTACAGAAGTATTCCAGTATTGAAAGTCTCGTGCGTCTTCGTATCCAAAAAAGCAATCATGAATGTCCACACCAGTTGCGTTGAAAGCCACCATTGGAGATCCAGCAGTTTCAATGTACATTGCTCCTCCTTTGTGGTCACACGAATTGTTGTAAAAAGATAAGGTCGAATTCTTCTGAAAAATAATTTTTGAATAGCCACGCATTGCCAAGGCCCCTCCTCTGTAACCATGATTATTGATAAAATTGACATGATCGCTTATCTTTGTCACCGACCCATCCAAGGACAATGCCGTGTTCGTATTGTTTATAACAAAGTTTTCCCTCGGAAGTTAAGGATTACCCCATCACTGTACAATGCACCTTCGCCTATCATAACACCTTCATCTAAAACGTCAACTTGGTTCCCTGCAAACGTGCAGTCTTTGAAGCTGATCGAGATTGGAATTCCCGAATCAACCTGGACTTCCTGTTTTCTGTCAAGCATGACGCTATTGCGGATCCCACTGTTGCTTGGTTGTCTCGCCAGATACAAAGGTTGAACATCCCCAAAAAGTGAGTCTCCGTATTGGAAGAGCCCCATATAGATCTTCCATACAGTGACACACCACCTCCCCAAATGGCTGTGTTGTTTGTGAATACACAGTTCTTATCAAAGATAAATGTATTCATAGTGTCCACTGTGGCCCGTGTTTGTAAATTGCCAATCCGAACTCCCCCGCCGGCGAGTCTCCCAAAATTGTCATGAAATGAAGTGTTCGTTATCATGAAACGATTCTTTTCACTTGATCTCTTATTTCAACGTTAAGAGCTCCTCCCCATACAGCCCTATTATCAGTAAATGAGCAAGACTTAATTTGAATATTGCAGCCGCTGGCATTGCCTTTGAAATTTATCGCCAATCCTGCACCTAAGCTAAATTCTGATCGACCGGGATCCTTCTTCTGATCATAGATACTACTAATATTCCATCCGATCGCCTCATTTCCGAGAAATGTGCAGCTCGAGAAGATGTAGCTGTTTTTGTGTTGGAACGATTCTTGTTGGCTCGGTGTGACGTTTAAGACATTGTATTCGTACACGCTAAGAGTCAAAATAACCCCACCTCCTGAAAGCACATATTCATCTCCAATGAATGGGGCTTGTAGCGGCCTGTTGGTCTCATTATAGTTTGCGCCTTTATTGTCGGTGAATGCACAGTTCGTTAAGTTCAAAATGCCTCCAACATTGAAGAAGTTTATTCCAACCCCAGGCGAGTTTGACACCTCAACATTGGTGAACCACGCGTTTCTACAATATCGAAAGTCTAAACGGTCCTAAACAGAACACCTCGGTTACCGGTCCGATGGGAACCGACTCGTTTGCTCCCGCGGTACTTTCTCGCCATCCACCACAACTGTGCAGCTGTACTCTTTCGAATATAATATTTTCACAAAGAACGAACGAAATGCTTACTTCTGGCTCGCAAGTAATTCTTACCTTGCCTGATCCAAAGTCCTCGTCGCCAACAAGAGCGAAGGTATCCACGTTAGTGAGGTTGAAGCTCTTTGCCATGGTGTAATTTCCGCTTTTTACGTTGATCAACGTTGAATTAGCACCGCCAAACAAAGCTACGTCGAAAGCTTGTCGATGGACTTGCAAGGCTGATCGCGTGCACCGCATTTCAACGAGTCGTTACCATTCGGTGAGACGAAAATTTCCTTACTCCACGCTGCCGCTGAAGGCAGGAGAAGAAGAAACATAGAAAGAGACAGTTCATACAACAGGAACCCTTCATTTCCCACTCTTTGTCAACAATGAAGATCTAAATGCACCATCAGTTCTAAGAAAGGTGTTCAGACAGCTGAAAGGCGGAGCGTAAAGGATCAAGGTACAATTTAGCATAAACGTTACAAATTCGGCATTTGTAATCCGTTCTAATCTTTTCTAGCTTTGTTCCTTATTCTCATAACTATTTCTACATTTTTGGTGTTCAAATACCCTCATAATCCAACATTAAACGGCTCCTTTATAAGGAGTGAACAACTTGTATCGTACGAGCATGTAGTTGAAGTATTGTGACAATAGCGCCTTCCTAGTAATAAGGCCGGAAGTCGCGATGAAATGACAGGTTGAAAGTCACTGTTATTTACACTCAGTGAAAATATATACATATTCGCTTCTTTCTTCGTATG
Source organism: Pocillopora verrucosa (assembly GCF_036669915.1). Lineage (NCBI taxonomy): Eukaryota > Metazoa > Cnidaria > Anthozoa > Scleractinia > Pocilloporidae > Pocillopora > Pocillopora verrucosa. The sequence continues at coordinate 10,350,177 of NC_089325.1, forward strand.
CGCTTTATGAGTTCAGGACCCGATTTAAAAATCTGCCAAGTAGAATGATTGGACAGCTGCCATATATTTGTGGCTAAAAGCTCTCATTTCTAGGAAATTAATGTTGTTGACAAGGCTTGATCTTTATATGTGGTCCAAAGTGATAAAGATCTTGATGTGCTACGGCTGCGTCCTCTCTGTTCATTCTAATGAAATGAGATCATGCGTATTTTAGATCTAAGGTTGACGTAACTAAGGTCGACATTTTCAGTAAAACACCCAAAAGACTGTTGTTATTTTGCCCCTGACATGTAGCTAGCTTGAAGAGGGTGACAGCCCTGAAATGTTTTAAAGAAAACCCGAAAATTGAAATAAGGAAAATTACGGCTTCTTATGCATTGTATTTAAAACCGCTCTGAGAAATCTATCAATACTCTGACTTGGGTACGTAGAACAGTTAGTGGCAGCCTTGAGCGTAATTTTCGATTTAACTAACTCAACATGATAATTCAATTCTATTAACAGAACTAATTGAAGAGGCTTTCATTTAGAAGGAACAGTTGAAAATAAAACTAACATCACAGGCAATCAGTTGTACAATTGCGACTTTAAAATCAGCTCTGGATGAAGTGAAAACGAAAATTCATTTGGAATGTATTCATTTCAATCTCTACTGACTCAGAAAAGGATATAATTTTTTCATTTTGTTGATGCAATAAGTTAAAAAAGTGTCTCGAAATATCGAGGTACATTTTGTTTTGGAAGCTTTTCACGAAAGATGGTAAGTGTCACGATTAGTAATTCATTGATACTAACTATTTAATCTGCTATCTTAACTGTTGTATTATAGATGCAGTTATCCTATTTGTGCCATGCAATTGCTGTCCATGTGGGGAAAATAAGTTTTTATTATTGTTAACAACGATGCTAATCGGCCAAAAATGTGAGTTTGTCATGCCAGGATTTTGTAACGGAAGTTTGCGTGACGAAGCCACCCACGCGATTTGCATCCGTTGTCAGACAACATTTCTCAGAAATCTGTCTAATTTACTTGATGCCCTTTGGATCAATCATGCTATTTTTTTGTTTGAGTGCGTCCAAACTTGATCTTGAGTCTTGTAACGGTTCAGTGTTCGGTAGCATCGGACAGGATTAGATATATCTTTGTTTTACCAGAGAACGCTAAGTTAACTGTGTCTCTCGCTGGATTTCACTAATGGAGAAACAAACCAAACACAGGAAAGGTTTCTAAGGTAATCGTTGAAAGAATGCGCCAAAACAGAAAGAGTTGTATAACGCAGATGGGAATACCAAGAAAAGGGCCCCTTGATCATAGATCGACCAACTAAAGTTGTAAAAACGAGCATAAAATGGAAATTTATATTTTAATAAAGTAGAAAACTTGATGAACCCACCAAACAGTACAAGTCACAGATCATAGATAAAGCACAGCCTAGCTTCAGTCGTAAGAAAATTTCTTGCTTAATCCTTAACTAAACTGTGAAATGCCAGTTAAACTTAGTGGGTTCGTATAATTACGGGATACAAATCAATCATCAAAATTTATCGATTGACTACACTTGAGCCTAATACGGGTTCTGGTGAGTCTCGTCATCATAATGACAATTTATAATTAATTCCATTATTAAGGTTTTGTCTGAAACTGTTTCACGCTTGCTATAATAGATCGCTGATTGCAAATGAAATAATTCTGATCACCTAACAGTTTTTTTTTTCGTGAAATCACAATTTTAGAGAAAAAAAAATGACTGTAAGAGTCCCCGATACACACAAGCATCAGCACAAAATTAGAGTCAAAAGTCACATTGGTTTTGGTCAGGGATGATTATTTTCAACTGCGTTAGAAAGTATTCAATTCTTCTTTATTCCAACTCACTGAAACGTCAGCTTCTAAATTCGCAGCTAAGTACAATTTCATCTCTGGCAACTACAGGGAATCAAAAGAGGATATCAAAATTAGTAAAGATAATTCAAAGGATGTCTTATTTTTGCCCGTGGAGAAAAGGTTAAGGCTTTGAAAAAATAAACTGAAAGGAAATAATGATCTTGACAATGATTTCAGATATTCCAATTCGATTTATAAACCATTCTTTCCCCCACCCTACTAGACAATGTTACACCCCAGCTGCGTAGTAAGACTGATAGAGATCCTTAACTTTTTTCGTAGGCTGGGAGGGGGAGGAGCGGGGAGGGGAGGCGGAGTCCGACGCCAGCACGTAAGAAAACTTTGAAGCAAGCTACGACCCAAACTGCTCATTGAAGGCTCGTATGGGACAAATATCCTGCATGTTAAGTTATGCGTGGATCGCAAGCAGTGTTGTCGAAAGCGCCGTGTGCAGTAACCGTATTAATAGAGTCGGTGAATTCTCTCTTAATCTACCACACTCAAGCAGGTATTCCTTCACCCTCAAGAAAGGTGTTTCACAGCTTTCCTCGTGTCTTTGTCTCATGTGCAATGGCGTTCAAACGATTACACAGAAAGATTAAAGGGAAGAAATGAATGCATGCGGTGTTTAGGTATTTTAGGAATAGTGACGTACCTCGTCTACAATGCAAGGCTCTAGGGGATTGTGTAAAATCTACTGCCGTGGTCAGAAGCTGTATCTTCTCTGTTTCTTATCAGTGGAGTTTTCTCATCTGACCGATCATCTTGTACTGCGGGGCTCTGCTCAATTAAACGGGAAGGCGACATACATGATACACCCTGTGGCTTAGGGACATGATGTTTCCTTCTCTCATGGCGATACCGTTGTAGTAGGCGCCTTAAATAAAAGATGTAGGGAACCAAAGCCATCACCAATGGGACGTATGCCAAAATCCTAACCCAATACTGCAGACTAAGTTTAGTGGTTTCGGATACTTCAGTGTCGGTGGGAGGACTGAAAACGGCAATGGCACTCAGCGTCACTAAGATCACTAGGTCGGACCTCGTAGATGTACAGGTTTTCCATCTCTTGACCAGCATTTCTTCGACGTCCTTCCTCTTTTTCTTGGCGACCAGGCCTCTCTGCCTCTTCTCCTTCATTGTTACGCGCAGTGCGATGATTTGCTGCCTGTTTGGAACTTCTTGTCGAAGCGCTTCTTGGATTTTGTTCTCCTTCGGTCTCACTTTTTTTTTCTTTTACTTCGTCGCCATCCACACCTACACGATTAGTTCTTGTGGAGGGGCTGGTGTTTCATTGACGCTCGGACTTGCTTCTTAGATACTTGCCTTCCTTCTGTAAAGTTACCACTCTGAGTTGTCGCTCGTGGGGCCTCGTATTCATTGCCACCATGGTTCCTTTCTATGTAAGGTCTCACAGTTGCGACGGCAAACATGAATAGAATGCAAAAGAATTGCAACAAAGAGACTCGCAAAGAACTATTAGGTACAAAAGTACCTATAAGTAACAGCACCAGTCGACACACAAGGTAGTAAGCCACAAAAGAGCGATATCCAGGCTTAAAACAAGCATGAAGAGTTTGAAGTCGTAAGTTTGATTTCTCCGGATGGATTGCAAGTCTCAGCGGGATGTAAATGACGAACAGCAGAAGCAAAAGAGCACCATTATGAATATGCCGTGTAAAACGCTGTCAAAGAATTCAACATTACCATCATCAAACAACACCCACCGCCCACCAACCTTCACGAAATGCAAGAGACTCAGTGCAATGTTGGCCATGTCGGCATAGCACAACACTACGATGGTGAAGAAGGCATGGTCTAATCCATTCTCTATACGTGCTTTGAATGAAGCAGAAAAGCACTCCAGCCAGCTCACAACTGCGTTTCGACAGACACAACCACAACGACAACGCTCTCTGTCGTTCAGTCTATCAACTAGCCAGTCCAACCCCCTGCTCCAGGTTTTAATCAACACCCGTCTTAACAAAGGCAATATCATAGTATTTCAGCGATTGGAAAGAGAGCCGATATGGCCAGCTTGTCAACATTGCTTAAACCAGATGCGAAACAAACGCCACGTCTACCTCCAAGTTGAAAGGTAGTCAGTCCGATGAGAAATTCAATAAAAGGATCGAAAGTAAATCCATCTGGGCTTAGTATTTCATGATTTGGTATGAGTACAAACAAGCATTCAGGTGTCCCCCTGACAGATTCGGATTAACCAACAATACGAAGCAAGTAACTACAATTAGGGTTATTGCATAGACAAAAATCATCCATAGCCATTTATCAGTGCAATCGGATGAGCATTGTTCGCTCACAAACATGATACTGTAACCATGCTTGCATTGGCCACAAAGTACACTCGTCTGGTTTCTGCCCTTTTTGCACACTTTCCGTCGTACTTGTACTCAGAAGGAAATATGGACTTGTGAGTGGTACAGTATCCATTGGGCAGAGATGTGTTGTGAATTATCGCCACTTTCCCAGCCCAATATCCTTTCTTCATGTAAACAGTCTTTTTATTATTTAAGTCACACCGTGCTATTCCTGGAGATTTCATGCAAACGCAATTCTGAACGGAACTGTTATAAAGAAGCCTGCGTGGCAATTCTGCAAAGAGACGTTTACGATTTTAACGTGCAATAATTCTTCCCCCGTGTATTGTAGAACCACCGTGAAAACACTCTTTGGCTTTCCATTCAGACTTAGAGAAGATATTTGTCCGTCAGCTCGAAAGACCGTGGAGGCAGTTGTAAGTTTAACTGGTAGTGTATTTTCAAGAACATCGATATAATGTCCACAATTCCAACGACGGTGTTCCCTATCTCGTCGACCACTCGACTGTTGCAGTGAATACTTCTCCTGGAGCAACTTCCCAATCTTTCTTATCAAAATGTAGTTCTACAGCATCAGTTGTACTTCGTTCTTTCCTCGAGGAATCTTACCATCTAAAGTTTGAAATGGATGAATTTCCATTTCAGCACTGTGTTGTCTTGCCGAGACGCACCAGGCCGCCGACAGTTCCGTAGAGTTGTTGCGTATATCGAGTTTTTTTTTTTTTGTCCTTTTTTATCGTCAACCTGCTTCATTGCCTTGAAAAATTACAGAAATATTCCAGTATCGAAAGTCTCGTGTGTTTTTCGTATCCGAAAAAGGCCATTTCTGAAAGTTAACAACCAGTTTGCACATTGAAAATCCACCATTGGAGATCCAGCAGTTTCAATGTACAGATTGTCTCCTCCTTGTTGGTCACACGAATTTGTTGTAAAAAGATAAGGTAGAATTCTTCTGAATATATTTTTTGAATAGCCACGCATTGCCAAGGCCCCTCCTCTGTAACCATGATTACTTATAAAATTGACATGATCGCTTATCTTTGTCAACCGCACCCATCTAAGGACAATGTCCAAACCCGTGTACGTATTGTTTTATAAACAAAGTTTTCCCTTGGCAGTTAAGGGCCACCCCATCACTGTACAACGCGCCTTCTCCTATCTTAACTACGCCTGTCCTTGTTAAGGACAACCTGGTTCCACTTTCAACTCGCAGTCTTTGAACTTGAATGAGAAAGGAACTCCTGATATTCCTGATCTCTGTCCAGGCATGACCGCGATTGCGGATCCTACTGTTGCTTGTTTGTCACGACGCCAGATACAACATTTGAACTCCCCCATGAATCGAGTCTCCGTATTGTAAGAGTCCCATATCGAATCTTCCATACAGGTGACACCCAACCGCCCCAAAGAGCTGTGTTGTTTTGTGAATGCAACAGTTTCTTATCAAAGATAAATGTATTCCAGGTGTTCATTGCAGTCCGTGGTTTGTAAATTGCCAATTCGAACTCCTCCGCCGGTTGAGTCCTCGCACATTGTCACGAAATGAAGTGTTTCGTTATCATGAAACGATTCCGTTTCACCTGATCTCTTATTTCGAACGTTAAGAGCTCCTCCCCATAGTGCCTGATTACTCGTACGTGAGCAAGACTGAATTTGAATACTGCAGACCGCTGGCCATTGCCTTTGAAATTTATTGCCAATCCTGCACCTAAGCTAAATTGATCGACCTGGATTCCTTCTTTTGATCGTAGATACTACTAATATGCCATCCGATCGCCCATCCTTTCCGAGAAATGGGCAGCTCGATAAGATGTAGCTGTTGTTGTTTTGGGAATGAGTAGTCGTGTTGGCCCTCGTGGTACATTACAGACTGTGTCTTCTTTCCGTACACGCTTAAAGTCAAAATAACCCCCCACCTGCCTTAAGAGCACATATCCGTCTCCCAATGAAATGGGCTTGTGGCGGCCCGTTTTGAGTTATTATAGTTTGCGCCTTTATTGTCGGTACAATGCACAGTTCGTTAAGTTCAAAATGCCTCCAACATTAATGAAGTTTATTCCAACCCCTGGCGTGTTTTGACACCTCAACATTGGTGAACGGCGCGTTTCTACAATCTCGCAAGTCTAATACGGTCCTAAACAGAACACCTCGGTTAACCAGGTCCTATAGGGGCCAGACTTGTGTGCTCCTGCGGTACTTTCTCTTCCCAGCCATCCGCCACAGCTATGCAGCTGGTATCTTTTTCGAAAGTAATGTTTTCACAAAGCACGAACGAAATACTTCCTTCTGGCTTGCAAGTAATTCTTACCTTGCCTGATCCGAAGTTCTCGTCGCCAACAAGAGCGAAGGTATCCACTTTAGTGAGGTTGAAGCTCTTGGCCATGGTGTAATTTTCCGCTTTTTTACGTTGATCAACGTTGAATTAGCACCGCCAGGATAAAGCTACGACGCGCCGAAAGCTTTGTCGATGGACTTGCACGGCTGATCGCGTGCAACCGCATTTCGACGAAGTCGTTACCATTCGGTGAGACGAAAATTTTCTTTACTCCCCGGGCCGCCTTGAAGGCAGGAGAAGGCAGAAACATAGAAAGAGACAGATTCATACTAAAGGACCCTCTTTCCCCCTCATTTCCCACTCTTTGTCAGAAATGAAGATTTAAATGTTACAACAACTTTTCACCATTCAGTTCTAAGAAACGTGTCTAGACAGCTTAGAGGCGGAGCGTAAAAGGTCACGGTTCAGAAGAGCAAAGACGTTTCAAATTCGGCATTTGTAATCCGTTTCTTATCTTTCTAGCTTTGTTCCTTATTTTTAATCAACAATTATCTGCCTTTTTGGTGTTCAATACCCTCATAATCCAACATTAAACTGCTCTTTTATAATAACTGAACAACCTGTTAACGTACAAGCATACAGTTCAAGTATTGTGACAATAGCTCCCTAATAATATAGGCCATCCTACATACGAAGGCCGTAAGTCGTATGCTGATACGCTAAAGAAACGCAGGATGTGCAGTGGACACGGAAAAGGTGGCTGAACCTTAGTAAACTAGAAATGACAGGTTGAATTCAATAGTTTATTTACGCTCAGTTAAATCTGTTATCTACATATTCGTCGCTCTATCTTTTGTAATTTTTTAAGTTTACGACCCTATTTAATAATCTGTCAAGTATAATGATTTGTCCAGCTGCCGTATATTTGTGGTTCAACAAGCTCTCACTTCTAGGAAATGAATGTTGTTGTACAAGCGTTGATCTTTGTATGTGCTTCACAGTGATAAAGATCTTTATGTGGCTACGGTTACTGATTTTTTAGTAAACGATTTACGTCTCACAGTACTATTGGGTTTGCCTTTAAAATTTCCCTCAAAATAACCTGTGTCCTTCTGTGCATTCCTTATCAGATGAGATCATGCGTATTTCCACAGATCTAAGTTTGACGGTGACTAAGGTAGACATATTCAGGAAAACGCTCAAACAGCTGTTCCGTTATTTTGCCCACTGACATGTAACAATACTTGTCGATGGCAACAGCACTAAAATGTTTTGAAATACACTCGAAAAGTGAAATAAGGAATATTATACGGCTTCTTACCATTGTATTTACAACACCGCTCTAAGAATCTCTTAATAATTCCGGCTTGGGTGCTTCGAACAGTTCGTGGCGGCCTTGAGCTTACTTGTGCCTTGTTCTTGACTTAACAAGCTGATATTACACTCAAACTCGCATTTTAATTCTATTAACAAAACTATTGAAGAGACTCTCCTGTATTAGGAACAGATGAAAGGAAAACTTGCAATCACTGACAATAAATTTGTTAATTTAAATCAAAGAGGGAGTGAATTGTGAAACGAAAAATTAATCTGTGGAATGCATTCATTTCTTTGGGTAATTCAGAAACGAAATTAACCTTCTCTTTCCTTCTGTTACTGAAATAAGTGAGTAAATCAAATGTAGAGTTGATTTTGTTTTCGGGGCTTGCCACGTAGTGTCACGAGCTTAACTCGTAAAAAACTAGTTTTGTTTTCATAACGACTGTGTTCCCGATCTAGTTAATCTAGTTGTGCCACGCAGTGCCTGTCTATGTGGTGCACAATAAATAATATTGTTATTAACAAACGACGTTCATCGGCCAAAGATATACTCTTGTCAAGCCAGGATTTGTTTGCGTGACGGAGCCACCCACGCAACTTCCATTGTATGTCACACAATATTTCTCGGAAATCTGTTAATATTTACTTTTTGCTGTTCGAATTAGTCGTGCTACTTTTAACGATGGAAGCGCTAAGTTCTGGCCTGTATTTCTTGATCTGGAGTCTTTTAACGGTTCGATGTTCGATGGCATCGGACAGGATTAGAAATATCTTTGTTTCACCAGAAGGCATGGACGTTAAAACTTGCGGAAAGGAGAGTCAACCGTGTCTATCGCTGGATTTCGCCATCTCAATCGCACGTGAAAGTGGAGCAAACTCAACACAGATAAAAGCAGCAGAAGGAAACTACACCCTGACAAAGAGTTACAGATTTACAAATGTGGAGAACTTCGGTATGGTAGGGCAGGGTTCGACTCCAAAAGATGTACAAATCACTTGTAAATCAAATGTGAGCTTGTCTTTTGTTCTGAGCGAAAATATATTTTTCGAAGGAATCATGTTGCAGAATTGTGGAGGTTGGCAAAAGAGCGCAGTTAGAGCAAAGAAGCCTTATAGCGGACTCGATGGAGTAAATTTCAAAACAGCCCTAGATTTCAGATATTGCAAGAACATACGCTTCTACGGCGTCGAAATTTTGTCTTCATCAGGCCTCGCTGTCAACTGTTATGACTGTGGAGGCGTAGTAAACTTCACAAACAGCGCGTTTACGGAAAATACTGCGCGCTACAGTAACGCAACGCAAAGAAATTTAAGTCGCAGTATCGAAGACAACTTCTTTGGAAATCAAAGTAAAAATTACGTGTTCTCTGGAGGTGGTGTTTATTTAGGCTTGGATCCGTACGGTTCCAATACAGTCCAAGTCTCGCCAAGTAAACATGATTCATACCAACATAACAATACATACATTTTTCAAAATTGCCGTTTTCTCGGAAACGAAGCCTTGTGGCGTAATAAAAGTAAACAAAATGACTTTGTTGACACACCAGAGCTTCCGTTCAGTCGAGGAGGCGGTTTGGCAATTTACTTTCGATCGAATGCTAGTGGATGCCTAGTTGACGTAGAATCGTGTGCTTTCATCAGAAATCGTGCGGACTGGGGAGGAGGTCTCATGCTCGAAATGAAAGAAGAGAGCAGAAGGAATTTATTCACAATGGCAAACACCATTTTTGACAGCAATGAAGGACGTATGGCCGGTGGAGGTATTCGAATCGGAAACTTTATCAAGGGAAGCGGACGCGGTCTCAATACATTTTCTGTAATCAACTGCTCGTTCGTGAGAAACGAGGCTGTATGGGGAGGAGGGGCATCGATCTTTGGAACGACCATTCCTGACACAACCGCGCATGACTTAACCCAGTTCTACTTCAACGAGTGTCACTGGAGTGAGAACACTGGAACAGTTGGAGCTGCCATGGCTTCTTTTCTCTCCAATCAGAACGAAGATCAAATCGGACCTGAAATTCCTTACCATGTAACCTTGAATTTCTCATCGTTTCAGGGTAATCGAGTGATGCGTATAGAACAACTGGTGACCATTGGAGAAGGTGTACTTTACAGTGTACAAGTGCCTCTGATATTCCAAGGAAATGTGACATTCTTTAACAACACCAACTCGGCCATGGCCCTTGATGGTTCCACTATGGAAATATTCGGGAACGTACACTTCATCAACAACACAGGATTTAGAGGCGGTGCAATAGCTATGTACGGACGTTCGAGGATTGTTTTTAACAAAAATTCTTACTTACTCTTTGACGGTAACAAGTGCGACGACAGAGGTGGGGCTTTGTACATCTTCGCCCCCGGACCACCACTTGTTGGTTTCAATGCAACTGGTATAAATACGCACATTTGTTTCTTCGGGTACTCGGATGCTTCTGTCGACTTCGATGACTGGGAAACGAGGGTTGTCTTCCAGGGCAACAAAGCAGCGTTTGCAGGGAATTCAGTTTACGCCACCACGCTAAAGAACTGTCGACGAGCAGGTGAACCGCGTCTAAACAACTCCGTTTTGCAGTGGAAATTTGTGGAATTCAGAAGCGCCGATGGACAGAAAACCTTCCTAACAAAGGAGGTCACCACTGAACCAGTTAAAATAGAGTTTGACAGAGAGGACTGGTCGGTGGCCCCGAGTGAGGTTTTTAATGCCTCTTTATCATTGCTCGACGAGATTGGTAACTCCGTCGTTGGTAGCATCAATGTAAGAGTAATTCCTCTTCAGGATCAATCCTCGGTTTATTTGCACGCGTCTTCGCCCTTATTCATTGCTAATGGAAGTGTTTCCAACGTTAAACTCGCTGGGAAAGCTGGAGAAAAGTTTTCGGTGAAACTGTGGTACATGGGGAGAGGACTATTAACTGAAACGATCTCTGACTTATCACTTAAACAGTGTAATCCAGGATTCATGGCAGAGGAGAATACTTGCGTTTGCAAGGATACCACCGATGCTGGTGTATCCAGTTGTGAGTCGGACGGGAAGACATTTTATCTTAAATATGGATACTGGGCAGGACTAGTTAATGGAGCATTTGTAACTCATTTCTGTCCTAATGGATACTGTAACATAAGTGATCATCCTTCGACCGAACAGAAATATGATTCCGGGAAACTTTGCAATGAGAACAGAAATCAGAGTAGCGTGCTTTGTGGCGAATGTAAAGCGAACTATGGCGTGCTATTCGGAGGGGAACACTGTTCTAACACTTGTTCCAACTGGTATTTGTTGCTGCTGATTTTGTACGGAGTGATCCTGTTGATTGTCGTCATGGGTGTCATGTTGATCAACCTCGATTTCTTCACTGGATATTTGAACGCATGGGTGTATTCCTACCAAGTCATGAACGTTATTACCCCTAGTGGCTTCCAGTTCGACCCTTTCATCGAGTTTCTCATCGGCCTGGGAAACTTCCAATTAAAAATAGGCTCTGCTCGGTCCGGTGGGATTTGCTTTGCCGCTGGTCTAGACGATGCAGACAAATTGGCCATTATGTACGCGCTACCAACGTTCGTCTTGGTTCTAGTAGTGCTGTTAGCTAGGGCTGTACGTAATCATCCCAACTGGTGGTTCAGCAAACGTGTCAGAGCCGCTCCTTTTCGAGCGTTTTGTACCATTTTTGTGCTCTGCTACACTGACATCACCAGAATCTCACTGCGAATCCTACATTTTGCAAAATTTGGGTCCACCTACGTGATGTACGCAAATGGCAACATTGGGTACTTCTCAGGAAAACATATTGCCTTTGGTGTTTTAGCAATCCTATACATTCTGATCGTGGTAATTCCATTTCCGATGATCCTCTTGTTTCGCAGTTACCTCACTCGAAAACTGCTTTTTGTGGTGAATCTAAATCGATGGAAGCCGATGTTCGATGCCCTTCAGAGCTGCTTCAAGGACCAGTACCGTTGGTGTGCTGCCTTTTACTTTCTATGCCGATTTATACTACTGGCGATCAGCACTCTTGCGCCCTCAGGAGCTGTTAAGAGAGCCATGTTGGAAACTGCCTGTGTCCTCATCCTCCTGATCTTTGCGTTCTTGAGGCCCTACAAGGAAGCTGCTGATGTCAAGGAAGACGAAGAAAGCTACGAGTGGATCAACAAATCAGACGTGGCACTACTGACAACACTGTCGCTGATCGCCATTTTCAGTTCTGCCATTGATGCTAGCCTGTCGAATAAGACCAGGGCCGGTTTGAGAGTATTTGTCTACGTGTTGGCCTATGTTCCTTTGCTGGTCCTTGGCGTGGTAACGTACAGAACCGTGAGCAGATGGCGCCAAAAGAAGACTCTGAGAAACGAATTACGCGAACCAGAGCTCTCCGTGACAGACATGTCGGATGAGACAACTGTAGCTGACAACCAACCTGTGTAAATCCTTTCATATTGAGTAGCAATGTGCGAGAGAAGAACCCTTTAAACGAAGATGACAATTTTAAAACCTTTGTGAGTTTGGACATGAGATAATCTTGATATCTGTGACTGTTCTGGACTGAGCTGAGAAGTACTCTTGTTAGCGTAAGTTGAACGATACCCTGCTGATCTGATGAAAAACCACACAGACTTAAATTTGTCGAGCTACGAAACAGTCATTTAGTCATTTAGTGTCAGCTTTGGTCTTTGAATGGTTAAAGATCTCGTGTATCTTCGAAAAAGTTTTGCCATATAACGTTGTGATTTT